>NW_012267302.1:4393324-4512535 GCF_000151885.1 Dipodomys ordii
CACACACACACACACACACACACACACACACACACACACACACCAGAAAAACCATATGAAGCCAACAGTTATCCTTCTGGATCTAGAGCTGACAACATGTAGGATGAAAGGTGTCCAAACTCACAGGCAGTAAGTGCCCAAACCAGACCCAGCCTTTCGGTCTTACCTTCCACTGTGAATCCCAAGCCACTTTTTTCCCCCTTGTACTGGAACTGAGACTTAAACTCAAGGGACTTGTTCTCTTACTTGGCTTTTTCACTCAAGGCTGGTTCTCTACTACTTGAGCCAGACCTTTGCTTCTGGCTTATTGCTTGCTAATTAGAGATAAGAGTCTCACAGACTTTTCTGTTTTAAACTGTGATTCTCATATCTCAGCCTCATGAGTAGCTAGGATTGCAGGTGTGACACACTAGCATCCAGCCTTTTCACATCTGCTAAGTGCAGATACTGGTAAAAGGAGAAGAAATTCCTATAGGAAAGGTTGCTTTCTCCTTCAGACATTTTCTTCTTTTTCTCTTATTCTTAGGGTGGCTTTAAACAGTCTCCCTATTTGCTGCCTTGTCTCTCTTCACCAGCAGTAAAGCAAGGTGATTATGGGGCCTCCTCTCAGCCAAGGTGGTAAGGGTTTATGTTGTGCTCGCCTGTGGATGGCTAATGGACTCAGTTTCAATGAGTTTCCCACCATCTGATCCTAAAGTGGAGGCCTTGAGTGAAGCTTTTATCACTCTTTCACCAGGCTCATCAAGAACTTCCTCTTCCTCTCTGGAAATTGTATTTCATGTGGTATATTTCCAATCCAAGTGTTACATCAATCAGCAATCCAGGCTAGGCCTGCTGTTCTCCTGGAGCGTTTTACAAGCAGGGATGGAGTTTCTTATTCTGCCTTGCTCTAGTCCTCCTGGACTGGAGGCAGTTTCCTCCCTCCCCTCTTTTATTATGTCCTTTTGATTGCTACTTAGAATTATTAGGTTTTCCAAGTTATTATCTTAATAAAGGCATTCCTTTCTGGGCTGGGCTTGACCTGAGTCTTGAGGTTGGGATCTGCTTCTTCTCATAACTATTATAAAGTTAGAACTTGCAGAAACAGAGCAAAATGGGAGCCTTTCAAAGGTAATCTCCTTGCCAAGGCCATCTCTGTTGTGGAAAAGGAGGCTTTAACAGGACATTCCTGTTGTTCAAGTAGAGTCAGCCTGTGCATTTCATGTTTGTTTTTCAGAGAGCTTTCCAAATGGTTAGCTTTCCATAGTTTGGATGTCATAGAAATGACTTTTTTTTTTTCTGGTCCTAGGGCTTGAACTCAGGGCCTGGGTTCTGTCCCTTCGCTTTTTTTTTTTTTTTTTTTTTTTTTTAGCACAAGGCTAGCACTGTACTATTTTAACCACAGCTCCACTTGTGGAATTTTGGTAATTTAGTGGAGATTAGAGTCTCATGGACTTTCCTGCCCAGGCTGGCTTTGAATTGTGTTCCTTAAATCTCTGCCTCTTGATAGCTAGGATTGTAGGTGTGAGCTATAGACATCTGGCTAAAGAAATAAGACATTTTATTTTTCAGTGTGTAAGTACAGTGCATCTTAAAAAAATTTTACTATAAAGGTGATATACAGAGGGGTTACAGTTACATAAAAATAAGACATTTTAAACCAACACCAGAGAAAGTACTGGCTGGCAGGGATGGGAGTGGAAATTTGACTCTTGTACATAGCACTACTTTGTTTTCTGATTGTTACACAGGTCTGTGACTGCTGTGTGTGGGAATCTCAGCTATCTAGATCTGAGACAAATGTGTTATTTGTTGGCCAAAGGTCCGTCCAAGAACAAGGATCTAAAATTATACGCTGATCCCAGTGAAAGGAGGAGACTAAAGTCTGGGTTTTAAAGTTTAATGGGTTTTTATTTTTAAACAAATAGTTTTAATTTTGTTACTGTTTTGTTTTGTTTTTGTGCCTTACTGGGGCTTGAATTCAGGGCCTGGGTACTATGACTTAGCTGTTTCCCTCAAGGATAGCACTCTACCAGTAGAGCCACAGCTATACCTCTGGTTTTCTGCTGGTTAATTGGAGATAAGAATCTCATGGACTTTCCTCCCTGGGCTGGCTTCAAACCAAAATCCACAGATCTCAGCCTCCCAGGTAGCTAGGTGTGAGCCACTGGTGCCTGGCTTAAACAAATAGTTTGTAAAGGATAAGATTAAAAAAATACCTTCCTTTCCCCAAGTAAAAACTATCTACTGTTTTCTTCTGTTGGGTCTAACAATGGAACATGTTTCAGCATTCTTTCTTACTCTTGTAAATGGCTGGTATTAAAATTTGGGGTAACTACTTTTTCCTTTTTGTTGTTTAAATCCATCCACAGCTTTTGGGGGTTGGGGGTTGGTGGGGAACAAAACATAAACCTATCCTAACAACTGTGATGGAATTGCAGCTGTCTGAGCATTTTTTTACTCTTATCTTCCCTTTCTTTAAGAAAAGAGTCATTTCAGAGGCAGTCATGACAGCTCTGTCATTTCACTCACACCTCTAAATTTCTCTTTCTGTTGTCAGTCAGCAGACAGCAGTCTCAGGATCTGATGGGTCTGAATGATGTCCAAATACATGATTGGAGAGAGGCCTGGAGCAGCACGTCAGAAGCCGTCACCTTCTGCCTTTATTCTTAGAGGAACTGTCAGGACTTTCTAAAGTTCTCCTGTGCCAGTCTCCTCTTCCCCTGCTGCCATCTGCAGCCAATGCAAGTAGTCACATGAAGGGCGGGGCTAGGGCTTCCTTGAGCATAATTTTCCAGAAATCTCAGTTGAGTTACACTGAATTCCTCTGGCCTCTGTTTTATGCTGGAAAAATTAATACTATCCTGGGAGCAAGTCTTTTTAGGATGGAACTCCTTTGACAACAACAATAATAAAGTCATCAACAGCTCCTTACACATATGAGTTCTTAAGTTCCAGGCTTTGAACTACGTGTTCTATATCTACTGCTCATTCATTTTCTAACAGCCTGCATAGGTGCTACTTTCCAGCTACTTTCCATCCCATTTTGGTGATGAAATGCCAGAGGCTCAAGTCCATTAAATAACTTGAGGAACTCACCAGGCAGCCAGGAAATGGCAGAACTAGATTCCTAATCAGGTCTGTGCAAACACTGTTGCCCCAAGGCATTAAAGCACATGCCATTTGTATGTGCCACAAATGCCTTTTTGTACTGTGCTTGGAGGCCTGAAAACTATAATGACCTGGGAGGTAAAAGAGGCCTTTGTGTTGTACTCTTGGCTGAGGAAGATTCACTATAGTATCATGCCTGAGGAGCATGGGGGAGGAGGGACACCTACTCAGGAGAGGTAGAATGCCCATTTGCACATCCAAAATAAGGCTCCATAGTTGATAGCAAATTAAATTGAGAGACTACAAAGAGTACATGGATATGTAGGCTTGGTATAGGTATAGCAGAACCTAACTTACTCATTGGCACTCTGTTGGGTTGGCCTGCCAGGGCTCAATATATGATTCAAATAGTATCAGTAATTGCCTTCTTGTTTTTGACAGAACTTTAGACAACATATTTTAAATATTGCCAGTTTTGAAAGTTCTTTTATCTACAGTCACAGATAATTTCTAAACAATTTCTCCTGGAGATGAACAGCATATTTCTTATCCATAATTGTGTCTTGATTCTGCCTAACACGCCTGAATCAATTGGGGAAGCTGATAATACGCCTGGGTAATACATCCTCTGCCCCATACTCAGAGCTGTTCAGGCCTGGAGCTTTCAGAGGCGGTGCTGCCCATTTAGGAGAAGTGTTCAACATTGACACCTCCTAAAATGCAGATGAAAGGCTTTGGTTTCTGGAATTAGATGATTGGATGTGAATCCTTGTTCTATCTCTCAGTACCTATTTGACCTCCAGTGAAGTTTCTGAACTTCTGTGTGCCTTTGTTTTTTTTTTTTGTTTGTTTGTAAAATGAGATGCTTGATCATTGTGGTTATAGCTAGCATTGTCATAGCCTTTACCGAGAGCTTCTCTTTAATTCTCACAGGAATTCAATGAGTTAAGTATCACTTCCTCCCATTTTTTAGATGAGAAACATAAGTTATAGACAGGTTAAGTAACTGATTCAAGGTCAACAAGTGGTAAAGAATGGAACAGAGATTTCATATGATGTATATCATGCTTCTAGCCAACATCCTGTAACCTATAATTTAATACCTGCAACTTGGTTAGTATAATGCTCAATACTGAGTGAGAACTCAGTAACAACTGACTGCCACAAGTAATAATTGCAGAATTATCATGATGACGGTGGTGATGATGATAATGGATGCAGGGCACCATGTTAGCTGCTAGTAATAACAATGAGAAGTACGTTCACTTGAACATTTAAAAACCAGTGAGGGAAACAGATGTTTACATGAGGAATAACCACTAAGGATATACATCAAGGCTGTACAAGCCTTGGGAACTATTAGCCTTGTCTGATATTGTGCTAAACCATTTTAGGGATGCTATTTTACGTAATTTTGTTGGGTAAAATCACTATTATCCTATTTTATAGATGCCAAGGACTAGAGAAGGCAGTAAGTTGTTCTAGAGCCATATAGTTAGTGAGTATTCACAGGAGAATGACAACCCAGTTCTGCCTGATAAAGGGCACTGGGCTCTCTGTCACTATCCCACTTGTCTCAGTATGGTGTTTCTAAGGACTTGCTGATTCTTTCTTGAAGGATGAAGATAAGGATGTCTAATAGATCCTATGTTATCAGATCCCTTCTATTCTAAGTTTCAGGCTTCCAAGGGTGTGTCTGGTACAACTTTGCCAAACTGGATGGGAGCCACATCAGTGTGGAGTGATTTGCCTTGCAACTTTGGAATGGACCATGTTGGGATTTCCTTCTCACACCTTTTCATTTGATTCTCTGGGCAGTGCCATATTGGATACACTGTTGTGTGTGGCCTTCTATGAAAACTCTATAGTACTTGCTCTTGACTTTGAATCTTGGACTATGAACCATTTACTTAAGCACTTCATTTACATATTCTGTGTTTATTTCATGGGTACTGTATTATGCTTCTCCGAACAGGTACTTTTAGAACTCTTTTAGAATAGAAGCTATGTCTTCTCCATGTTGCTTAGTATTCATTATAGGGTCATGAACATACCATGTCTTCCCAACTAAGAGATGTTTTTTAATTTCTTTCTTTACCCCACATCTAATCCATCAAAAAGTGCTGTTATTTCTAATTCTCAAATATTTCCCGAACATCCTCAACAATCTACTTAGGTCAACACACCCAGAACATGTTACTGGGACTACTATAGGAGCTTCTCTGAGCTATTCTTTCGTTCCTCTCTTTTCCAGTCAGGGAATGGCAGTCAAAGCTGGCTTTTAAATTATTATTTGGATCACGTTAGACACTTGTTTAAATCTTTACAGCAGTTATCTGTTGCTTTTAGTATAAACCGAAGGTTTTCCCACAGCCTACAAAGTCTACTATGACCTGGCCCTACTAACCTCTTCTACCTCAGCTATTGGCCTCTTCTCCATCCATATACTCTAGGCCCTTTGCCTATCACTCAAACAGAGCATATATATATATATACTTATATATATATTATGCATATACATATATATACATAAATATGTTTTTGTTATTGAATATTATACAAGGTATTTTTTATGTAATATAATCTTGGTTGTTAGTTTTATTATTTAAATGTCAGTTCAGACATTTTTCTCGAAGAGACTTTGGTAATGGAAACTAACAGAGTATCCATTCCTAACTGGCCATTTCTATTCATTATTCTTTAATTTTCTTTGGACTATCAATATTTTTTAAAAGTATTCCTTAGTACTTCCTGAACAGAGTCCCAGGGTCACAACAAGTTGGAGAGAGACTCGACAAATGGGACTACCTTAAAATAAAAAGCTTCTGCACAGCTAAATCTATCGCAACCAAGCTAGAAAGACAACCAACTAATTGGGAAAAAATATTTACCAGCAATATATCAGACAAGGGGTTAACATCCTGTATATACAGGGAACTCAAGAAACTAATCCCTCCCAAACCTAACAAACCAATTACTAAATGGGCAAGGGAACTAAAGAGGGACTTCTCAAATGAAGAAATAAAAATGGCAAAGAAACACATGAGGAAATGTTCATCATCCCTGGTGGTGAAGGAAATGCAAATAAAGACAACCCTGAGATACTACCTTACCCCAGTCAGAATGTCCCACATCCACAAATCAGCCAACGACAAATGCTGGAGGAGATGTGGAGAAAGAGGAACCCTATTACACTGCTGGTGGGAATGTACACTTATACAACCACTTTGGAAAGCAGTCTGGAGGGTCCTTAGAAAGCTAAAGATTGACCTCCCTTACGACCCAGTCATACCACTTCTAGGCATCTACCCTGAACAACAGGAACCAATATACAAGGACACGTGCACCTCCCTGTTTATTGCAGCACTGTTCACAATAGCTAGGATATGGAAACAACCCAGATGCCCCACCACAAATGAATGGATCCAAAAATTGTGGTATCTATACACAATGGAATATTATGCAGCCATTAGAAATGACAAAATAATGGCATTTGCAGGGAAATGGATGGAGCTAGAAGGAATCATGTTGAGCAAGGTAAGCCAAGAGCAAAGAGACAAACGGTACATGGTCTCCCTGATAAGTGGATGCTAAATCCAAAATGTCAGGTGATACGACAAAACCAACAGGACTTAAGAAACAAAGAAGTCCCACTCATCTGGTCGAACCACTACTAAATATCCCCATGCTGCTGATCACATGTATGGTGTATAACATGTGAACACCGTTATATGTTATAGACTGTGATAGACAATTTGCTCCAGGAAAGTTAGAATGAACTTGTGACTTTAAATGAGCATCATTATTCCACAATACTGCGAAATTCAGGAAATTATGTAATCACTTAATCACAATCAAAAAAAAAAAAGGACCCCAGGGAAGGTAGGGAGGGAAGGGATGGTAGGGGGAAAACAATGGAGGGGGTAACAATGTTCAATAGGAAGTGTACTCATTACCTCACTCATGTAACTGTAACCCTCTGTATAGTATCTTTACAATTAAAAAAAAAGTATTCCTTAGTAATGTGTCTATATGTATCCTGTACTCCTAGAAGAAGCTCAAGAGACAGGGGCTTCATCTACCTTCTTTGATGTATCTTGCAACATTGTTGGACCCTAAATGCCAGTTAACAAGTAATCATCTATTAAAATTTCTTAAAGAAAATTTCTTCCATACATAAACTCACTTAATTTCATAATGATTCTAGGCTGTGGATATTATCATGATTTCTGTTTTATAGGTGCTGAACCTGAAGCACAGAGGGGTGATGTACTGGCCTATGGTCATACACGCAGGAAGTGTAAAGCCTGGGCTCAAGGCCAGGCTGTGGGGCTGCTCTGTAGAGCATGTATTTGTAATCATCATAGTATTTTGCCCTTCTGATAGACACTGAATGAATACTTGTTGGATGGATTAATGACTAGAAGATGCTCTGTTTAGCCTCATTGGGTGAACACAGTGATCATTTACTGTGAGAATGGACATAGCCTCATGCCTCCCAGAGTAGAAGGTAAGGTGTGCCTCTTTCTTATGGATAGGAAATGCCCCACCATCCCAGATAGGTTTTGCTTACCACCACAGCCTCTGTTTATTCTTTAGATTTGGTAGAGCCTCTAGCTTGATGATCCTTTTTCCTCTTTTTATAAAGAGAAGAGAATTGTGGGAAATATTTTGTTTTCCCTGGGTGCTAGGCTATGTATTTACTTCAAGTTTTATTGAATGAGTTATAAATTTTCCCAGCAATTTACTCATAGCTCAAGAGGTTTAATTTGCATGTGTTGCCTTTTACAATATGCTTTTCTTAATGTTGCAGATGCTTCTCCCTAGCTTCAGTAAACAACAGGCACTCGGCCAGATTTTTGACTGAACACGTGCCAGGCCTGGGAAATACAAGTTAACTCTGTGATGGCTGGGGCACACATTCTGCTCAGTCCAGGGTATGTGGAGATTCAAGTGGAGTTCCTGAGGAGCAGGAGCAAAGATTTTTCTGGATATCCTTTTTAAATTTTTTTGATATCTTCTACATATCTTTCACCCACAAAATGAATCAACAAACAGACATTTATGTCTATACGTCCAGATTGTACTTGGTCTTATTTAAGAGTATGTGTTGGCACAATGACAAAATGAGTTTCTTAGGACTCCTAGGGTGATCCCCAGGGAGGCGAAAGTCATTTCACTCTTCAGAGAGTGGGGTTCTGTGATTAAGCAGCCATTTTGGTTTTGGAGAGAATGTTGCGTTGAAAACTCATCTCTGAGGTCACTCCATTGGGTCTGAATTCTGGCTCTGCCACCTACTGGTTTATGACATTAGATATAGATCTGAACCCAGTTTCGGTGGTTATAAGGTCCCTGTCAGATTGATGTGCTGGGAAGATTAAATGGAAATTATATTTAGCACAAAATGATCATAAATGAGCACATAAATGGCAACAACTTCTTGTTCTAGGACCTTCCAGTGAGTACTACTTGGAGGGGATAGATTGACTGAGGAAGGTTTTCTGTTACTATTCCCCTGTTGGGTGCTGGGGCAAGGGATAGATGGAATATCTATTACAACTCAATTGTTAAGCTTTAGGCAACAACAAAAAATATCAAAGTTAACTATGACTTACTAGTGTAGAGACTTCATAAGAGAAATAATTAGATAGTAAATATTAGGGTGATAGTTTCCTGGTGCCATAATGGACCTTGGGTCCCTTACTTTGTGGCTCTGATGATCTTAGTGTATTTTGTCATGATTTAAGATGGCAGTTTGTGTTGTCACTGTGTGTTTATTCTCAGAAGCTAGGAGGAGGAAAAGGAGAAGGAGGGAATCAAAACTAGGCTAATTTTCTTTTAAGGACAGTTCCATTGTGCCCCAGATAGGACATCCAGAGGTAGGAATCACAGTGGCCAGAGATTCTTCACAGAGCCACAACTGAAAGGAAGATGTGATTGTTCAGCAAGGCAGCCAGGTGTCAGATGCAAGTTCAGGCTCTGTTAGGAAAGAGAAATACAGAGCATGGGGTATTGAAATGTGCACTACTAGGAAGTTATTATTGTTCCAGGGGTTTTGTTGTTGTTGTTTGTTTGTTTGTTTGTTTGAAACAGAAAGAATTCCTGAGTACATAGTTTTCTTTTTTCTTTTCTTTCTTTCTTTTCTTTTTTTTTTGTCGGTCGTGGGGCTTGAACTCTGGGCTTGGGTGCTGTCCCTTAGCTCTTCAGCTCAAGGCTAGTGCTCTACCACTTCAACAACAGCACCACTTCTGGTTTTCTGGTGGTTTATTGTAGATAAGAGTCTCATGGATTTTCTTGCCTGGGCTGGCTTGAACCATGATCCTCAGATCTCAGCCTCCTGAGTAGCTAGGATTACAGGCATGAGCCACCAACCCCCGGCTTACATAATGTTTTCTTAAAGTTTATTTCATTGATAGTTTTAGGTGGCACAAAGAAATATGTTTTATTTAAATAACCTTGTAGTTATCTTTGGCATATATCAAAAATTATAACTAGCATATCACACCTAGCATTTCACAGATCTCCTGTGGTGGTACGATAGTTTTCTTTAAGTGTGAATGTAACAGTATAACTTAAAATATTAAGCAGATAGTTTGGCATTGGTGGCTCAAGACTGTAATCCTAGTTATTCAGTTGTGTGGCCACAGGCGTTAAACTGGGAAGGTGGTTACTCAGTTAATTACTCCCAGTTACTCAGGAGGTCTGAGATTCTGGTTTGAAGGCAGCCCAGGGTGAAAAATCTGTGAGATTCGTATCCCCAATTAACCAGCAAAACATTAAAAGTGGAGGCTCAAATGGCAAAGCACCATCTTTGAACAAAGAAAGCTAAGGGACAGCACCCAGGCCTGACTTCAAGTCCCAGAACCAGTACACAAAACATTTAAGTACATGGAGCTGAGAGACATTTGAATCTCCAATTTGTGATCTATTGGCCAAATGATCTTGACCTTCAAATTCTTGAACTTTGTAATCTATAAAGTGATATTAGAATTACTGAAAGTATCAAAGAGAATACCTAGAACTCTTAGAATCATGGTAGGCATGTGATTAGTTATCCATAAACCTTAGTCATTGTTGCTGCTGTTATTGTGGGTTATACCACCAGTATTTCTTATTATAATATAAAAATTATAAGAGATGGAATTTTTTTAGAGAGTAGCTATGGTGAAAATAAGGAAACACTGGCTTAGAGGAATCAGATTGGCAGTTAACCAGGGCCAGTCATAGGCACAACAATAAATAACAGTTTTATCAACAGTTAAAACTGGTGCTTTGGAATTTCAAAAGGGTTTATAAGTGCTAAGAGCATTGATTCCAGTTTATTGACCATTTACTGTATGCCAGGGACCATGGGATTTGCTTTAAATGTACCAATAGTTAATTTTTTCCTAATACCACAGATATGTATTCTTTCTATTGTATAGATAGAGAATTTAGCCAGGGATAGGTTAATTATTCAATGTCCCATGTCAGTGTAAGAATTTCACTAAAACCCCTGCTGATAAAAGTCCTTCTTTGTCTCCATTTGCTGCTCTTTCCTTCCTTCTTCCCCATTCCCATTTGGATGTCCAGCCCTCCATTAGCAGCTCACCTCCAAGACCCTCTGATTCCTCTTTCTGTCCATGTTCCTTCCCATATGTGCAAATGTGCCTGCCATGTCCTGGCCTCTCCCTGCTGTCACAATGACCTGTACAGCATCCATGTTCCTGTAAGACACAGCAGGTGACAGCTTCTAGTCTAATGAACTAAAATATGAAAATGGACATTAATGGACTAATGTCTTACCTCTCCCTGGATCATTCATTTTAGCATGTGCTAGTTGAGTAGAGATTTTGGCTTTATTTTCTCCATAACTTATATTTCTTTCTTTTTTTAAAAATAGTTTATTTTAAAGAGAAACAGTTTTAGGTTTAAAGTAAAGCCAAGCTGAAGGTATAGAGATTTCTCAGGTAACCCCTGTGCCCACACAATTCCATCTCTTCCCCACTATCAGCAAGAACTAAGATTTTCACTCCAGTAAATAGCTAGTGGTAGAAGTTAAAGGCAGTAACGGAGCCAGGCACTGGTGGCTCATACCTGTAATCTTAGTTACTTAAGAGGCTGAGATATGAAGATCACAGTTCAAAGCCAGCCTGGGCAGGAAAGTCTATGAGACCCTTTAGTTAACTAACAAAAAGCTAGAAGTAGAGGTGTGGCTCAAGTAGTACAGTGCCAGCCTTGAGCAAAAAAAAAAAAAAAAAAAAAAAGCTCAGGGACAGCACCTTGGCCCTCAGGTCAAACCTAGTACTGGCACAAACATTTAAAAATAAATAAAAACAAAAAATAAAGTCAGGACATAGCCCAGAAGCTCCTGGGCCTGTCCTAGGTCATTGTGCAAGGTTTGTAAATTACCATGACAAAAATGGATCCACAGCTGTGACAGAAGGGACTGAGCACACTGCTGAGTGATCACTGCAGGGCCCTGCGGCTCCCTCTTCAGCTCCAGCTCTGTGTCTGGCACATGGTGTACATTCAGTCAATATTGTTGAGACTATGAATCACTTACCAGAGCTCTTTCAGATGGGAAGGGAACACAAGGCCCCTTAAGGAATGAGACAATGAATTACAGTGGGTAAGGTTTGGTTGGGCCTCCTGGACTTGATAGATTTCTTTTTATTATTATTATTTAGGCTATAATGGTCCGTCTTGCAGGTCAGCTTGTTGTCATCAAGGGACCCTGTAGTCTCTAGCTAAGTATGAACTGAACATGAACAGTATGATGCTAGGATCTAGGAACATTCATCTTCCTCTCTCTTCTCTGTCTGTGGAGCTGGAGGCTCAATGTGTTACTCTTGTGATGTCATAAAGCAACTGATGTCTTAGTATACCCTACAAGAATTATTTCCTCTTTTTACCCTTCCTACAAATTGTACCTTATGATCCATTGAATTTCACTTTCCTATTTTTCCAACATTTCTCATTTTCTGCCCTTATTTTATCCTCTCTCTCAGACCATTGAGGGAAAGAAGAAATGTTGCTTAGCAACCAGTATGGAACTAGTCAATACCTTCCCTAATATTAACCCTTGGGTAACAGGAAACAGTAGTCATGTTGTATCACTTCTTAGTATGGTTTAAACTATGAGTTTGCAAAAGTCAGCAGCTCAGTTTTCATGTTGTAATTATGAACATCAAGGATCATTGTGGGTAGTTACAAATGTCAGTCTTAATGGTAGAGGTCATAGTAATTATATCTTTAGTTAAAGTGGTTCACTTTTAGATTCTTTTTTTTAGATTCTTAATTTAGATATTTTCTATGATTATTTTAGCTTGCACTTAAGCATCTGAACACAATAGTTGCTTGTCTCAACAGGTCTTTATGGTATGTGCTGACATGAAAATTCTGTGGACATGAAAATTCATTCATCTTATCAGAAGATATATTTTTAGGATTATATCATTGGTTTAGTATTCACAGAACTCTGCTGTGTGCCAAGTTCATGGAAGCACAGGAAACAGAATTGGGTCCTTGTGGCATCTTTTTGCCACCTGAGATTCTTCCTCTTCAAGTGACACATAATCATGTTGGATTTTCAGATGCAATAATTTTTCTTCTTCTGGAATGGTTTCTTTCTCTTTGACCAGACAATATACTCCTTTAAGATTCTCTCTGGACTTTCTGCAACAAGAAGGTGAATGCTGACCTGTGCCTACCTCACTCAGGAGTGTAGCTGAAAACATACAAAGTTGGGAAGTTTTAAATTCACCCTTTAGAAAATTAGGATGTTTGAGAGAAAACTGGGAGAAAATGAGGGAAGAGGTCACACTGTTCAAAAAGAAATGTATTCATTACCTGGCTTACATAACTGTAACCCCTCTGTACATCACCTTTATAATGACAATTTAAAAAATTAGGATGTTTGTGAAATGGGTTTTTGGTATGTGTCTTCTTATATATGTGTCTCCTTTTGTGCTACGGGTGATTTGTTCAATCTCCCCTTATATCTAGCATCCATACCAGTCAGTGTCACCTCCAATTGAGAGGACAGAGAGTTGATCTTTCCTTCTCCTTAGGGTGTTATTGACCTTACTGGGGGCTTTCTCAGAGCAGAATGTCACTGGGCTCAGTCAAGAATTTATTGTGGCACTCCTGACAGAGAGAAGGCTGAATTAACTTTTGAGCCAACTGGGAGGTAGGCTTCAAATTGCCTTCTTTCACTTAGCTGAAGAGGGGTGACTCTCATAATCTCTCTCCTTGATAACCTAGTATGTCACTAGTGTGGGTGACCATTCTCAGACCTGTATGGCCTTGCACTGTGCCTCCAGTTGGGTTCCTTATGTTCCTGGGTTCCCGAAGTTCCTCTATGCTGTTATTATTGAGTTATACAGTGGATTCTCGCTGTTAGTTTAAGTGACCAGTATGCCACAACACTTGAACTTTGTCTCTTGTCAATTGGTTGTTCCAGTTAGTAGAAAGAAGTATCTATGATGACTAGACTTTGTAAAGCAAGCTAACCAGAATGCCAGTCTTAAAATTTTGGAACTCATTTGTTGTCTACAAGGCCATGGTTATACAGGATAGATGTCTCCAAAAGTATTGCAGCTTGGGCAGGAGACATTACTGTGCAGAACTCAGGTACATAGAACTGGGCCTGACACAATTCTAGAAGCTTTCACAAGTGAGCACAAGACTACACGGGAGGCATAATTCTAGGAGAGCTCCTCGAATACCTTTGCTTCAGTCTTCTAGCAGCCTTGCAGGGCCATGATTTATCTTCTGTTTTGTGGGTAAGAAAACTGGGTCTCTGTGAGGGAAAACATCTTGATCTCCCTGGCAGAGGAGGGATATAGCTGCCGAGGAGACCTGCCTTTGTACCATGTGCTTTTTCCACTGGTCACACTGCCGTAGTGCCAGCTGGCTTCCACTTGAAGGCAGGGGACAACATGGTTGTAATGACCTATCCAAAAGGGAGTCCTGTGGGAATGTATCCCACAGGATACATTGACAGGTCCCAGGCCAGTTGGGAAAGCACTTAGTCACCCTGTCTATATCATTGATCAGCTGAAGCTGTGGCAGCAACAATGAGGGGAAATAAAGACCAAATTAAAATTTTCAGACCTCCTAACTCAGGAAGTCTTCTTCTCTCATTTACTGCTTTACTGCAAATGTTCTTGACTTTTGTCTTGAGTCATGAAACAATGATCCAGATTTCACTTTTGGGAGGCTGAATCATTTGGGAGTGTGTCCCTCTCCCTTCTTGATCCAGTTTCACTAGTGAGACATTAAAGACATTTATTGATAAGTAATTTCTCCCATTTGTACCTTGCTTATCACATGTACCGAGAAAACAGCTTTGAAGCTGCCACTTACAGAGCTGCCCATTGCTACTGGGAGGCAGAGGGTGTGTCAGCTGGTGTATGATCCTAGGACCCCATAGGGGTAAAGGAGGAGCAGTTGTCACAGGAAGAAGAAATGAGATGCCCTGAACTCCCTGCTCAAATGGGAGGCTGATCCCTTTGCCTGTTCTAGACAGGGACGCAGAGTGGGTGTAGTCACAAACACGGCATTTTCCCACATCCATCCCTCTGTCCCCCACCAGCTGCTATGCTATCTGTACTTTCATCCTCTCTGCACCCATATTCTTATCAAAGAAATTTCTTCCCCCATTTTCTTTTGGTTCCCATTTCCTCTGCTCCCATATTCTTTTTTTTTAATTGTGAAAATACTGTACAGAGGGGTTACAATTACATGGGCAAGATAATGAGTACATTATCAAGCATTGTAGCCTCCTCCTTTGTTTCCCCTTCCCATCCCTTCCCATTCTCCCCTTGTTCCCCCACCCAACCCTCCTCCCCCCTCCCCCCACCAAAGTTGTAAAGTTTGTTTTTGACATAACGACTTATACATCTCATTGTTGCAATGGGTCCCTATTTAAATGATTTGTTTTTTCCCTTCCCCTCCACAAATTATACCAACATCAAATACAGTGAAAGCAGGGGTTATACCGTGGGGGAGGGACATACAAAAAACAAAGAAATAATCTTATAAATGTGTTAGAAACAATCGCATGAAAGAAAAAAACATTTGAGGGCTGGGAAGGTGGCTCAGTGGTAGAGCACTTGCCTTGCATGCATGAGGCCCTGGGTTTGATTCCTCAGCACCACATAAGCAAAAAGAAAAAAGCTGGAAGTACGCTGTGGCTCAAGAGGTAGAGTGCTAGCCTTGAGCTGAAAAGCTGAGGGACAGCGCCCAGGCCCAGAGTTCAGGCCCCACGACTGGACACACCCCCCCAAAAAAAAAGAAAAAATAAAAAAACATTTGAATACATATCTTAGGGTTCATTCCCCTAACATCAATTTATCTGACCTTTTCTGCTTGACTCAGACATATACTAGTTATTGCAAATAAGGGAAACCATGGTCTTTCCAAAGAAATTTCCGCTGCTTTCTTCTCAGAACCCAGGCTTCTTCTTGTAGAATTCATATTGAGTCTGTGGCTAAACTTGGAGCCAATTCAGTTGTCTCCCATCAAAAACTTTGGGAAAAGAACAAATCTTAGAATTTGTTACTGCAAGAGGATATCTGGTTCATCCTATATTGGTGATCCTTAAAAAGAATGAAAATTATAGAAGTATAGTTGAGCCCTCTGTACAGTATTTTCACAATAAAAAAGTATAGTTGGTAAGATACTATGTTTATTTAACTGTGTGTAGACATATGTGTATATTAAAAAAGCATTTTCATTTATCCTAAATTAGTTTGTATTTAGAAGCTATAGATTTTAAAATATAGTGTATGTATGTGTGTATACATGTGTATATAAACACACAGCCAGTGACACATCATGTATTTTTCAGCTTTCTATTAGTATGTATAAAATACCAGCATGACAAAATATCTGAGATAAAAGTTATCTATGAAGAGAAAATGTTTAGTTGGCTTATAGCTCTAGTGGTTCCACTCCTAATCAGATGGACCTATGATTTTTTTTAGGCTTTTAGTGATGGTTCTGGGCAGCAATGGTGGGGAATATGTAATGGAGCAACAGATTTCAAAAGGGACAGTGGTTATGTAGAGTATAGTTAGTTGGCTCTATAGTCTTCTCATAAAAATCAGGTAATGATGCACTTCCCAGAATGTATTCCCATCACTAGATGATGAACGGCTCTATACATTATGAGTGCATCATTGTGTGTGTATACACACACACACACACATATATATGTATATACACACATGCAGGTGTACCTATCTCCAGTCCATTTTCAGTTTTCCTGAATTAGATGCCGGTTATATTTAGAAGTTATGCACCTAAAAGTGTTGGCAGGAGGACAGTTAGTCCTGGCTGTGTGGCCAGAAAAAGCTGCTGTCTGAGTTTCCTGAGGAATATATGCCCTTCAGGAAGATCCAGTCCAGCAGCAGGGGGGAGAATAGAACTAAGACCTAAGGAGAACTTCCCTGATGGAATCAGGTTTGCAGAGTAAGGAAAAACAGTCATCTCCACGAAGCTATCAACTTCTCAGTTCTGTTTCCTCCCAGGGAGGCCTTCCAGGTCTGCTGAGTGAAGCAGCCTGTGCTGGTCATGGTCCAAAGGAACTGTCCCACATGCAGGACCTAGAATAGGTGAACCTTCTTTACCTCTTTTTTTTTTCTATGGCCCTGTTTGTAGGATGAAAGAATTGTGCCATCAAACAGGAGGAGAACATTTCCACAGCTCAGCAAAGGATTCAGGACATGTCAATCAGATCACCCTTTCGTGGGCAGACCTGAAGGTGAAGGCTACATTCTCAGATCCTGGGGATGCACTTTTACATTTGGAAACTTGGCTTTATCAAGAGATGCCACAGTTTGCCTTTTCAAGCCCTAATTTGACAGGAGTGTGCTCAAGGGGATAGGGTGGTAGATTTCTTCTATATTCTCTGCTCAAAAAACATTTATAATGAACCTCAACTCAGAGAATTAAATTTTCAAAGTTTCCAGTCCAATGCTGAGAATGCTGATATGTTTAATAGTGAAGATAAAGGTTTTTCCAGTTATTTGTACTAATATAAGTTATCTGTGCAAATAATTATCTGGGACTAAACTATTTGTTCCCACAAATGGAGAGAAGTTTCGTAGTGGTCATGGAGGAATAAGGGTTAACTGAACCTTTCTTGAATTTATTTTTCCCTGGCATTGGGGAGAGGGGGAATTCTGAAGAAGAGTGGAAAACGGAAAGGGAAGTAGGAAAAGTAATGTTAAATAAATCAAAGAGAAAGTAAGAATATACTCGAGATCCCAACCTTGGTAGCCAGCATATTTCAAGCTTTGTTAATCAGAATCTCAGTTTAAATTAGTATATGAAGAATGAAATTTTCATATATCTGCAAAATCAGTAGTGGGTAAGACTTTAGATACAGTTGATACAAGCTCAAACGTACTTGTGCTCATCTCTCACCCTCCTCCTTAGCTCTGATTCCTACCTATGGTTTACTCTCAGGCAAGTTTACTCCTCTGGGAGGCACCTCTATAAGGCTCCTCTCATGTTTTCTAGTCAGAATAAGTGATTTCCTCTTATTGGTGGTTCCAGATTTCCTCTTATTGGTGGTTCCAAATTCTGCCCTACAGGTCCTGATTAGGTGACATACCCATCACTTTCAATGATCTGTGAGATCTCATGCACTGATTGGCCCAGTTGGGTACATATCTGTTTGGAGTCTGGCGTGGAATTAACAGAAGTCAGGGAGGTGGCGGTGAATGGTAGAGATGTCCCTCTCACTCATTTCATAAGAAATATGTATGCAACTTGCATACAGGCAGGCAAAAACTTGCCAAAGAGGTGTTAAAGATGGAAGATATCCTAAGACATGTTGACATGATGCACTGACAATGGAAACCCAAGCCTGTCCATCGCTTTGGGTGTCTAGACTGAAGAATGAAGCTGAGGTGATGGAAGGGCTTTTGTAGAGGAGGAATTGGTCAGAATCTTTTCTAGACCACATTTTCAATTGTTCTAGGACAGAGAATTAAAAAATATGGTTCTTTGGACTACTGAATTTCTAGGACTTATTATTTTAAAGAACCTGAATGTTGGTAAATAGAGAGTTCTGACGTAGAGTGAACATTTTTTTGAGTAATCGATTTAGCAGACACAAGTAATTAAAAACAGAGCCACTAAGCTAAGGCTTTTACCTTGTGGCT
The DNA here is from genome assembly GCF_000151885.1 of Dipodomys ordii. NCBI lineage: Eukaryota > Metazoa > Chordata > Mammalia > Rodentia > Heteromyidae > Dipodomys > Dipodomys ordii. The sequence continues at coordinate 4,411,573 of NW_012267302.1, forward strand.
GAGTTATCTGTAGTAAGGCAACTAAAATCTCTTTAGATTCTTGTTTCTCTGATGAAAAAGAATTATTTTCTTTCAAGGCCAACTTACTCAAGTCCCCTGGAATACCAAGATTGAGTAGTTGTTTCACAGGAAAAGAAAATATTGTGTCTTAATGAAATTTGAAGAAGGTACATGTCCCTTTCCTTGAGGATGGGGAGATTGGCATTTATTATTCATGTTGTCATATGAAGGGTCCTAAGATGACAGTAAGAAAATGTAGATATTGTTAAAACTAGTAGCACTGATATTCACATCCGGTGCTATGGCTTGAACTCAGCCCCTTAGCTTTTTCATTCAAGACTGGTACAATGCTACTTGAGCCACAGCTCTACTTCTGGCTTTTTGATAATTAATTGAAGATAGTGTTTCACCATCTTTCCTGCCTGGTCTGGCTTCAAAACATGATTCTCAGATCTCAACCTCCTGAGTAGCTAGGATTACAGGTAAGAGATACTGGCATTTGGCTCTTTAGCATCTATTAAACATAGATTGTATTATTTTGACTATGGGAGAGCTTCCTTCAGGCGTTAAGCCTTTCATAGGATATTATAGCTAAATAAAATAATACTTTGTTTTCACTGTGCATGGCTTTTTTATAGTTACATGGAGTTCATGTTATGATAAATATACAGAAATAATCAGCTTAGAGCAGTGGTGATAATGGCCCTAGTGATATTTTGAACTAGATTTCTTTATTGACAGTCCTTCATATTGTAAAGTTATTCGCAGCATCCCTTACCTCGACCCATTGAAAGCCACACCCCCTCAACCAAAACTCTGACCAATCAAAATCTGGTTCTAGTCATTGTGAAATGAAAGATGGCTCCAAGCAGTGTAAACTGTAGGTTTAAAGCACAGAATGATAAACAAGAATGGTTGTGGTATAAAAGCATAGACATTGTATGGATGGTATGAATGACTAGTGTGAATCCTGTGGTCTGTTTGGTGGCCCAGAGTGCCACTAGCTGCATTCAAATTGGGTTCCTTCAGCCAAGCTCCTTGCTGTCTCTACTTTTCAAATAGTCTGTATGTGTGCTAATCAGTGAAAACCTGAGCTTCCTGTAGGTAGTTGAATGAGCTTCAGTTAGGTTGCAAGGGCAACCTAACTAACAAGACTCTTACAGATGAATTAATTGTGCACAGCAGAACCCAGCTCAGCCCCATGACAAATGCCAAGTCACCAGAAAGGAAGAAAAGCATACTGAGTCATAATTTCCTTCATTCCATCATGTGCTTCTGAGATTTTAAGGTCTGGTGCAACACAGATCTGATGAATGAGCAGGACTCAAACATTCATTCAGCATTTGCACTGGTGAGAATTTCAGGATACTTTGCATTTGTTGGCTTTAACTTATAAGTGTTTCATTTTAAAACAGCTTCAATCACTAATGAACTGACCTCCTTATTGATGTTTTCTCTGTACCATGAGGCAGGATGTCTCCTCTCTTACCACAATGTCTTTGCCACTTGCAGTGAAACCAAATGCTGATAAAATATGGTCTTGTGGCTTTCAACCAAGCTCGCCTTTTTTTTTTTTTTTTTTGAAAAAAGGAAAAATCTGTTAACATTTTTAGTAGACACAGGCCCCTGGCTTAAAAAAGCACAGGATTCCTGTAGCTTCAGTGGTTATTACGAAGGCATGAGATCTAGGAGAAATTGTTTTTATTTTTCTACCCAATGTCTTTTTAACTTCTTTGGTTTCCTCAGCCTTATGGGCAGTGAGTTCAAACAGGAGAAACTGAGGCAGTGACTCGCTATTACTCATTTGGCTTGGGGTTAACATGTTCCCCATTTACTTTACTCTTTTCTCATTTCTGCCACTCCTACCAGGAGCCATAGTGGCTTACAAGTTTAGTAGTAACAATAATACTAGCATAATGCTAAATACCACTTATTTATTATTCCAGCAGAGTAGTCACAGTGCGCTCCGTTGAAATGTTAATTAGACCCTGTTACCTCTGCTGAAACCTTTCTTCAATACCAAGTCCTGCCAAGATCCAGGGAGCTGGCACCCTTTGTCTGGTCACATCTTGCCCTCATGTTACCTCTTATCTTTTGCTCTCTCCCTGTCAGCAACCTCCGTAGCTGGAGGATGTCTTTGTCTACATCATGGATGTCTTTGTCCTTGATCTTCCTTCTCCACTACTAGTGATGGGATAGTAAGTCTCTTCCCTCTTTTAGATCTTTAAAACTCTGGCCTAGTTCTAGATGTGGTGACTAAACCTGTAAAACCTAGCTATTCAAGAGGCTGACATCAGGAGGATAGTGGTTCAAAGCCAGCCCAAGCAAAATTGAGTGAGGGCTTATCTCACCAAATAAGCTAGGCAAGCTAGGCATGGTGGTAATGTGTTTATTATCCCTTCTCTGCAGGAGGCCCTAGGTAGGAGGATTGAAGCCTGAGGTTTGGGCAAAAATGTTGAGATCCTGCCTGAAAAAATAAATAATAAGCAAGAAAAGGGCTAGGGCTAAGTTTAATGTGGTAGAATGCCTGCTTAGGAAATGTAATGCCTTGAATTCAAACCTCAATGCCACCAAATAATAATAATAACAACAACAATAGTAATAATGCCTTTCTGTAGATATACTGTACCCATCTTTCTTTTAACTCTTAAAGAAGGGGTTGAAATGCTGGCAGAGTGGTAACTGCCTTGGAAAGAGCAAAGCTCCAGCTTCAGTTTTCAGCTCCATCAAAAAGAGAAAAAAGAAGACTCTGTTCTTGAGGTCTCCCTGTCTTCTCCTACCTCTTTGTTAAAAATGAGCTCTCCTTTCTGCCTTGGCCCCTCTGCTGCCTTATTGTTTTCCACAGCCTTGTCATCCTCTAGTATACCAAGAAGCCCGCATTGTCTGTTTTCTCCTTCCTCCAGACCCTGTTCCATAGGACTGAGGTCTTAATCTGCTTTGCTCACTAAGCTATGCCTCTTGCCTGACCCATGGGAGTGCTCAATAAACATTAGTGAATAAAATGCCTGAATGTTACTTTTTCTACTAGCAGAATGTGGTGGTATGGGTTCTGTTCTTATCTATGAGGAAGGCTGTGAAAATGTTTACACCCCACCTTTATAGATGACAAGTATTGAGACCCAAAAATATGCAGGGATCTAGTTGAACTTGAACAGACAGGGCTAGAAAAGCATGGACTTCCTTTTGTTCTCTAGGCTTGTTACCTTTTAGATCTGACATCTCTTAACTAAGGCTTCAAGAATACTAAGGCTGCCAGGCGCTGGTGGCTCATGCCTGTAATCCTAGCTATTCAGGAGGCTGAGATCTGAGGATCGCGGTTCAAAGCCAGCCCGGGCAGGAAAGTTCGTAAGACTCTTATCTCCAATAAACCGCTAAAAACCGGAAGTGGTGCTGTGGCTCAAGCAGTAGAGCGCTTGCCTTGAGCTGAAGAGCACAAGGATAGCACCCAAGCCCAGAATTCAAGCTCCACGACCGACCAAAAAAGAAAGAATACTAAGGCCAGTTGCATGAAATGAACAGACTAGGGCTATCTGCCTAGGTGATGGGTATCCAAGTGAATTCTCCAGTTCTCCTGAGACTCCATACCTTGGCCACAGGCTCCTCCCAGGCCAACCAGCTTCCTGTGGCTTTCTGTATAATTAGCCTGGAGGCCTTTGATCCTGCTCTAGTGACTGGTTAGCTGTTATCCATTACTGCTGTTCACTACAACAGGCAACAAAGATTAAATATTTTAGGTGACTCATCTGGCCTAATTTAGAAAGACTCTGTAAGACTAGAGCCTTTGATTTATCAAGCAGAGGTATCTGTTCTCAGAGTGATCCTCACACAGACTTATTTATTATCTAGAATCTGTTTTTAATTTTGAAAATTGTTTACCTAAACTGCTGTGTGTCAGATTCCAGGACAGATTTCTGCTTAGCATTTAATTTTAGATACTTGCCATGGTGGACAGGAAAAAATGGATCTCTAGAATTTGTAGTATCATTATGAATCTTACCTCCTGGCAGCCTCTACCAGTAGTTTGTCTTTGAAATCTCCTTGGTACTTGTTAACCCTGCTCTGCTGTGAAGGAGATATAGTTTATTTATTGGATTTTGCCCATTTATGAAAAAAGTACAAAAATTATTAATGGTTTAGTATCTATTAATGCATTACTTGGGTGGAATTCAAATTCCAATATTTATGTTAAACCCCTTTATAATGAAATGGGCAGAGAACCAGCTCTCCTGCTCCTTAAATTTGGTCAGGCTCTAGTTGCCTTTGGAATTGTTCCCTGTGAAATATGAGCCTTGCTGGCTTTATGTTTACACCCATAAATAAGGAATAAGTACTTTGGGTTGGAGGAGAAATAATTAAGAATATTTGTATAGATAATAAAGAGGAAAAGGTCCAGTTGGGTGAACTGTGTGCTTGGGAAAGGCCAGAGGCTGGAGGGCTTCAGATGAGAGATGTGGGAAAGGTTAGAACTGAGGGATTGTGGGTGGGTAGGACTTCAGGAGACAACAGGAAGGGAGCTTCTGATGCAGGAAAGTGGTATGGATGTTCAGAGGAGTTGATATTCAGATGTTTAGAGAGTTGCTCTGGATACCTGGCTAGAATTCTAACCCTTCCCCAAGCCTGCAAACCCTCAATGGTAGTTGCTAAGCTTTTCTGGACCTCAAGTTCCTTATCTGTAAAATGGAACCAAATTTTATAAAATTATCACAAGGATGAATACTATGGATGTAGGACTGCAAACAGTAATGTATAGATGTATGTACATGAGGCCAAAGAGAGATTTGGTTAGGGGAGGGGTGTCAGATTAAGGCTTGAAATAAATGTGTGTGTGTGTGTGTGTGTGTGTGTGTGTGTGTGTGTGTTAATGCAAATGCTGGTTGTTGAGCAGGAGATAATTATCAGGTAGATTTGAATATGAAGCTTCAGATACAAGGTTTAAAGCTAGGATCTAAGAGCACAATTACTGAGTGAGTACCTCTTACCGACCAGAGCTCCTCTCACCTTGGAAGATTGTGTCAGGTTAATGTTATTTAAATGCTGTCTAAGTTCCTACCTGAAGTTCCTACCTGACCTTTTCCAATTATAAGCTGGAGGGTTGGTTGCATATACCAATATATAATGGCCAATACATCAACCATAGTGATGGAGTATACAATGATACCATGTTATAACAGACAGGAATTCCAAGGATCACAATATTTAGGAATACTGTATACATTTTATTGCATATGATAACTAGAAGGTGGTACAGTATTACAAAGTAACTGAATCAGTCATGTCAGCAGGAGTTCCATGATTGATGAGTGTTTCCTACTCAGGTTGATGAGTGGTAAGCTAATTATGCTGTGGTTCACCAAGCATCCTCTTGGTTTTGTTTGTTTGTTTGATTAAGTAAATGAAAAACCTATTACAGTAAAGCCAACTGTCCAAGCTCACAGTTACAAGTAAACATTGACTAAATCTCTGCCTTCTAGGCCAACTACCACTAGTGTTATACTTCCCTTACTCTGATACTTTGTGCAGCCTCAGGCTACCTGCAAAACTCTCAGGTGTACAAAAGTCAGTGTATCTGATTTATGAGAGAACCCATTCTAATGGACAAAGATATCTTGATGTGTCTGGTGGCCTGGTCAAGAAAACTATGGTACCATGGGTGATGTTATTAATGGTGATGATAATTCATTGATTTCGCATTGTATATGACCCAGACCCTGGCTAATACATTTGACATCTAATATTTCATTTAATTCCAACAATCTTATCAGTGAGCAACAGTTTCTCCATCATGCACATGAAGAAAATGGGTTCAGGTACGTTAAGAAACTCTTTAGAGTTATAGCAAATATAAAAGTGTCACAGACCCCAACATGTCACTGAACACATATGAACACATCTGCTATAGTACTGTTGAATAATGCCCATCAGTAGGGGTGGTCTAGATGCATGCATGGTTATCATGAATAAATACTTGCATTTAAAGTATTAAGAGAAGCTTAGAAAAGAAGTAGTTGGTGTTTTTAATAGTCAGCATTTGGATAGTAGCAAAGAATAGTACAGATGTTTCCTGTTCATTTCTGTATATTGCCAAGACTCCTCCTGTAGGCAGCAATTAGTTCTATAATGCTTTGTTAAAATGAAATTTCTGGTGAACACACTTACTGTGCTAATCTGTTGTAGGATATATGATGGATGTACAGGGGAAAGGGGTCACCTTTTTCCATCTGACTTTGACTTCTTTCTAAGTTAGTGATGGGCAAGATTAGGCAGACTCATTCTGAGAGGATTGAGGACCTCTCCATAGTGATTCAGGAGCTGGTGGATGGATCTGTATTGAGCATCTTTGCTCTGAGGTGAAGGGATAAGACCTAATTTACCTTCACTAGGTTGAGAACACAGCTTTGGCATCCACTCCAAGTTCATTCATCTGTTAGTCTTCTCCTCTTAAGTTCATGTGACCATCTAAGTATTCAGGTCACATGGCATTGCCTTAACATTTAGGCTCAATAAAATAAAAATGAGTAAGATGAGAAAAAGAACTTAAACCGTGTAGCCTGTTTCAGTTTTATCTGGGATCACAAAGATGGGATCTTGGGAATTATGAATCTAAAATTATGTTGGTGCCCAAGGAAAGTTCTCCTGGAGAATTCCTCATCTGCCATAGTGACTAAAGTGGATTGGATTTAAGCTGTTACCTATGAATATGAGGATGAGGATGAGGAGGAAGATGGTATTGTGATGATGATGATGGTGGTGGTGGTGGTGGTGGTGGAGGAAGAGAATGCTGTGTTTGAGAGGAATTCTCATTACCTAGGAGGCACTGTTCTATCTAATTAATTTATAAAAATCTTTCCTTAGCAATTTGAGGTTTTTATTGTTGCTGTCTTCATTATTCAGTTAAGGAATTTAACTGTCTAATTTGATCAATATCATTGGTTCATGGTGGAGCTGGCCTCAGGATAGGATCTGTGCGTGGTGAGTGGCACTACCTTTGCCCAATCACTTTTCAGCCTAACTTCATCATTGTGATTGGTTTCTTCATTATCAAAATGAAATCCAGAGGAAGGAGGGAAATCTGTATAGAATATCTCTGCAAGTTACTTTATCAGGGCTTTTCTCTGGGTTTTCCTTCCTTCCTACCTTCATCGCCTTCATCCATATCCCTAATATCTGCTTGTGTTTACCCCATCAAACATAGTTCTCTAAATCTCTCTTTATTCTGTGTGATAGATGATTAGCAGAAATTGGATATACAACATTACAACATTATAAATTACAGCATTAAATTTGTAATTCTAGGTACAGTCAGCCTATACCGCTTCCCTCTTTGTCCTTTTTTTTTTTTTTTGGTGCCAATCCTGAATCTTGAACTCAGGGCCTGGGTGCTGTCCCTGAGCTTTTTTTGATCTTAAGTCTAGCCCTCTACTACTTCATTTCTGGCTTTGGGGCATTTTAATTGGAGATAAGAGTCTTGTAGACTTACCTACCTTGGTTGGCTTTGAATTGTAATCCTCAGATCTCAGTCTTCTGGGTAGCAAGGATTACAGGATTTTTAAAAAATATATATTGAGACTAACCTAAGAGTCCTAGAAATTCCTTCAAAATAGTTTCTACTCCCTCTATTCCTACAGTCTAAAGGCCCATCAGAAATGCACATGAAAGGTAAGCTAACTTACAGAGAATAAGAGGCTGCGTTGAAACCTGTGGGTTTATGTAGGACCATGATCTTCAATGTCATCTGCTGAATGTGACTGCCATATTGCTCTTCCAGATGTGAAATGATACTGCAATTAGTGGGTTTCACCTGGCACAGCTCAGGCTGCAGTGAGGTACTTGACTCAGAGAATCCTCTGAGTCAGGTAGTATGAGCAGGAGAAGAGAGACTGGGTGCTCCATGCATCCTGAAACCATTGCCACTTGGATTAAGCTAGGAAAAAATGGCACCAGTGAGCACATGCTGAGCAGTGATGGCTCACATCTATAATCCTACTTCGGAGGCTGAGATCTGAGGATCATGGTTTGAAGCCATCCTGATCAGGAAAGTCTGAGAGATTCTTATCTTCCAATCAACCACCAAAAAGCTAGAAGTGAAAGTGTGGTTGGAGTCATAGTGCACACACCCTAATTTCAAGCCCCAGCACCAATACACACACACACACACACACACACACACACACACACACACACACACACACACACACACACACACAGCTAAAATAAAACAACAGGAACAAAATGGCCCTTATCTCCAGGGAGTCCAAGTTGTTGATGTCCTGCCTCCTTTATGCAGGGCTCTTCTACCTATGAGGCCATCTCCTGAAGGCATTGTGTTTTTTATATAACATTTTGTCCCTTTAGAAATTATCATGACACATGTCAAGAGCTTTCACACCGAAAAAAATATGTCACATTAGCTTCCAAGTTTCTGATTGTCTAAATAACGCAGCAACTCAACATACAGCTGTCTGGCATTTTGACAGTACAATAACCCATAATTCTTCCTGCCACTCAACACTTCAAGGTTAGCATTTTGTAGTTTGCTCTCAAGGAGTATTCATTTAAATTTTCAAGAGCAGAGTTGGATGTGGCAGCCTCATACCTCTCTTTTGATCTTCCTCTTACTTGGATGTGCCTCTCATTTATTACCCATATTCTATGTAATGATCAGGCTTATCTGCCAACCTTGTGTGTGTGTGTGTGTGTGTGTGTGTGTGAGTGCTAGCACTTGAACTCAGGTCTTGAGTACTGTTCCTTAACTTTTTATAGGCTGTTCAAGACTGCCACTCTACCACTTGAGCTACTTCCCACTTTTTGATGGCTAATTGGAGATCAGAGTCTCATGGACTTTGCTGCCCAGGCTGGCTTTGAACTGTAATCCTCAGATCTCAGTCTCCTAAATAGCAAGGGTTACAGGTATGAGCCACTGTCTCCTCGCTCAACTTCTTTTCTTTTTTTTTTTTTTAAAGAGATAATTGTTTTCTACTCTCTGTATAACTGTGGATAAGAATGGAGAATAGGACTTAATTCTAGGCTCCAGAGGCCAACCGCCCTGCCTGTAGTTCCCACACATTTGCCCTCTGAAACAACAAAGAATTGTTTATAGAGTATGGAGTACTTTATACCTCTTCCTCCCTCCTTTCAGAAGTCTTGTGAACTACTTGTAGCTGCTTTCTGGGGAAGGAAAAGTTTCCAATTCTTTGCTTACCTTAGGGAAACCTGCTTGTTGGAGCTCACCTTGGTCCTTGAGTCTAGAGGATCACTCTTAGGTACCCAGCTAATATCTTTCACTTATATGCTGGTTTCTGACCTGTCCTTACTGGTTGAATTGTAACCAGTCATTTGTATATGCAAGATAACATCTCAGTATTCATAGACACGGCTATGAATCTGGCTTCATTATTACCCAAATAACTTTGGGCTATTTAATAATGTATGTCTTTGAACTTATTTCCTCATTTCTAACATGAAGTTGCTAGCACTAGCCATATGTGCCTCTGTAGGTTTGTTGCTGGCTTAAGATTAAACAATTCAAGCCAATGTGCTCTTAACTACTAAGAATTAGAATCATATTAATATAGTGAGCTACTTAATATTAAACATGAGTGTGGGTTGTGAGGTTTTATATTAATCCACTATCAGTTTACATCCATGATGTAAATTCTTGCCTATAGTAATTGAGTGACTTATTGAAGTCATTTTCTGAGACAAAGTTAATGTAATACCTTCTGCCATGAACAAGATTTATTTGTGGCCTTTCTTCAACTATGTTATAGAAAAAAAAAAAACTTTACCCTTAGAATTTCTCATGGCTACAAATTCCTGAAATAATTAAGTTTGAAGTTTGTCATTGATTGACAGATTCTATGAATGTTCATGGCCTGGAGTAACCTTAACTCCTCCTAGCATACTGTGGACTATTGATTGATTGATTGATTGATTTTTGTGTTGGTGCTGGACCTTGAACTCAGGGCCTGTTGCTGTCCCTTAGATTTTCTTTGCTTAAGGCTGGTCCTCTACCACTTGAGCCACATCTTAACTGCTGGGTTTTAGGAGTTAGTTGTAGATAAAAGTCTCTTGGTCTGAACTGGTTTTGAACTTTGATCCTCATGTCTCATATTTCTCAGTAGGTATGATTATAGTCTTGAGCCACCTAATTTATCACGCACTGTGTGTGTGTGTGTATGTGTGTGTGTGTGTGTGAGAGAGAGAGAGAGAAAGAGAGAGTGTGTGTGTTTGTGTGTGTGTATGTGCTAGTCCTGGGGCTTGAACTCAGGGCCTATGCACTACAGCTTCATTTCCAGCTTTCTTGGTGGTTAATTTAAAATAAGAATTGCACAGACTTTCCTGCCTGGGCTGGCTTTGAACAGCAATCCTCAGAACTCAGTCTCCTATATGGCTAGGGTTATGGGTTTGAGCCACTGGTGTCCGGAGATGATGCACTTTGAAACCCACAAAGGTAAGCACAGTTTAAAGCTTTGAATGTGTATATAAAAAGCATAACTATGCTGATATGTAGTCTGTTCACATTTTCAAAGACATTAGAATGATAAACATTTTGCCAGCACTGAGCCCTAAAATCTCTATAATTTCCTCATTGAGGCCTATAGGAATTGCTGTTATTGGCAGGAGAATAAACTCTTTTTCAGCATCCCTTGGAGTTGCTTTGACAAAACTGGGGTGGCTGCTGGCTGGAAATAACAAGAGATTGAAATCCAAGTTGACTGGAAATTTCTAATATATATAATATGGTGCAGCATCACAGTTCCATGTTTTAAATAGCTTAGAGTAGGAGGGGAGCAGGTTAACGGGTTGAGTAACGATGTTTAGGGACTAGGAGTAATGCAGACATCAAAATTGCAGATCACTCTGTACTCTTCAAAAAACCTGTGCATCTATGCCTGTAACTCATCTTAGAATGATGCTATAAAGTAGAAAGGACTAGAGGTACTAAAGTTTGCATTTCAAAATTCTTTTCAATGATGAGACTAGTGTACTTCCATTCTAGGAATTATTTTAAGTAATTGAAATCATCCAGAAAGTGGTTAAGGTTGCCTATAATTCCCCACTTCCCAAATACAATCACTTAAAACCTCCCCATACATAACTATTCTTACATATTTCTTTATATGTGCATTTTACATGGATCTGTATATTATGTAAAGTTCATTCTGTAATGATGCTATATTGCTTAGGCCTTTTACTTGTAAGTATTTACCTGTATTATAAATAGCCTTTGTAGTTGAATGGTTGTCTTATTATAAATTATGTATTATAATATTGTTGTAGGTTCCTTTCACTTATTCTCTATTTATTATTATGAAGTATGTCCTGGGATAATTTTTTTCTTCATTTTAAACACATCTCTCACTATATCCTTAAGATAAACTGTTAAGAGATGGAATGACTAAGCTGCTTTTAGAGGGTTTATGATTTAAAATAGTGGGTGAAAAATGAGGATTTTATTCTCTTTGGGGGGGGGAGGGAAAACTAAGAAGAACAACTTTTATTGTCTTGCCTAAGGGCACACAGTGGAAGAGCCAGGCATCTGCCTTGCTGATACCTCTGCTCTACCCCACCCCTGCCCAGGAGGTAGGAACAGCATAGTTTTCCAGGGTCAGCCATGTGCATGGTGCTGGTTGGGACTGTTTTTATATTGTTGTTTTAGTGTGGTTGTGATCCTGCTGCCCCTTGGTAGCTTACGGAATAGTCTTGAAATCAGTTATTTCATCTCATCCATTGCTGTTGGGGAACTTTCCCCCTCATTCTATGCTATTGGCCAGTGGCCAGTCTACCTACCTGCCTACTTACCTATATCCATTTTTTATTGCAAATACTTTGGGTGAATATCTATCAAGTTCTAGGCCCCTGTGTAAATACAGGGGTACAAAAGATGTGTCAAGGTAACAATCCTCAAAATTCATCTGGCATTGAAGCTAAAAATGCAAACAAGTGTTATGATGTACACTGAATACATACTCCTGAGGCTAAGTAAGAATCAGAAGGTAAATTTCTTACTAGTGTTCCCTAGGCATGACAGATCTTTACTTTGCAGCTACAGTAGGCCCTTTTAGATTTCTATTGTCAAATATTTGTTTTTTTACAGGCCCCTCCCTAAGAATCTGCCCACTTTTCTTTTATTTCAACACCTTCTTTTTGTGCATAGTAGGTATCTAATAAGTAACTAATGGAACAGTCCAATGACCTGGATTCTGGTTACCTGGTTTCTAGCCTTATTCATCCCAATAACTGATAAATCCTTAAAAATTGTAGCAGTGCCTGAATCTTGTTTTTCTTGTTTATGAAGTTGAGGTAAACCAGATGACGACTGTTAAAAATACTAGCTAGCATTTACTGAGCATTTATTATGTGCCAAATACTGTTATAAGAACTTTACATGTGGTGGCTCATTAAGGTTCATTAAGGCTTAATGAGTAAAGGTTATTGTGATCCCACTTTTCAAGTGAGGGTCCAAGTTCCAAGGTCACAGAGCAAGTAGGGACCATAATACTATTAGGCTCCAGGCTACTCTCTTGATATTTTCTTACCTTTCATAAAACTCATTTCTTGTATTCTGTCATGTTATCCTTTTAGCCAAGATCAAATGTAGGATGTTCGTGTTTCTGTGTACCTCAAATGGGACAACACTTGTGGTAGAATTTGAGCATTTAATATCATTAACCAAGGAAAGCGGAGACACTCTTGAGTTGCTAATGTGCTACTTCCTAGGAAAGTGCCTTCTCTGGACCTTAGCGGGGTTCTCCCTCAGGCCTTTAGAATAGAGACCCAGAAGACCATAAATGAGAAGAGAACAGCTCTCTTGACCACCCATTTTCAGGCCTACATACTAGCTTCTTCAGCCCAGCTCCCTGAATGAAGGCCATGGCCCTACAGGCAAACAGCCATGGCATCAGATCTTGGGCTGGGAAATGCCATATCATACAACTCACAAGACTGTTGGGGGAAAAGCAGTAATGTTGAAAATGCTTCCAGCTCAAAATGGATCCCTCCCAATTTCCGGGGGCCAGTAGTTTGAAACAAGACTCTCCTCTCCTCTGGACTGCTTGAGATCCAAGGCCTTGAAAGTTTAGAATTATAGTAGAGGGCTCTTGTCCAAAGCATATATTTGGAGATTTAAAATTATTACGGTACTTGGCTTATAAATATAAGCTTTGTTGTAATGGAAAAAAAGAAAGAAAAATAAAACTAAGATTTAGATTCATTGTGGACTTCTTTTTCTACTTCTCTATTGAGATTTTATCGTAAGCTGAAATGCATGGTTCTCAGATTGATTTGAATGAAATGCACCTCTCTCTCTCTCTCTCTCTCTCTCTCTCTCTCTCTCTATATATATATATATATATATATATATATATATATGTATGTATGTATGCATGCTTAAGCAGTGTCAAGCTTCCAGTGTGTCTAGTTCCTCTATGAGTTCCCAGTCTAGGGACTTCTGTAGCCTGATTCCAGCAAGAACAGGCGCTGTTTCAGTATTCATTTCAGTGGCATTGACAATCCTGACAATATAATTGACCTAAAAAGTTCTGGATTTCCTGTTAATGCACTTTAGAAATGTACATCAACTACCAAAAAAATCATTTCTATCTACATTTCACTTGATTTCCATTTTCAAGAGAGAGGCTTCATCATTATTATTCTATTTGAATAGCACTGATATCTTGAAGGATGGAAGGAGATTTCTATTGTATGCGGGAGTACTTTATTTCGATATTTTCTTTGTCTGATTATACATGATAAACACACATTAGTGACATTTCGTGCATGTTTGGAAGATAAATGGGGATATCTCTTTAAACCATTCCTGACACTTGCTAACCTGTGAGCTTAATGGCATTTTCTCTTTGATTCAATAATTTGTCTGTCAAAAAAAAGCTGGGCTGACATTCTCCTTGTTGTGGGATTGAAATGGAAAGAAATCTCTTATCTGGAAGATAATTTTTTTTAAATTGAAGGGAACATTTTAGGATCAAAAATGTTTTTGAAATTATTTGGGGTTTTGGTGGTGGACGTGAAAGGGAGTGGGCGGGCTGAAAGGGTGGCACTAATCAATGCTACAGCCCTGGTATTAAATGTGTGGCAAAGGATGAAAGAAAGGCCATTACCTCCTTCTGAAACCCCTCCTGAAATAAGGAGAGAACCTGTGAAACCTTGCAAATGAAGATAGCTTCTTTAGTCCTGGGGGAAGCTGTCAGCCACCCTTCCATGAAGCGATCAGGTTGGGTATGGATTTGCACCTGTAGGGAATGGATAACTGGGAGTCTATTTCCCACTCTGGTTTTCTCCAGCCTTGTTCTGTGTGGAGGGATGGCACAGAACTCTTCTCCAGTCATTGTCCAGGAGAGGCTCTGAATCCAGGTGGACATATTTGCTTTGGAGATTTTGGAGATGAATCATGAAAGTGAACCTGGCATTTAGGGAGACAAGTAGAGGCCTTGGAGTATGATTTAGATCTCCAGTAGGAGGCCTCTGTGTTGGGGATGTAGGTCCTAAGCTAGTCCAGTTGGACAGGATTGGTATTTCCAGGACTTTGCATGTGACTCACCATGTACTATGAACCTGATTCCTCACACTTACTTGTGAGCATGCATCAAAGGGTTCCTTTGAGGTCTGATCATAGAAAGTCAATGAGAATACGTGCACTCCTTTTCAGGGAGCAGAGTAGCAGAGGATGCTGGATGCCCAGAACCTGTTTGTCTCCCCTTCTCTGCCTTAAAGGTTCTTCAGATGCGCCACTAGAAACCATTGATTCTGAATAGTTGAGAAAGTTAGGGTTGTTTTTTTTTTAACTATCTTGTTGTGTCTAAATGAGAGAGAATGCAAATGCTATATGCAAGTGTTAGTATCTTTAGGTGTGTACTACACACATGTGCATTAGCACAAATGGTGCCTGCCCTGGAGCAAGTGCAGTGTGTGTGTGTGAACCCATTTAAAAGGTTCCTAAGGGCCAGGAGATGTGGACTCTTTGTCCACACGTGTCTTTTTCTCTGTATCCTCACTTTCACATGTAGGAGGGAAGTGAAGACACTCAGCCACTTGCTGTTCTTCTACCAGGATCATGTCCCCTGTGCTGCTGTTGGTGCCCATTGTCCATCAGATAGATAGGAAGGGGCAGATGATGGGCCTTAAAGCTTGTGTTTAGCAGGAAAAGGCCTCTAGATTTTCTCACATAAGTTTCAAGAAACAAGTTGAGCTGAGTGTGACAGTGTAGGCCTATAATACCAGCACTTGGGTGATGGAGGCAGCAGGCTTGAAAATTTTAGGTCAGTCTGAACTATTGAACTACAGTGATAGTTTGAGGCCAGGTTGGGACACATAGTGAGAATCTGTCATCCCCCAAAGAGAAAAGGTACAGAGATAAGGTGCCTGTTAAGAGATAAGGAATCATAGGAAGGGTTAGATGGCCAACTGCAGAAGAATAGCTTTCCCCACTGCTTTCCTCAACTGGGAAAGCTGGAAGCAGGGAAAGGGGGAGGAAATCTGGGGAGTCAAGGAAAATGGGGCAGCCAGAGGATCAGGGCTTCACATGTACCATTTCCTGAGTGGGAAACTCATACTAAAATTACTAGTCTGCTGGTGGTTGGTGTTTGTGTGCAAATGGCTCTAGTCTACAACTCTAATGTCTGGAAAGGAACCAATGGTTAGTAGTCAGAGAGCTATCTCAACAGGAAAAGCCAGTCTTAGTTGAGGGAATAGGATTGGAGGAGTTGGCATCAGAGGAAATAAATAATTCCTTAAATCCTTCCTCTTGTTCTGTGCCTGCCCATAGAATAATCTTTCTGCCTGACTCAAGATAATAATCCTGGTCTATGGTAGGAGGAGTTGCAAACCTCTCTCCTTCCTTCCTTCCTCCACTGAGTTCTCAGTCTAGGCATGCTCCTAAATGTTTGTATTCCCCCTCTAGGAAAATCTGACAAACATCCTTACAAAACTGAAAATCATCATTAGACAATCAGAACCTAAATACATTGCAATGTAAGTTGGAAGATGGCAATAGCCACAGAAAAGAGAAAAAGTGAGTAGGTCATAATCTTCATAGCCTAGATAGAGATGTCAGGACAGGTTGTGATATTAAACAGAGTGGTCAGAGAGAGGCAGTGCTTCCTTAGGAACACAAAGTTTGAGAAGGAAAACACTATCACAATGAATCTGCCATTTTGGATGGATAGATCTGTGAGTGTTATTTGCAAGCTCTCACTCTCTGATACAGGAAAAAAGCCTACGCCTCTAGGGAGGTCTAGAATACCGTATCTTCCAAACAGATCTAATCTATATGTTCTGTGGAGATGAAAAGGGGCCATGTCTGCCTGCCTATCAACAGTGGTGGATCTTGGAGTCACTGGGCTTAAAATCAGAAAGGACTGGAAAGTGGGGTGGCAAACCAGAGTTCTGTAGCCCAGAGAAATTTGTAGGTTTGTATTGCTTACCTTTGTTGGATAAGTGGTGACTTGAAGAGGTAAAGAAAGATCTGAATTAGCAAACTTATAAGAAAGTAAATGAATGAACAATGAGTAAACTTGAGTAAGATTCTGACCTGTATTAAGAATGGTAGTTTACTTCACATCATAGGTTACTAGCTGCACATTTAGCCTTAGTGTGATCATTTGAAAATGCTTTACTTTAAATATTGGTAGCGATTTGGGTCCAGGCATGGTGACTAAAAGCCTGTTATCCCAGCTACTTGGGAGTCAAAGATAGTTTGGCTGTTCCAGACCACAAATTTAACATGACCCTTTTCCAAAGAAAAACTACATGGGAAGATGGAGGTAGATGGATTATAGTCTAGGGCTGGCCTGGGAAAAACTTGCAAGATCCTATCTGGAAAATAACTAAAGCAGAAAATTTTAGTGTAGTAATACAAAATTAATTAGCTAATTAAATTTTTTTTAATCTGGAAAATATATTATGAAGTAAGCCAGCCCCAGAAAGATAGAGGATGTATGTGTTCTCTCGTATGTGGATCATAGACCCAAAATACAGTCTCCCATATGATCACAAATAGAGGCATATACTTGTGTATACAAAAGCACAGTATTTGCAGGAGTGAATCTCCATGAAGTAAACCTTTCAAACAATTAACAAAGAGTTTAACACAATACCAGAAATTGAAATGAGATTGTAAGAGGAGGAGGGGCTTGTGAGAAGAAAGTGGATGAATAAAAAAAGGAATAGAGGCCAAATACTTGCATAATAGTCTATGTACACATGTGACAAAGAGTGTGGGAAATGTGCCTGGGGGAGGGAGCAGATGTGACAGGAGCAATGATGGAATGGGCAGCATAGGACACTTAGATGGACACGTTAAATTGTAACCCCCTTGTTCAACTTTTTGAAGTTCAGAAAATATCAAATTAAAAAATATATGGGTACTTGTACCCCTGAGTAAATTTTGAAGTACTATAAGAAACAATCTAACTTAAGTGTAGTTTGGTATTAAGGTCTAAGGCCAGGTTAGGGTTGTACCATTTGTACCCAGGTAGAGGGTGTCTGCGAGTTGGCAGGAAGCTTGCCCTGTTGTTTAAAGTAAGCACAAACTCTCCTTGGCAAACATGTTGATGTCATGTAGGCAAGGCATTGTGAGCCTTCAGTCAGGGCAAGGGGATGGGGCCGGAGCATCCCCTGTCTGTCAGGTGCATTTGCCAGTCTGCTGCTCGCCACAGCATGCAGATGTCTGAAAGACACATGCAGAATCCAGTGAGAGAGTGAGGTCGTGCCAGTCAGGCCACAGGTAGGCCACATGCTGAGACTGCATGCCAGAATTTCCAGCCTCTTTTTAAAAAATTGTTTCCTCATTATCTTATTGTGACTAGACTACGAATTTGGAGGGAATCACAGCACCAAATTTAATTTAAAGGGCCAGGGGCTATGTCCTCTTCTTTAAAAATATTTTATTGATGTCTATTTTCATAGTAGAAAAGCAGAAAACCCTTATTGCCATGAATTACAGACCCCATCAAGGTAGTGTTGCAGAGTCTTCTTTGTCTGTGTGTGTGTGTGTGTGTGTGTGTGTGTGTGTGTGTATGTATGTTTTTCATGTTTTCCTAAACATAGGACTGTTCTATACCTATTACTGTACTCTTGGCTTCTTTTTAAAATGGCAATACAATCTGAATAGTTTTAAAGTGATAGGGACCAGGTCTTTCCATTCATTGATTTGGTGTGTTTTCTGTGTAGTAAAAAAAGACCACATAACTCAGAAGACATAACTGTCTTTTACCACGTACACTTGCCTTTTGCCTCAGAACAGAGTGCTGTGTGTTCCAGCTCTTCTTGTACTCCCTATAGGAATGTAACATTAAAAATCAGTTGACTTTCTTCTCTCTAGGGAAGTCCTGGGTTGTAATGAGCACCCTTGAAAAGGGGTTCAGACTGATTAAGAAATGAAATTGTTTCACAAAGTGAAGGACCAAAAAAAAGAATGAGTCAGCCAGCAATGTGGAATCTGCAAGTATCCTCAGGCAAGATTCAGACCCTGTCTTTAAAAAGTCTATAAACCATTTACACAGAAAGAACTTTCTCTTCCCAGAGAGCTCACATGGTGCCATAGGGCAGGAGATGGTGGGGCATGGGAAAGACCAAAGAGTCTTGGAGGCCAGTGTGGACTGGTGAGGGAGGTGGGGGCAACTCAGAGGAAGCAGCCAATTCCAGAGCTTGATCAGAAGGCTCTTGCTGATTCTACTGTATGCATGCGAACAGCTGCTTACCTTCGTCTATATTAGGGATGGCTGGTTAGTGTGTGAGTGAGGCTTTTGGAATCCAGGTAGTTAAGAAGCCAAATAAAGTACCCACTCTCTGAGCCCTCTGAGAGGAGATAGATACAACAGCCATAGAAAGCTCAGCCCTCTGCCCAGCCAAGCTCCAAGAGCCCCTTTCACAGACACATAAATATTTAATAATCATCTGTCTACAACCAATCTAGGGGAAAAAATCTTTAAATAGACTGCTTGAAAGGCCAAAACCTGAATTTTAATTGAGGTACTTTCAATTACTCCCATTAGTCAGTCGCTCTGACTTTTCTCTTAGTGAGGGGTGGATTGTTTTTGAAAGGGGAATCAGAATTATTAGCAGCCCTTAAAAAAAAAAGACCTACTGTTCCTACTAAATAATAAACTAGGCTTCTTTTTTAAAAAGATGTGGCTTTTTCAGTGCACAAAGCACCAAGGCAAAGTATGGGGAGCCCCACATATTAGAGATGCGATTTGAAAAGCATTATGGGCATCCAATGCCTTGCTAAGCAGTTTTTTGCCAAATCACCTCCGTGAGACTCCGTGAAAGTTTAGAGGATGGAGAAGCTGCCTGCGTGTGTGTGTGTGTGTGTGTGTGTGTGTGTGTGTATTTATATATTTATTTTCCCTTTCTCTGCCCCCCACAGTTGATGTAACAGTCCTCTTGGACGAGTCCCCTTGTATCTCATGCTAGCCAATTTCGAGTCTAAAGTGCTCAAATTGAGCCATTTTGTTCTCTGTAAAATAAACCTCAGGCCATTATGTGTGTTTTTTTCATTCACCCGCCTCCTTGTCTCCTTCCCCTTGGCCTCTCTCTGCCCACCCTCCCCTGCTTCCCCCTGCTTCTCTTTTCCTCCCCCCCCCCTTTCCCTGCTTACTCCGAGGATTGGGAAGGAGAGACAGACAGCCTTTAGGAGAGCCCTGAGTTCAGTCTTAGCCATGTCAGCTCCATTCTGGCAAAATTTGCTTTGAGATGTGTGTCATGGAACAGGGCCACAGGGTCACCCCACCATAATTGATCTTACTTATTCATCTGCTTTCCATGTATCGCCCTCTCTCCGAGCTGGCCTTTGTTTGGATAGACTGTTTGAAGATTTATTGTGGTGTTGAAAGCCATCTGCCCTGGTGTTCCCAGCCTCTCCTCCAGGGTGAGACGATAGAGTGGCACTTGGGGAAGGAAAGTCCTCATTTGCCCCCTCTCCCACCTGGAGGACATCTCTGGGTGGCACAATTAAAGGCAATTTCCAGATTAATTTACTATGGAATCACTTTGCATGGCCCCTTGTGCACTGGTATAAGAAATGTTAATTGGCCCACCAGCCCAAGATGCTCTTGGGGAAGGATTTATTGTCACAAACCAAGGAGGAGTCTGTCTTTGTGATGGCTTGGAGTCCACATTCGCTCACTTTAGATTATTTTTAAAACCAGTGGTCATGATGGATTTGAATCTAGTAATTTATTCGATTTTGGGTCATTAACCCTTGTTCTGCTTATGGCAGCAAATGACTTCATCGTCAGAGATGATGAGTGTTCCAAACAGTTGGGGATACTTGGCTCTCTCAGGCTTTCATCTGAAAATCAATTTTAAGCAAGTGGCAGGCATTAGAAATCCTCTCTACTTATAGGTTTCAGGAGCCTTGCCTCTAGGGTGTGTAGCATGGAGGGGGGTGGTTAGAATGGAGGGAGAAGAACCCCCTGGAAAACTTCTATTGCCAAAGAGTGTTTGTATTGGGGTGGCTAATGTCCTGAGAAGGCTGCACAATAGACTGTCAAAATGCATCTTAGAAGTGGGGAATGGATTGCTGTTTGGAAATGGGGGTGGAGGGAGGCGAGGGAGAGTAAAGAAAGGAGGCAGCCTTCATCTAGAGAGCCTGTCTGCAGACTGAATAAACTAGCTTGAAATCATTGTTTTCTTTCTCATTGACTGAAGGCTGGAGGGGCTTTACTGGTTAAGCTTTTAAAGCTGTAGCAGTTTAAACACCTTTTTTTAAATGTCCCGTTTTGGCCTGGTCCACCTTTTTTCCAGTTGACCTTTAAACACATGAACTGATATCTAGAAGAAAAAACAAACGATAAAAACAAAGACAAACACCTTTGCTGGATTGTGTCTCACTAAAGATGCTACACAGAGACCCAGAGGTGCCCTGTGGCCAGTGCTGGTCTGTTTCTTGGCAGAGCAAGCTCCTTCCCACTTCTCCTACTATGTCTGCTTCCATGTGGGGCAAATTGGCCAGAAGCGCTCTAGGTCAAGAATTCCTTCTCTGCCTTTGAGGATGTGAACAGTTATGTGACAAGAGAGAATTCCAAGAGCAAGCCTGCCGCTAAGCAGGCTGTGTGAATCTGTACCTAACTTTAACATAGTTACCTGATTAATGCCACTGCTGAATTTTCCAGTTGAAATATTTAGGGAAAAATTAAGCATACTGACTTTTAGGAACTATATTGTGGAAGAAGCTTAGTAATTATTTAACTAGCTTCTTCCTCCTCCTCCCCTTCCTCCTCCTGGTGGACAGAGAACCTATGGCTCAGATAGAATAGACAAAGTCACATAGAATAGACTACTGATCTTGAACCCAAGGCTTACAGGTAGAGGTAGACTCAGGAATTAGAGCATGAAAAGGTTGCACACCAGGTTTAGGCATGAAAGGTATTTCTTGTGTATGAAGAATGTATAAACAATAATAAAACATTTTCCTCTGCCAGCAATCGACAATATCCAGCAATGTCAGTACTAAAAAAAAAAATTCTCCCCCGGAAAAAAAATTCCCCTCCTTGCTGCCGGCCGCCCCCTGCCTACCCCTCTGTTGTGCCACAGCTGACCTTAGCTTAGTGTTTTCCCTCAGTTATGATACCTCTCTCACTTAATGAACAACAAACAGCAAGCAAATCTTACACGAAAAGTGCTTCCTGTTTCTTTTGCGTTTAAGTAAATTAAATGACCTTTGCATGAGCCCACTTAGGCTAACTCTGATGTAGAAATGTCTTACTGTCCCAGTGGAGGGACACAAATGAGGGAGTGATAGGATTTGCTGGGTCTAGCCTCACCTGCATCCCTCTGCTATGTGAGTGTAGGATGTACTTACTTCTTGGTCTGAATTAGATTCAATGGGGTTTGGAAGTTGTGTGGATTAACTTCTGGACCTTATTCTCCCCCACATCATCCATTCTACCTCTTTGTGGTCTGAAGGCCTACCTAGCTTTTGTGTGTCTCTTTGTGGTCACCTTGGCCAGACTGGTTACTGGCTGGGCTTTTCTTCTCTTTAGCTGCTCCCTGAAATGGATGGGTAAATATCCTACTCTGACTTCAGCTGCCGAGTCATCAGTTCTGATAGACAGCTGTTTCGGTGCTGAGCGCCCCCTCCTCCTCCCTAGCCCTCATTTCATCTTCCCCCTGTCAGAACTCACCCTGTGGCAGAAATCTTTTCCAAGAGCTAAATGTGAGCCTCAAAGAGATGCCGTCAAGGTATTTTTCATAATTTCCAAAGGTAATTTCCTTCCCTACCCCCCCCCGCACCGCCGCCTTCTCTCCATTATAATTATGTCTTAGCAGCTACCCAAATCTTCACAGCAGCCAAATCCCCTCCCCTGAGATTGGCAGCCTCCCCTACCCCAGCCCTGCACAGCAGGCCTGGGTGAAGATCAGTTGGACAGCAAGGCTGGACAACCCACAGTGTCCCCTCTCTTGTTTCCTTCTTCAGAAAGGAGTCAAGGAAGAAGCCCTTTTTTCTTACTGAACTTCACCTCTGACCATCCCTGAATCCCTCATGAGACTGGTTGTCAACAGGTAGCCTAGCCAGAGACCAGGAGGAAGAGCGGGTCTTCAGTTGTCGGCAGAGTATGGCCAGCCCCAACCGAACAAAGATCCTGGGGGTAAATTATCCTGCACTAGGATAATTCAAAAATTCTATCCATTGAAAACAGACTAACCCTGAAAACCTGATTTAGTAGATAAAATCTGTAACCACAAGAGTATAAATCTAGTTTGGCTTGTTTGTACTGGTCTAATTTAATATGATCTCCCTTGGAGTTTCCAGCGTCTAGATTTTCTAGATCATTAAATCCATTACTTTTCTGTGGTAGCTTTTTTTTTTCTTTAGGAGGATAGAGTAAGAAAGGGATGGATATACACATACATATGTATGTACACACACATACACACCTATTGTATGTACATTAATTCTGGGAGCCTCATGAAAGCCTATTTGGATGTGAAACAACAATTTCTGACCCTGGAGGCCCAGAGGTAGATTTCTAGCCATTTAACGTGAAAGACACAAGCAGCTAAGTTGAAAAGGGGATGCTGCTTGCTGTAGCCACTCCTGTGAGTCAAGGGACTCACAGACGGGGTACAGAGGACTCACTTCCACCCTCCTAAACATTCCTGGTTTCCAGGAGGGAGGGGTATGGGGATGTGATCACCTCATCTCCCTCTCATTCCCCATGGCCTAGAGGGCCTTGGAGTCATTTTCATGACCTCCTGGGTGCCGTTGAACGAATGGACTACCTCTCTGATCCTCAATTCCTTCATATGACCATTATAGATAGAGCAGGTTTCACATCCGCCTTTGGGAACTGTTCATCCAGTGGCTGAGAATTGTGTGGACGTCATTTCTGTGTGAAAGTAACTCTCACTATTTACTTAAGATAAACCTTTTCAGTCCTGTTGATTTTCCTAACTGGAACAGAGGGAATTAAA
Organism: Dipodomys ordii; assembly: GCF_000151885.1. Lineage (NCBI taxonomy): Eukaryota > Metazoa > Chordata > Mammalia > Rodentia > Heteromyidae > Dipodomys > Dipodomys ordii. The sequence continues at coordinate 4,435,009 of NW_012267302.1, forward strand.
TGGAATTGTGGGATTAAGTAAGATGTTATTGTCATCTATCATTTTCATATTTTATTTGCCAAAATATAAAGTTGTATGTCCTCCTGAAGAGTTGATGTTTTGTCCTAGCCAACTTTGGGCATAGGTGGAGAGCAAAGGGATGTGGCCCAAAGGCTACATATAGCGTCTTGCCTCACCTTCCTTTATGTCTCTTGATGAGTGAGGAAGGGAGAAGTTAAGAGTTGAGTGGGTGGTGGCAAGGCATATTGGACAGGAACCATTATTCTCTTCCTGAAGGCCAGGATAAAAGTAATAAGTGATGTGGGCCTTGAGAGTAGGAGGATTCTCTAAAGATAGGAACAAGGTCTGAGTCCAGCTCCAGTTGTACAGTTGGCTCCAGCTTCTTTAAAGATGATCCCTGGGGGCAGTGAAACTTCCACTGGCAACAACAAGTTTCCATTTGCAGGTGGCTGCAGCCCTTGTCTACACCAGAGATTCTCCTCCTCCTGGATAGAATAGCAACTGGCTGACCAGAATTCTCTGCCCTTCTTACAGCCAGGACAACCTCTGCCATCTGACATGGTTACAAGGCTATGGCATATCTCAGAATTTCATGGTATGGTTCCACTGGCTCCAGGTCAGAGCTTATGACCCAGATGACATACAGGAGCTTACATGCTCCATTCCCATGGCAAAAAGCCAATGGAAGACTGTACACTTTGTTCATTTACTTGTGAATTTTTGCTCATAGCTTTGTATGTGTATGTCTGGTATGTATGGATTTTCTTCCCACTTTTCCTTTTTAGACATTAATATTTCTTAATATTTTTGACATTTTTCCTAAAGTGGTCCTGTTGGATTTGTACCCCTCCTTTAATCCCCAGACAGAAAGCAAACATAAACACAAAGCAGGAAGGTAATTGGGTACTTCCTCTTCTTGGAGCAGCAAGGCAGTGTGTAAGGGTATATGCAGGGTTTTGTGTGTGTGTGTGTATGTGTGTGTGAGAGAGAGAGAGAGAGAGAGCAAGCTTATAAATATGACAGACACCAGAGCCAGAAACTTCATTAAATGCTGTCCTTCTTTGGATAGAAGAAGATGTTGCACAGTGTCCTTTTCTGCATAATTGGACTGTCTTTTCATATCAGCCTACAAGCTGAGGCTCTTGTTTCTGAGTATAAGCCTTTGCACTCTCAACAGGTCCGGTGTGATAGTAAAAACCTGTTGTCTAGCTTTGTATGTGGAATAATAGAGTCACTAATCTACTTGATCTGGCCAAGTCAGATAAAGAAGAAAGTGAGGGATGCCCAAATTTCAGAGATGGAAGGTACTTGTAAAAGCAATTTCTTTGGGGGAGGGGGAGAAAGGAAAGACATACAGGGGAAAAAAAACACAGCAAAAACTGTTGGAAACCTTTTAATTAGTACTAATTACCTCAGCAGAAAATGTTGGAGGCTTAAAAGGATTTGTGTCAGCAAGTGAAAGATCAAAGATTGCTAGGTTCGAATTTTAATCTGTTGGCTATAAAAAGGGATGAGGGGGTGGTAATGGGACCCAGGAGAATGGCTGCCCAGGTGGCTCTGCCCTAATCTCATCTTTACTGCTGCAGCCTAGTCCCAATTACATAATAAGATGATTTAATTTAATTAATTTTTTGTCTTTGACTTTAACTGGGGGAGAGGAGAGAAACGGGGGGGGGCTCCAGTGGGGATAGGGTAGGGTTTGGAAGGGTGGACTTGTGGCTTCCAATCCCTTCCTCATTCAACAAAATATTATCATTTTAATTCTGAAATCAACAATAGCGGCAGCAACAATAGAAATCCATATACAGGAGACAGTTTCTTAAGGATGAAGGGGTCTCTTAAGTGCACAAAGGACAAGACCTTTGATGTGGTTGAAGTGTGGATAAAACTTGCGTAGGACAACTGGTAAACTGTACTATGGGAAACTTTACATGCCACATCCATGGTCATAGCAGTTCCTTAGGATGGGAGAGAGTGAGAAGGAGAGTATATTATCCATTTTTGAAGGCCTTGGTCCTTTCTTGTATTTCCCTCTTCTCTTTCTTTCCTCTTTAAAGATGAACTAGACTGGGATGGACTCCAATAGCAGACTCTCGGTGTTTTCCATATGCTCCTGTCACTCTTCTGATGGCTTCCAACTGCAAGTTCCTGCAACTTTTCTGACCATTTGAACCTGCTCACTTCTCAACTCATGACTAATGGAAGGAGGTAGATAAATACCTGAGCCCCCTCACTCTTCATTTGGGATATTACTGAAAAGTGATCCACGTGGCATCCCAGACTACTCTGAAGCAGATGATGTCAGATGACCCCTAGAGGGTCCAATTGGCCTGCTCTTTGTGTCAAACAAGGTTTTATTGGAGCACAATGATACCTCTTTATATTTTCTCTTTGGCTCATTTCACATAGGGTGGAGAATTTGTAACAGAAATCATATGGGCTGCAACTTCTGCCATATTTAGTACCTGATTATTTCCATACGAAGTTTGCTGATTCCTATTTTGGGGGATCTGTACCATTATCTACGTCATGGTATATCCTTGATAGACTTTGCTCTCTTTGTTACATCAGTGCTTGATGTGAGTACCTCTAAGTGAATTACTTCATCTCATGTTTTCATTTTAAGGTCTGAGTCTGGAAACTTCATCCTAAGACTGTGTGTACACATATCAAAAAGACAGAATTTCTGAAGAGAATACTGCTTAGTCACTGTCTCTTGCAACAGCCAAAGTTTATGCACTCAGAAACACAATGAACCAAACTGATAATAGAAATTGTAGTAAGATTCCCTTCTAAAGGGACTCTTTAGGCCCCTTTATTTTCCTTTCCTCTCCCCTCCCCTCACCTTCCCCCCTCCTTCCCTTCCTTCCTTCCTTCCTTCCTAACTTCCTTCCTTCCTTCCTTCCTAACTTCCTTCCTTCCTTCCTTCCCTCTCTTTCTTTTTTTGTGTACTACTATCTACCTGTGCTTAAATTCAGGGCCATGCTCTCTCACTTGGATTTTTTTGATAGTACACCACCACTTGAGCCACACAACTCCCCTCCCCTCCCCCTCCTCTTCCCCCTTCTCCCCCCTTCTCCTCCCCCCTCCTCCTTCCCCTCCTCCCTCTCCCCCCTTTGCCCCCTTCTCGTCCCCCTCCTCCTCTTTCTCCTCCTCCTCCCCTTCCTCCTTCTTTTCCCCCTTTTCCTCCCCCTTCCCCCTCCTCCTCCTCCTCCTCCTCCTCCTGCTTCTTCTCTTTTCTTCTTTGTTTTTAGCTAATGGAGATAAGAGACTTGTGGATTCTTCTACTCATGCTGGTTTCAAACCATGATCCTCAGATCTCAGCCTTGGGATTTAGCTAGGATTGTAGATGTTTAATCTGGGCATAATAATATACAATCAGGTGTCATCAGCCACTGGCTTTAGGCCTGTTTTCATAAAGTTTTATCAAGTATTTTTTTTTTGTATTTTTCAAGTCTCAGCTTATAATCTACTTCTTTGAAAGTGTCATTTCTGGACTTTGAGCCTAAAGTAATCACTCTGAATTCTTGTTACACTTATTTTTATATTGTTTATATGGCATATAATCATATATTCCATTGTGACAGTTCTATTGTTCTCTTGAATTACTCCTTGAATCTTGTATTGTTTAATTTCCACTCGTCAACATCTTGTCTCTCCATAAGAATTATAAACAATTTGAATGCAGTGGTTGTCTAATACTTCAGATAAAAACAACCACAGGGAAGGCTCTCTGTAAATGTATGTTGACTTTTTCCTTTGAAGCTATTCATTTACGATTCATGCAATGACTTTTTGATGGTCATTGATGGGCACACTATGGAGTGGCACAAATTCCTTTTTTCACTTTTGTTGTCAGCTTTGATTTATTCATTTTTTGTAGGTGATTCTATTATAGTTTTTAATCTGTTTTCTTTTTCTTTGATGCCAATACAATCACCATTGTTTCTCTGCCTCTTCCCAATTTGGACCAAGAATTTGGATTCAAATTGTGAAATTCTTCTTGTGAAACTCACAGTCTTCTGACTGAGGTCTTTGAATCCTCTTCCATAATATCCTGATTTTGTTACATTGTTGAGGCTGAACTGAGAAGGATAAACAAACAAACGTATATTGAACATGGTCTTCATACCAGTTATTATTTACTTACCATTAGGTTCATGGCAGTGTTTTAGAAAATGAAGATGGATATAACTGTGAGATTTAGATAAATAGTGTTCAGTATTTTTATATTCTGAATGATGGTTGCACTAAATCAGGTAAGAAACCAGGTCTAGGGATAAGAGAATAAAAAATAAATATGGCTTAAGATTTGACCACACCAGAAGGACTTGTGATTCTCATTTCTCAGGGCCTTGTTTACATAGCTGCTCATGAGATTACCTACTTCAGTGTCAAAGAGACTTTTGGCATTGTTACAGGAATAGTAGTTACTTAGGAGGAGAGAATATGGGGTGAATTTTGTTTTTTGTTGAAGTCTTAAGCCCCAGTGCTTATCAGTGTATCTGTATTTGGAAGCTGGGTTGTAGATAACATTACTTAAGACTTGATCATAGTGAAGTATCATAGTTCCCTAATCACTATCGTTGATATCCTTATAAAAAGAATGCCACATGAAGAAACATATATGTATGGACAAATGCCATGTGCTTAGCAAATGTCATTGAAGGTATGCTGCAAACAAGCAGCAACTAGGAAATAGGCCTGCAAAAGAGTATAACTCTACTGACAGCATTATTTTAGACCTATAAACTGAGACATGTTTATATTTTTCTAAGATACTCAGTTTAGGGCTCTAGGACTAATACAGCCCAAGTCTGAGATCCCTTCCCCTCACTTCTCTTCTTGGTCCTGGTCCTGAACTAGTCCCTTTTGTTCTTTCTCCATGCTGTTATCACTAGCAGAATTCCGATTATCTAAAAAAGCATGGATAGTGCAAGAGTCTTTCTGCTAGGCTTCCACCCTGATTGATGGGAAAAGGAGCCATCAAGAATGATGAAAATGATTTCTCTGCCTAACCCATGACTGAGTTGAAGCTGATCTCAAATGACTAAGGAGTCTTGTCTTCAGCCTCAGACAAGCCCATTCTACAGAGGGTGTTTATCTGGGCTAGCCTAGCTTCTAGTAAGCTGCAGCTTCAACCCACTTGACAGGTTTGCTGTTACTTTCTTTCCCAGTAATGTTAGAGAAGGCAAAAGTCACACAGTCAATCTGTGTGGAGGCGGAGGCCGACAGCTGTGCTGTCTCTTCCATGGCTGTAGAAGCTCCTTTCTAAACCACAACTTGGGCCAACAGAACTCACCTGTACCCTTCGGCACCTGTGGAGGATAGTGGTCAGAATGAGAGAAAGGAGAGCAGCATGTCCCACAACAGACAGCAGAAGCTCTATCCTTCATCTAAGCCAAACTTTGCCAATGTAGGCACTAATGACACTGGAATGAAGATAGTTCTTTGTTGTGAGGACTTCCCTGTGTGGGGAAGGATGTTTAATAGCATGCCTTGTCTCTGTTCACTACGTGCCAGTGGTTCCACCCAGTCACTACAATCAAAATACTTACTCATGTTGCCAGATGTCCTTAGGGGCAGAACTATCCCAACTGAAGAACCACTTCCTTAATTTCTTCATACAATGGTAGGGATATGGCAGTTGTAAGTCACTACTAAGCAGTTGTCCTAAAAATGTCACATTGCCAGGAATTTTTAAAGCGAGTGAAAGTACTCTGATCCAGCATGATGTTTCAGATTCCAAACTGATCAGTGGTAGATTACACTACCCAGGATAGCTATTTGGGGCCAACCAGTGGAGCTAATTCTACCCTTACTTGCCCAGAGCACTTTTTAGTGCATGCCTATGTTCCTGACATAGCCAATCATACTACCCTTTTAGCTCAGGGAGGGGGTCGGATTTCACATAACAAATTAGATGCTCATTTATCTTACCTATGGGACATCTCAACATTATGTATGTGTGGAGAACATAGTACTACTCTCTAGTTTCCCCAATCCTTACCACTCCCTATTGTCTTCCCTGCATTTTCTGTACTTCAGCATTTCTAAGAAGTGTATTTTTTTTTTTTTTTACTTTTCAACATCCCTGAAGTTGCTTCTTGCAATTGTCCTTGACCAGGAGGCAGCTGCGATGTGCCTGCTGTCAGTGCATACTGGACCCGGGCTGTGGTTTCTCTCATTATTGTCGCTTCAGTTGACTTACATATATTTTTGGTACTTCATGTGTCATTTAAGAATCCACCGTGATTTGGCATTGAAAGACAAAATTATTGTGTATACAGAAAGGGCATAAACTTGATATTACAAAGCAACATTTATTTTTGGAGTAATGACCTTGATTTGTACTTTCTTGCAAAGCAAGCAGCAGGCTATAAAAAAAGGAAGGACATTTTTGTGGTAATTTGATGTAGCATTGGGTCACTTTTCATTGATGATGTTCCTTTATTTGAGTATCTAGAATCACCATATATCTACAGTTAATACCCCAGAGCTTCACTGAAATGTCATGTGTCACCTGACTGGACCCCAAAGAGCCTAGTAGGTCCTAAACTTGGGTAGAGATAGGCAATTAAACTGACTCTCCGGGTAATGCACCCTGTAGGCACACTGACCTAGTCATCCTTCTTTATCCTGCTCTGAAGGAATACACAGCCCAGTGAGGGGAAGGCCACTGTACTGAGCCCTGTTCTGGGCAGCACTGCAATTGACTTTTCCTGATGCAGCTGCAAGTGAGTGAGTGAGTGAGCCCACACAGGGCTACTTAGCTGTGGAAACTCAAGGTAACTGCTTTTGGGTCTGACCCAGGCTGGACTGGGTAGAAGTTGATTGTTTGGCCTGCCATCTATCTTCACTATTTGTATGTGAGTATCTGGTACATGGGTGTGTGGATCTGAGTGTTTATTTGGTTTTACCATCTATGTATGGAAATGGGGTTGTTGAAAAGCAGGTAAAGGTATTTTTAAGAACAGGGAATGAGGCTCCTAAAGGACCTGAAAAGAACATTTTTGAAGTAAACCACACAGAAATAGAAGGAGGATGGGGAAGAGGAGGAGAAGGAGGAGGAAGAGGAGGAAGATGATGATAACAATGACAATGACGACGATGACGACACTGATGATGACATGCGTGGCACAGGAAGGACGACCCCTTCCAGTTTTTTGAAGGTTTTGTGGTTTATGTCAACTTTGCTTTGCACCTTCAGTTTGGAGGAAAGGCTATCTGATGTTTATTATCCTCTTTTTGATGCAAGACCTCGCCCTGATGGGAGAAGACACTTTGGCGGAGTCCAGCCTAACTCATCTGCAACTACTGGACAGGAAGTTCCAGGTTTCAGCCCAAGTTTTCTGCTCAGTGTCCTGTACATGGGTCCTGGAGACAAACAGGTTTCTGTCCTTCAGGTTCCCCTGGTGATTCTTCTTCTTCCTTCTTCCCTTCTCACTGGTGATTCCTTTCTTTCATGAGACAACCTCCCAGATGATGCTAAAGACCTCAGTAAGGGTTTTCCTGCCGCTCAGAAAACCAGGAACAGTAACCAGAGTACATATGTGGTATATACTAAATAGTTAAATAAACTGCCTTAGCAATCCTGGGCCTGAGGCAGGTGAATCTTGCATTTTCTCTGACTTTCCTGAATGTCTTATGTACCTCACCACCCTTTCTTCAGTTAATATGAAACATTAGAAGTGTTGTTATTTTTCCAGGCCATTTTCAAGGACATGTCTAATGAGTTTTTGTTTCTGGGTCTTTCTTCTGTAGTGGAGATCAGTTCAGGACTTGAGTTTGTATTGAGAGCACATATGTTTTGCCCTTCCTCCAAGCCTTCACTGTGGGAGATGAATAAAGCTATAAAGCCATTGTGCCTGTTGGTCATATGGCTTAATTAAGTGTCAAGGAAATAGGCACCAGGGAGCATAGAACAGAGCAAACCTTGGACTGTTGGTGGGAGGAAAATGCAAATAGAAATCCTTTGGGAATTTCATCCAGACATGATCTAAGCTGGTTTGGGGACAGGCTCCTCCAAGGAATAAGATTTAAACTCCACCTTGAACAGAAGGAAGATGGAGGGATTTCAAGTGAAGTTAAAATGACCAGACAGGTAACTCAATCTTCCTACAGGTCCTGGCTGCTCCTTAAACAACAATAGGAATGAAATGTGGAGGTCTGTCTTGAAAGCTGGGTCAAACTGATCAAAAAGTTTTGTCAAAAGCTTCAGTTCCCTTCTTACCTACAGACAACCCCTGGTGATCCTAAGTCATTAATCCACCCGAGGGCCTGTCCTGACCTGAGTTCCCTTGCTTTGAAGTGTACTGTCCTTGGCAGCATGAGGAAATAATTTGCTGCCTACTTCAGTGAACCATCAGAAGATCCAACAGACCTAATGACATGTGAGAATATTAACCTCCTACCACTAAGGGCTGTGAATCTTGAGCAGCAGTCCATAATTCACCCTGGACTCCTGAGCCAGGGCTCTCCAGCTTGCTCTCTCACTTTCTCACTTCAACCCTGAGAGAAAAGGAGAGATCTGCTCATAAAACTTTATATTCTCCAATAGAGTGAGCCTTGCTGAGCTGTTTAGTAATGAGTGACTTTCCTCTCACTGTCATAGAAAAATGTGAGTTTGCAGAAGCAGGAGTTAGGAGAATTATTTTTGATGTTGCATTCCGAAGAGTTTCCTTGTTCCTCACGTGGTATCAGGAGAAGGGTGGCTGCATCGAGGCTTAAATAACCAGACTTGGTTGCAATCCTGTACTTAGTCTTCAAAGTCCAAGACAAGTGAAGGTTTAGGGCCGTAACCTGAAGGCATTTGGAAGGGACACTGGAGACCCTTCAGTGAGAATTTATGGCCTGGTGTTTATGCTCTCTTTCACGAGATCTTGGATGCCTTTAGGACAGGATAATATTGTAGCCATTATTATATTCTCTGTCTAGAATGGTCTGTGGAAGACCTCAAATAAAAATTAGTCAAAAGAAAAAACAAATTGTGATTCCAACTCCAGCTATGGACGAAGTCAAGGTCCTCAAGGTAACTTGCTCATGGACACAGCTAGAGTTTTGTGTGTTGCTGTTTTTTCCTAGGGTAAAGCCAAGGTTCTTATCTCCTCTCTGTTTCTCTGGTTATATCTGGCTTCTGCTTTTGATAGTGTCTTCATGAGCACTGTCTGGTTATGGTGGGGAGTATCTCTCTTGTCATATACTGAATGAATGTAGAGCCAAGGAATCAAAATCAGCCAGTAAATTTGGAATGGGCAGTCTGCTGCTGTGGGGCCCTGTATGCAAGATGTCCAAACATGACAGAGAGCACCTAGCATGGGAAGAGTTCTAACACCAAGGGAAACTTAAATCCTTATCCACACTGGGCACCTGTAGCTCATGCCTGCAATCCTAGCTACTCAGGAGGCTGAGATCTGAGGATTGCAGTTCAAAGCCAGCCTGGGCAGGAAAGTCCATGAGACTCTTATCTCCAGTAATCCACTAGAAAATTGGAAGTGGCACTGTGGCTCAAGTGGTAGAGTGCTTGCCTTGAGCTGAAGAGCACAGGGACAGCACCCAGGCCCAGAGTTCAAGCCCCATGACCGACAAAAAAAAAAAAAATCATCCTTATCCACAAGGCTTCTCAGGCTCTACCTGAGCTGGGAGAAAAATCCTTCCTGCTAAAGAATGCTCAGTAAATGTTCACAGAAGGAAGAATAAATAGACCAATGAACGAGTCATTCTGTGGTGATGAGGGAAACTTCCTATTTAGCTGGATGAATCTCAGTATCTCAAATGTCTTTGCTCAATGCTGGGCACATTTAGGCATTTTAATAACTTCTAGATGTAATGAACAAAATGGAATGGAAAAACAACAACAGTGGTTAATGTCTCCTTTGTATTCATGTAATTCTCAGATTTTCTGGTCTCTCAAAATTTGTCTACTTCCATCTTCCCTTTGTAAGAATTAATTTTAGTAAAGCCAGTCCAATTAAAGCTGCCTCTGTCCAGAGCATCTCAAGGTCTATTCATTATGACTTCCTATCTTGGCAGGTAATCCGAATGGAGGCAGCTTGGCCATTATGCACATATGAAACCCATCACTTCTCGACCAATGGTCAATTCATCAAACATTTATCTTTTGACCTCTGAGTAGTGTGTCACTTTGCCTGTCATTTCCTAGTTGGTGTTGCTATGAAAGATGAAGAAAAGCAGGAGGTGGTGGTTTTTATTTTCTCCTAATTCCCTAACGCTGGTACTCTACCACTTAAGCCACAGCTTCACTGCTAGTGTTTGGGTAGTTAATTGGGCGCAAGAATCTCACAGACTTTCCTGGCTAGACTGGCTTTGAACTGTGATGCTTAGATCTTAGTCTCCTGAGTAAGTAGGATTACAGGCATGAACCACCAGTGCCAGCTCCCTGGGTCTTTTTAAAATAATAATTAGGTGACATACTTGGAGCTTGACATACACCCTGCCCCCTCTGACCCCTGAACCTTTTTGTTTTGAGTTTTCTTTCCTACAACTCACCTTGAAGCATAGGAAGTTAGAGATGGAAGCAACTTCCACTTTTCAGAAGAGCAAAATGAGTCTGAGGAGCAAGGCTTTGTTGGAAGCACTGAAGCAAGCTGATGGCCAAGGCCATGAGAGCCAGATTCTGAATGGATCTTCAGGCCAAGGTACTCCTGGGCTGTCCTCTCCCCAGGCTGTCAAAAGATTCTTCAAAATATATTAATTCTTTTAGAGATTAATTACTTGTTTTTCTGAGGTAACTGATTCCTTCCATTGAAAAGAAAATATCTCCATTTATCAAAGCGGTCTTTCTGCTAACCATCCTCATGTTGGTGTCGATTATTTTCACATTGCATAGCTCCTATGATCCTTACACCAATATCTGCAAAGTATACAAGCCCAAGACTTTCCTGCTGCTGCTGTGGTAGATTAAAAATTACATTTTGCAAGTGTTATTTTTCAATGTCTTATATAACATCAGACTCTAGAATGGATCCTATACCCTCTGATTTACTGGTCTTCCTTTGTGTGTTTACTTACTACATTTGTTTGGCTCTGCTGAGTTGACAAAATAATCTGTACCAGAACCACATGTTCCTCTGAAAAGGCCATATTCCACTGCCACAGCAGCCATCAGATAACCTGGTTTAGCCTTAGGGAAAACTCCTCCTTGTCACACTGCCTGCCTGACACTATTTGGCTTCTTTGTCCCCAGTATTGTTAGATGTTCTTAGGGATGGGATTGTGCTGGTATAGAAAATTGGAAGCAAATTTCACCAGGTTGTTCTTTGGGAGCTTTTTCAATGTATAGAGCTAGAACTTCTTTGGAAGAAAGAAAATGACTCTGGTTCAAGTGCTCCTTTTGGAAGCACAATATCTCTTGAACCTTCTTCCTTGTGGGAGATATAAAGCTATCTTGTAGTCTGGAATTAAAAAAAAACATGTTTTCACCTCTTTCAGTTGACTGAGACCTCACAGAATCAGAAGTTGGCGCATGTTTCTCGCTGGTTTTCCTGGCCTGATTCCATTCTAGGGGGGCTCTGCCCATAGGGAGGTGGTCTTTGGACAAGTGTTTGATTAGGGCCCCTCTGGGATCTTAGGGCCTTGAGGCCCAGCCATGTAAATGTCTCCTTTTCTGGTTGGCTTGCAATGAGTAGACATCATCTGTTGAATTAAAAATTCCCTTTCTGGATGGTGGTGAAAAGCTTGTGTGGAAGAGACACTGTTATCTTTCAAGCAAATAGTTCCTGAGGTTGAAGAGCAGTGTTCTTGGCCCAACATATGTTTGTCCAATGGTCATGGGAGCCTCCCCCACCAGGCGCTGCCTTCCGCCCCATGGCGACATGCACACATACCGCGGCTGCGGCACACCGTGTCCGCTGCTTCACATCTCCCAGGCAAAGAAAACCTCCATTTATACGACCTACCACACAAACTCACTCTTCGGACTCTTAAAAACAAACAAGATCCTGAGACCACAGGCTTCATGTGTGCAAGTGTGGTTTTGTAAAATCTCAAGCCGTGAATCAAAATAATTTCAGATACATAGTCAAAGCCTGGGCCCAAAATCTACTGTCACTGGGGTAGTGGAAAGGTTGGGAAGGCTCCCTGAGATTTAGGAGGACAGCACAGATGGGAAGAAGAATGAGGATAAGACATATGGGGACTTACTCATCTAGGGGAAGTGCCTGATTCCTCATTTCTGTCCTAAGTACTGACTTGCTAGAGTTGCTTCAGGATGAATGGAGCAAGGTGGGCCAGAGAAAGTGATTACTACATCCTTGGTATCCTGCCTCTCAACTCCAGAGCCCATCTTGTTTGAATTGTTTAACAATCTGCTATTCTGTAACAATTCTCCTTATTTCCAGGCTCCTGGCTTTACTCTCCTCTTTAAAAATCTTATTTCTTCAAAATGCTTAAAAAGGGATACAGGTTGACCCATTGTAACAATGAGATGTTCAAGACACTATGTTGAAACTTTGGAGGGGTGGGAGGAGCAGTTGTAGAAGTGTGAGGGAAGGGATGGTAGGGGGAAACAAAAGAGGAGGCAACAATGCTCCATAGGAAATGTACTCATTACCTTGCTTATGTAACTGTAACCCCTCTGTACAGAATTTTTGCAATAAAAAGTGTACAAAAATAAAAACATCTTATTTCTAACTCCTGTATTATCTAATCTTGGTCTGTGCTTACTACTTAAGAGCAGAGAAGCATAACTGTAATTATTTTGTAGCTTCAGAGACTAGCAAAGTTCTAGGCAAAGAGGTGACACTCAAGACATTTTGGTAAATGAACGAATGAACTATAGAGATACCTCTATACCAAGGGACCCCTAACTGGTGAAATTTCAACCTAGCTCAGTTTACAATACACACTTCGCCTCATGGAGAGCCACAGGATTGTATGAAAACTGATTCTTCTGGGAGTTGTTCTAGGAAGATCAGGAAGAACAGACCCTGCTTTCACTGTATTTGATGTTGGTATAATTTGATAATATAATTTGATGTTGGTATAATTTGGTAATATAACTTGATGTTGGTATAATTTGTGGAGGGGAAGGGCAAAAACAAATCGTTTAACTAGGGATACAGGTGGACCCATTGCAACAGTGAGATGTACAAGTCGTCATTATGTTGAAAAACGAACTTCACAACTTTGGCATGGGGGGATCAGGTGGGGGGAGGTGAGAGGAGTATGGGAAGGGAGGGGAAGGGGAAACAAAGAGGAGGCAACAATGCTTGATAAGAAATGTACTCATTATCTTGCCCATGTAATTGTAACCCCTCTGTATGGTATTCTCACAATAAAAATAAAATAAAATAAAATAGCAAGAGAAGTTGAAAACCACCTAAATTTATCCTGGTAACTGAGGACATATAATGAATTATTGGATTCTAATCCAATATTGAAACTGGATTAAAAACATAAATCCAAATGTTAGGTTTATATTGGAATATAGATTCTATGTTTGGACAAAGGTTGTGGCAATGGTGAATTTTCATTTTTGAAGCACAACTAGAAAATATTTTGTGGTACTTGAGGATAGTTGAAGGACAACTCCACTGTACATGTAAAGGTTCTAGGTGTGTCTTAGTGACTACAGATGGTTTCAGATAAGCTATTTTCCTTCTCTCGCTGTTACTTAGCCATATTCTGTGAAGTTAGGAACAATGGACTATCCTAAATTTTCTCTAGGAATTAATGTCTGTGAGCCTCTAGGAAGAACATGGCAGGTTCAGTTTGGTGCTATTGGAGCTGTGGATCTAATAGAGTTTACAGGTTGTATAAGCCTAGTGTTGTTGAATTGTGCTTTATTATGAAGACATCTCATTGCCAGAGAAATGTGAAAGAGGCTCTGCTCAGTCCTATGTGGAAGATAAGAATTAGGTAAAAGAGTTTAGTATTGATAGCATTGCTAGAACTCTGCTACTCAGCATCTACCAAGCTCACTCATCCCACCTCTTGGGCAGGATGGAGGTAACTCTAAAACTCATAAACTGTGGTTGTAGATAAAGAAGCTCCAGTCACAGAGCCACAGTATGTAGATAACTGAAGTTGCCTAATCTTGTCTATAGAGAAATTCTCTCCAAACATATTCCAGGATGGCATTCAACCAAATATGTTTGGTGACTTGCATAACAGTTTAGACCTTTGGTGGACAGTTCCTCTATTTCTACAGGGTCAAGACATTTCCTGCACATATACCTAATTTTCTCCTCTTTGCTTTTGATTCTGTCTTCTGGAAGTGCATGAGCATACTACTCTGACACAATGAAGTGTTCTCTGCTGCCAAGTAGTCATTCTTTCACACACTGCCTACTGGTTGTTCTCTGTGGGTGGGTGGTGTCTCTGAATGCTGATGGCCCTTTGGAATTTGGCACTTAGAATTGAAACAGAGCTCCAGGAAGAGTTACTTGGGGGCCAGTAAAGGAAGAGAATGGATTAGGATCAGATTAGCATTTATGGTGGCCCTACCCTGGCCTTTCATACTTCACCCTCTTCACACACACACACTGTTCCTTAAGCTTTTTCTATTTCATGCATGGAGATTTGTCTTGTTTTATTTGAAAGTACTATTTGAGTATTCCTAGTATTTGTTCCTAGTAGAAAATTTAACGAGGGAAAACTGCAAAAAGATACCCAGGAGTGTATGATGTGTATCTGGAAGATATAAACACAAATATAGAAGTGTGGCGATACATACATATATGTATATGCATATACATATATGCATTTGTGCTGGTATGTATATGGAATTGTCTTAAAGTCACCATGTATAAGATTGCTTATTAGTAGCATTTTATAAAGTAGAAAAAAGCAACAAAGACTACTTTAATGACTCTTAACTACCAACATGGAAGAAAATGCCCAGGGAAACATGGTACAAATGAAAATTTGTGTGAAGAATGGAGAGGAGCATTTGGATAACTTTTAATTTCCACGCATGAGATACTGGTGTGTGTGTGTGTGTATGTGTGTGTGTGTGTGTGTGTGTGTGTGTATAACATAATGTACTATGATTTAATTTTAGGTACTTAAATATATAGCATGAAATTCTACTGGCTCATTAGATATCTGTCTGCAGTATTTTTAATTACTGAATAGTGTTTCATTACACAGATATGCTGGGCTTATTTACTCATTTTGCTGTACTGTTGAGCCTTTAGGCTTGTTTACAATGTTATAATAAATAATGCCAAACATAGCAGTGTATGCCTGTAATTTCAACACTTAGAAGGCAGAGGCAAGAGGATTGCAAGTTTAAGCCCAGCCTGAGCTACATAATGAGACCCTGTCTGAAAATACTAATAATTCTCTAGTGAACCTACTTGTACCTCTCTCTCTCTCTCTCTCTCTCTCTCTCACACACACACACACACACACACACACATTTTTTTTCTTTTGTGCTGGTATTTGGGCTTGAACACAGGGTCTGGGTTCTGTCTTTTGACTTTTTCACCCAAGGTTAGCACTCTAACCTTTGTTACAATGCCACTTCTTACAGTTTTTTGGTGATTAATTGAAGATATGAGTGTCATGGGCCTAGGCTGGTTTTAAACTGAGATTCTCAGGTCTCAGTTTCCTAAGTAGCTAGTGTTTGTGGGTATGAGCCACAGCCACTTGGCTTCTTACATGTATTTTTAATCATTTCTGAATATATTATTAGAACTAGATTTATAGGTAAAACATGATTTTTAAGGCTTTTAATATAAATTGCCACCTATAAAGATTATAATAATTTTACTCTTTTGTATTTCATTAATCTATTATCTTAAACTTATGACAAAACCATATTCAAATTTAAGCACAAATATTTTACTTTAAATATCATATAAAGAGTCTTTTTAAAATTTTTTATTGTGAAAATACTGTACAGAGGGGTTACAATTACATGGGCAAGATAATGAGTACATTTCTTATCGAGCATTGTAGCCTTCTCCTTTGTTTCCCCTTCCCATCCCATTTTTCCCCTCTCCCCCACCCAACCCTCCTCCCCCCTCCTACCAAAGTTGTAAAGTTCGTTTTCTACATAACGACTTGTATGTCTCATTGTTGCAATGGGTCCACCTGTATCCCTATTTAAACGATTTGTTTTTCCCCTTCCCCTCCACAAATTATAAAAACATCAAATACAGTAAAAGCAGGGGTTATACCATGGGGGAAGGACATACAAAGAAGGAATACCTCTTGAGGCTTAATGAACAGAGTATTTAAAAATGTTTGTGGGCCAGGTGCTGGTGGCTCAGGCCTGTAATTCTAGCAACTCAGGAGGCTGATATCTGAAGATTATGGTTCAAAGCCAGCCTGGGCAGGAAAGTCCATGAGACTCTTATCTCCAATAAACCACTCAGAAAACCAGAAGTGGCTCTGTGGCTCAAGTGGCAGAGCACTAGCCTTGAGCTGAAGAGCTGAGGGACAGCGCCCAGGCCAAGAGTTCAAACCCTACAACCAACCTTTCCCCCCCCCAAAAAAAATGTTTGTGGTGTCACTAGGCCATTTCCTAAGACATGAGCAGTTCTGTTGCAACTCTTTGATCTTTCTTCATTCCATATTGGCTAGTTTTTCTGTGTCTGTCTTGTCCTTGTGACTTTGGGTGTGGCCACTGTGGGAAGTTAATTCTCAGTTTTCTTTCTAGGACCTGCTATATGTCAGGCATTGGAGTAGGGTAGAGATAAAACAGGAACCCATTTTTATTTTTGCTCTCGGATGTTGAAACTATTTATCTCTGGAATGACCCATTAGAACAGACATTGGCCAATGAAAATCTCCAGGGGCCTTAAGATATGGTTGGTGGGCACTGACTGCTCAGTTTCTGGATTATGAAGGGTTGGGGGGATTCCAAGTAGTGGCAAAATATGAGGGAAACTACTTTCAAAGGTACAGTTACTTTTCAGCTGCTAAGGAAGTATTTAAAGACTGTATTCTCTGTCCTAGAATACAGGGACAGTCTCTGACTCTTACTCTTCCTGATCTCAGACATATACCTCAAGATAAAGATAAGGAAGCACCTGGCTTCTGAAAGCAGAGACCAGGGACTGCCATCCTGGTCACTGGCCGGCACCCTGCCCTTGGGATTTGCTTTCTGTTAGTCTAATAGCTCTTGGCTGAGTGGGGCTCGGTTGGTGAGAAGGCACAGAGCCATCCATGCATCAGACAACTTTCCAGGTATGTAGCGGTCACATTGTGACCCCCTTTTGTTGGGATCTGAGCAGACTGTCATGTAGAGGGACAATGGCCAGCCCTTGTAAGCCAGGAGGACTGGCCATTGTGGAAGATGTCAGATCTTAGCTGCCAAACTCAGTTTCAGCCCTGTACCAAGTACAAAGACTGTGGCCTCTGTCTCTTCCATTCTCATTTAACATGGTTGTGGATATGTAGATGGATATTGATACATTGAGGAAATAGCTGGAGATCTCACTGAGAATCTTGTTTCCTTGCTTGGTTTGAGAAGAACAGACTTGAGGTTTGGTCCTAGCCTTGAGGCCAAATATGGTTCCAAAGAGAGTAAGATGCTGCACTCAGGGTCTGTGGTGGGCTGGCTGTTCCTGCCACTTGCTCCTCGTCCCATACCAAGCACAGGTGTTACTGCTGGTATCAGTTGTCAGCTGAGAGAAGCAAGTTCTATACTTGACAGAGCTTGTGTGCCACGGGCTTCTGAAAAATCACCCATGGTGATTTTTATGGCACAGCTCTGGCTGGTTGTATGTTGACTCCCAGTCAGGGAGGGGTTCCACAAACCAGAAGCCCCTCTAACACCCTTCCAGACTGGTCTAGTCTTTCTCCTTCTCCATTCTCATTAGTGGCCCATTCTCATTGTGGGAAAGAATGAAGGAGTCTGAGTTTGTATCCACACAGGGACTAAACGTAAGGAGCTCAGAGCGCCCTCTTTGGGGCCCCCTGCTCTGCCTCCTGCCCTGCCCCCTGCTCTGCCCCTCCCTGAGGATTCCTAGAGCTGCCTTCTCCCGAGCAGGGCAGTCACCCCCCTCTTTAGTAGCTGCTGTTTTCATAAGCTAATGAGGGCAGAGTGTAAGCCACAGGCGATGATGCTGGGGTATTAACTGTGACAGGAATCTTGATCATAATTATCTTAACGAGGATAGGGTTAATTACAGTGGAAACTTAAAAGTTATCTCCGTTTGAATCCACTGGAGCTGAATGCATTGTGATGTTTTGTCATTTTGATGTGACTTTGGAAAAGGCACTAGGACTCTCTTGCTGCTGCAGCTCCTGTGAGAGCTCAGGCTGAGCCAGCAATCCAGGTGACTGAGGGGGTAGCTGTGGGGTAGGATCATGGCAGCTCTTTTGCCAGTAGATGGGGGGCAGGCAGCCAGGTAGGAGTTCTGGAGGAGCTGATGAGATTCCCGGAAGAAACCACCTGCCACCAAACAGCCCTCGCCTCGTCTCTATCTCCCTGCCTGTTCTTGGTGGTTCTTTACCAGACTGGGAGGTACTATCTCCGGCTGGCTTTGCCCAGAAGTGGGTAAAACTTTGCCAGCCACGTCTAGCACCCTGGCCCATGCCTCAGACATCAGTCACCACCAGGGAAGCGGATGAAGAGCTTTGGAATGATTGTCACTACCTCCATCAGTTCATTTATTTTGAGGTACATTTGTTCAACCTACACATGATTATAGTAGGTTAGAAACTACAGTTCCCTTGTCATCACCTCTAAGGTTACTACCGCTGTCCCATTAAGCAGTGTAGACTTGTGTGCATCTTTAAAACCCTTTCCATTTTATTTTTTCCCTGGTCGTTTTATTTCACAGTGCAGATCTATTTGCACTATCTATGTGTTATAGAGGGGTATGAACTCAAAGATTGTTCCAAGTAATTTTGCTTTCATGCTCCTTTCTTGGAGAACAACCACTACAATAATCACTAGGAAGAAAATTAAAAGTGAAAAATAAAGCCGTCTTCCAAGTGTATATTTATTAACCTCCACATGCCAGCCAAGTCCCACAAATCCTTCCCTGTAGCCTCACAGCACTCCGCTCTCTGTCTCTCATCCTCAGACCCGCAGCTCTGAACAAAGCTGATTAAATGACCAAAATGTTCAGCACACCGATAACATCAAAATAGGGATTTATTAGTCAACAGCCCCCAAGTAACATGGCTCTTTCTTTACTGAGAAGCTAATGACATAATGTGAGAAAGAAAAAACAATCTCTGAAGGAGGATTTGAAAGGAGCTCTCCTGGAGGCTTCACTCTGCAAGGGAGCTCTGCCCCGAGCTTGCACACTGAGGGAGAGGACAAATATGCTGGCAGGCCGGGGGAGGAGGGGGAAGAGGGGGGAGAGTGACCTCTTTTGCAGCTTTGTCCCTCACCATGCTGTGTCATTCGTGTCATTTTGTTTTCTGCCTTCCCCCAAAGCATATTGGATGAAGCTTTCTTCTTCTGCATGCCAGTTGCCAGCCATTTGCTGATTCTCATGATAAAAGTATAATATTTGCATAACATAACTCGGGAACAATGTGTATGTGGATGCTGTCTTTGACCAGAGTCCAGCTGAGATTTGTACACAAAGAACTTATTAGCCACCCATAAAGCTGTCAGGCAGGAGGCAGCCCCCTTTCTCTCCTCTGGTGGTGAAGAGCCTGGTCCTGAGCATCACTCATTGACAGTCCTTCCCAATTCAGAAAGGGTCTTTATAAGACCTAGCATATCTCAGTGGGTTTGTTCATCTGCCCACCCTGTTTTTCCAACACATGTCCAAAGTCAGAGCCTATAGGGTAGAGGGTGATCAATGAATGAAAAAAGAAATGGAGTAACAAGGGAAGGAGAGAAGGAATATTTACAACTTAGTCTTCGTCTCCATTTCTATAAGATCCTGTAAACTAGCAGGAACACAGGCAAAAAGTTCAGGTTAGCTGACAGTGAGCCTGAATTCACACTGAATGGAATTAATGGAATTTTATTTTGCTGTCTCAAAACCAGTAGGAAGATGAGGAAGGCTGAGTAGGAAATAAAATAGCATGGCCTGCAACCCAAAGTATGTGCAGTACTTTCCTTTCAGCTTGGGCCCGACAGTGCTTGGCCATTGCTGCTGAGGCAAGGTGCTCTGGGTAGTAGAGCCATAGTGGGACCACTTTGAGATCTGACAGGGAGGAAGCAGGAGGATCTGTGGGTCCAGTGGAATCTCAGGTTTAATTTCTTACACTGCAGCTTACACATGGTAAGTATGGACTCCCTATTCCAGAGGCCTCTTAGTAGAGTCCCACCAAGGAGCTCTGGGTGTTAAAGTTCACGTACCCCATCGTGCATACATTGCATATGCAAGCTCAGAGAACTGCAATGTAGAGGCTAGTCCTGCACGAATAAATAACCCTGATGACATCTTCCTGATTCGTCACATTTTATGGAATAGGCAGGGAACCCATGCTAGTTCTCCCTCTGGTAGATGTCATAGCTCAGCTGTCAGCCTGTGCAAGCTCAGCATATCTCCTGGGTCCAGCAGGTGAGTGAGCGGGAGAGCATGTGTTTGCAAAAGCCTCTGGATCTGCCACTTGCCTTAATTAATGTCTCTGCCTGTGCTCAGGCGATCACTTGTACACAACTGCCCAGCATCGCCTCTCTCCCCAACACTCACAAAGAGCTCATCCCATAAAGAGTTAACTTCCAGTTAAGTGTGTAAACAAGGCCATTTTCCCTCCTTTCTGATAGAGTATTTGTTCCCCCTGCACTGGATGCTTAATCTTCTTAGTTGCCTCCCCTACCCCCCCCCACTGTCTCCACGTCTACACTTTGTACTAGACTCTATAGTTTGTTTTAAAAAATAAAGTGAGAAATCCACTTGCATACATTAAAATAGGAACTTCAGGCCAGGAGCTTTGAAATAGACAGTTTCCCCGATCATTCTTCTTTCCTTCAAACAAAACAAAAACAAATAAAAAGAAAGAATGAAAAGGGGGAAAAGCCCTCTTGGGCTGGAGTGATGTAATTCTGCAGATGTCTTGCTTGTTGGGCAGTCAACAGGGACACTGGATAGAAGCAAAGAGTGATTAGAAAAGAAAAAAAGGCAGGGAGGGGCTGGAGAGGGTAACAATAAGGGGTGGGGGGGCATCCAAAGATGTGAAAAGAGAGAAAAGAAACCTTCCTTGCCATTTCCCCTACGACTGCACGGAAAAGAACCGCTAAGAAATGATACTTGAAGTTATATTTATTATTGTAAGAGGGGTATGATATTTCTAGGCAGGAATGATGGATGACAACTTAAATTTGTGTCCAGGGAATGAAGGTGAACTGTGACAGAGTTATTTATCTTGGGAATGGAGGTTAGGGTCAGCCCAGGCTGGGTGCCTGAAGGCACAAGACATTGACAAATTTATCCTGCAGGCCGTATCTGAAGCCCTTTGTTTTGGATCCTGGCTACTTACTAAGTGACCCTCATCCTTCATGTTGGCAATGCGTGAAGGATGCAGGGAGTGCCAGCGGCCCCTTCTCCCCACCGCCCCCACCCCTGGCTCCCACTACTAATTCTTGTCATTCACTTTGCTGACAGGCACCAAGCCCAAACTATTCCCAGTCCTGAAAGGGAAGGTTAAAATATTTATTTCGGCTCATAATAGCCTCTCTGATTTAGTGCAGGATCATTTTTCCTCTTGCCTTTGTCATTGCAGGTCACTGGAAGGACTGAGCGCATTCAGGAGCTTGGAGGAGCTCATCTTGGACAACAATCTGCTGGGGGACGACCTTGTGTTGCCAGGGTTACCCCAGCTGCACACCTTAACCCTCAACAAGAACCAAATATCCTTTTCTCTGCCCGCTGTGCCTGTTCTCCCCCTTCCTGCCTGGCCCCCTACTTCCCGTCCAGACTTAGTTGTCCCCTCTTGCCCCCCCTTCCATTCCCGCCCCACACAAATACCTGCAAAATGTCAAATGAGTTTTATGTGTCAGCTAAATTAAAGTATGTGAAATACAGTCCATGGGCAGACAAAGCGTTCTGTCTTCTGGCACTCAGGACACTTCAGAGTAATTTATTATAGGTCATTCATAAATGAAATGCACCATTATATCTTCCTGTTGCTCCATTTTAGTGTAGAGATCTAAGTTATGGCTGCGAAGAAATCTTTTTAATAGATAAAAATAGAGAAAGAAAATAATGTCACTGCCGTGGAGGAGGCAAAGCCGCTTCTGTTTGCTTGGGCTTGTGTGGGAGGGCGGCCTCTGGTGGGAAATAGGAGGTAATGCCGCTAAGCAAACTTTGGCCTCCTCTGGAAGTTTTTGGAAGGTGCTGGAAGGTGCTGTTGCAGGCTGAGGGACGATCTGGAGAGGGTGAGGAGGGAGGAAAGAACTGAGACGGAAAGACGCATTTGAATACCAGACCTGGCTCTGTCTTCCTGTGACTACCATCTTGGGCTGTGATGAGAGGCATAGAAAAACATTGTAGGGTGTGGCTTCCCCTAAGAAGGTGAGCACCTAATCCAGATGGAGTTGGGGTTCAGGAAATGAACTGCTTTGGAATTCTCCTTTGTTGGGAGTCTGGATTACCATACACTAAAATGCCCGCCCTGGGAAGCAAGGAGTTCTCTATGTCTTAAACATAGATAAAATTGCCTGGCACAGAGGACCCATTCCATAAATAATCAAGAATGAAGAAATTAATCATTATTAGTAGCATTTCATGATTAAAATATTCATAGGCCCTAGGTAATTCTTAGGGTACTTTATAGCAATTTTTATTCTTACTAAGCCCTGTGAGAAGGGTGTCATTTTAAAAAATTTATCTAGATGCTGAAAGAGGTGAGGCATAGGCCTCCCCGGGTCAGACAGCTGCCCAGATGCTAGGCCTCAGTTTCAATCCCAGCTGTGGTTGTATCCAAAGTTCAGACTGGAAGTCTGATTGTTTTATTGATGGAACATTTGAGACCTAGAGTAGTTAAATCACTTGTTCACATTGACACAATAAGTTAGAAAAGGGACCAGAATATTTCCTTTTGGTTGTAAAATATAAGCAGACATACACATTAAGTTTAGCATATTTGCATATGTCAGCATTTGGTTTTTTTTTTTCCAGAAGCAGTTATTAGCCACTGTTTATAGTTCAATCCGTAAGCTAGTATTTTCTTTATTCTGTGAAATACTGTCTAGGTCAGCACTTGCTTCATGACAGAATACCACTGTCTGGGTAACAACAAAGGTTTCTTTGGAATTGGAGAAGCTAGGGATATGGAAACAGGAGGCCAGTGTGGATTCTTGATGATGACTTGTGTTGAATCCTTACATGGTGGAGAGTGGAAGTGAACATGAGGAGGCCAGTTTTCTCCTGTCTCTATATAATTGCAGGGATCCCATCATATGGGCTTTACGTTTATGATCTAATAACTTCCCCAATGATTAGGGTTTCAACATGTGAATTTGGGGTACATACAAGTATTCAGACCTTAACAGATTTGCTCCTGGTGGCTATTATTAATGGATACTTTCACAGAAATATAAGTAGAAGACATGTAAGTAAATACATAGTCTGTGTTAATGAAATTTTAGTGGCTTTTCCTCTTCTGTCCTTTGGTCAACCAGCTATCCTAGTTATTTGAAAACTTATTGTAGCTAATGAGTTTTGTGGTTTTGTTGGCTGTCTTTAGTGATTAATTTGACAATATTCTTAATCAAAGATAGGATGGTTATTAAAGTAGAATTTAGGTAATATAGTTTTCCCTTGAGCCCTAGTGCTCATGACTTGTATCACTTGTCACTGTAGTTATTAGAATCTATAAACTTGAGTTCATGAGTCAGCTTAGTCAGATTTAGCTGTATGGGCATGGACAAGTCATTTTCTGAGACCCTCTGTTCCTCACCTGTAAAGAAATAAGTTGGACTGGATGACGGTTTCATTTTTAAGGTTGCCAATAGCAAACGAGTTCATGAGTCAGCTTAGTCAGATTTGGCTGTATGGCCATGGACAAGTCATTTTCTGAGACCCTCTGTTCCTCACCCGTAAAGAAATAAGTTGGGCTGGATGATGGTTTCATTTTTAAGGTTGGTGATAGCAGACTTTAATGGGTTTCTTGGCTCCAAAAGCTGAGGATTATATTTGTCCTTGGTTGAGTCCTTTTGCTACTCTGTGCCTCGAACTTCCTGGAGCTTCAGTGGTAATATTGTGAAAGTAATAAGAATAGCCTGGGAAGGGCAGAAGCTGAAGGCACCATGTAGCTGTAAACCTGACTTATTATAACGCTGTCTAGAGCCAAGGGTGCAATGTGGCTTCTTTCCTTTTTTCCTTCTCTTAATGGTAATAAAGATCAGCTTTCCCTTCCACTTCACTTAGAAGTCACAGACCGAAAGGTAGGTAAATTCATGCCATCCTAACACTCCTGATTCTACCTTTTCAACCCACACAATCTCCTGCCTATTATGAAAATGGTTCAGGCTCTCAAACAATTGGTAGCTTCCACATTGCTGTTGCTCCCCGTGAAATGCCTTAGACACAGGCTCTATCAGTTAATTTTTGCCACACAATAATCTGTCTTGGAATTTAGTGGCTTAAAACAACAAATATTTTATGTGTTTACAATTCTATGGCTCAGTTCATTGTCTGGGGCTAGTTGGATGGTTTTTTTGCTAGTCTTACTTTAGGTCACTCATACATCTAGCTAGAGCTGGATGGTCTGAGATGGTTTTGCTCTTATGTCCAGAGGTTGATGCTGGTTATTGGTTGGATTACAGGTCTCTAGAATGCTTTATAAACCACATCACATGAACATGGTATTCTAGGAGCTCAATCACCCATGTACAAGTACGTTGTAAGTCCTACTTGTATTGTGAAAGCAAGCCAAATGTAGAATAAACATGGGAGGGGAACCACACACATTGTGGATATAAAGAACAAGAGCTCATTCCTTTAGCACTGTCTATACAGATCTTAGCATCCTTTCTTCTGAAAATTTGACTTCATTTTTGTGATGAAAGGAGCTCTAGAATCAACTCATTATTGGCCTCTTAAAAAGTATTAGTTCTTTTTGGGGCTGGGAAGTTGGCTCAGTGGTAGAGCACTTGCCTTGCATGCATGAGGCCCTGGGTTTGATTCCTCAGCACCACATAAGCAAAAAGAAAAAATCCAGAAGTGGCACTGTGGCTCAAGTGGTAGAGCGCTAGCCTTGAGCTGAAGAGCTGAGGGACAACGCCCAGGCCCAGAGTTCAGGCCCCACGACCAGACCCCAAAAAAATAAAAAATTAAAAAAAGTATTAGTTCTTTCTTGTAAATAAGATCTTTGAACACGTTGGGAATCTTATCCAAAATTGGTTTTTTTTTTTTTTTTTTTGCCAGTCTTGGGGCCTGAACTCTGGGCCTGAGCGCTGTCCCTTAGCTCTTCAGCTCAAGGCTAGTGCTCTACCAATTGAGCCACAGTGCCGGCTTTTTTCCTGCTTATGTGGTGCTGAGGAATCGAAGCCAGGACCTCATGCCTGTGAGGCAAGCACTCTACAACTGAGCCACCTTCCCAGCCCTGGGATTTTTAAAAATCAAATTCTTGTGTGTGTGTGTGTGTGTGTGTGTGTGTGTGTGTGTGTGTGTGTGTGTGTGTATGTTTCCTTTCTGGTTTTATGGTTTGAACTCAGAGCCTGAGCACTATCCCTTTTTTTCTTTTGCTCAAGGCTAGTGCTCTTCCACTTAAGCCACAACACCACTTCCAGCTTTTTCTGAATAGTTTAATAGAATTAAGAGTCTGACAGACTTTCCTGCTCAGGCTGGCCTCAAATTGTTATCCTCAGATCTCAGCCCCCTGAGTAGTTAGGATTACAGGTGTGAGCCACTGGTTTCTGGCTTTGTTTAATGTTTTAAGTTTGGCATCTGTAGAAGAGATGACATTTATCCTATCTGATATATCTCCTGTGTAAACCTAGATTAATTTTTGAACTTTTTAAAAATAAATTTAATAATTTTTAATGAACTTAATAAATCAAATAATTATTTTTAATAAATATATTTTTAAATTTTATTAAACATTTTTCATTCTTAAATATAATTTTGTTATTATTAAGTTGTTGTACAGAGAGGTTAGCATTCTGTAAATCAGGTACCCTGAGTGTAATTCTTTTTGCACAATTAGTTTTATTTATAATTAAATGTCTATAATAATGCTATATCTTAATAGACTTTTACAACTTGGATGATTAATTTTTTTACCCTTTAGAAAGAGGAAATTCCACATAGTGCTTAAGAAAATAGGATGTAAGGCAAGACTTTGAGTCTACCATGTCTACCATGAGTAAGTTATTAGGAATCTGTATGTCTTGGTTTCATGGAAAAAATGGGGACAGTAGGAGTACCTGACTCATAGGTTGTTGTGAAGGATGTGTTAAGTTTCTCACCAATATCAAGTTACAGTAACATGGTAAGTGCCACGTAGGGATTAGCGTATTTTTATTACTGCTATCCTAGAGAATTAGGTGACTCTACCTGATCTAAGACCACACAGCCAGGGCCATAGTTCCTCAACTTCTTTATTTTTGGCAGTTTAATATTGCCTTCGAATCATTGTAAAGATTGGGCACCACTGTTGAATACCTTTCATTCTTATGGAACACCTAGAAGACTATGCTCTTAGAAGTCATATAGATTGCCAATGGTGCAGTTCCATCAGAACCCAAGGACGTTCATTTTTAGCCCTAGAGTCTGAAACTCAAAGGAGAGGCAAATGACCATATAAGAAGTTTGATGTGGAAGCTGTTTATGCCATGACCAAGTCCTGCTCCCAGCTGGGACCCCAGGGAGTCTGCTCATGAGATCCTGAGTCCAGTTTTAGGAGGATCAAGCAAATTGCTTGTCAGTTCTCTATCTAGCCATTGCCTTCATTCACACCTATATAACTTCTGCTTCATTTCCCATCTCAGTCCTGCTCCCCCTTTGTTCCCCCTTGTATTCACTTCTCATCTTTGATGTCCTACCCTGTAATACATGGAAGCCTGGCTGCCCACCATCACCTCCTCATCTCTTGATTTTTAACGGTTACTCTTTGACCTTTGGTTCATCTGGATTGACTTGGTAGTCAGTAGTGATAAACTTGAACCTGCTGGCCCATGTTCTCATTCACTGTCCCCAATCACAAGCGTGCACACACAATCCATGACTCTCCTGACAGGGGAGGTAAGATCTTTGGTGATAGTCTCAGCCATGTCATGTCTGAATACTCAATCACAAGTAAGGCATCAATTGTAAATTCTGGGAAAACGTAGATATGTTACCTGTGCAAAAATGTAGATATGTCACCTTTGACACTTTGCCAACTTCCTTCTTTGGTATAACCTGGCTTTATTTGGAATCATAGTTTTTAATGTAATCCTGTTTGCTTCAGCACATGTAATAGGAAGTGAGTCTGAATTGTGGTGTCAGTGAAAAGAAATGGTAGTGTTACATGTTACACAGCTAGGCTAAGGCAAGACCACTTTAGTGACTGAGTGGATCTCTGTTCCAACAGAAATTTACTGTTATCTTGTAGAAATCTCTGAACACTGTAAAGGAACCTAGTTTCTTTATAAAATGGGTAATATAATACATCCTGCAGAGTATTATTGAGAGATTCCAACGGAAGTATTTTTGTTAGCACTAAAAGACTTTATAACTTCCTGACACACTTTACTAAAATTTCTTAGTACACCCAGGTAAACTCTTGGTGCTTTTAAAAAATAAGCCTAACTGGAAAACTCAGCCATCTGAGGTGAGAAGACAGCTGGATAACAACATCACATATGATTTCCATCCAAAAACATGTATAGCTTTTCATTTTTCAGCATTTAATTCACTCCATTGGGTTAGGCAATTTAGTTACTTTCCTTCTAGAAATGAAATTTCTTTAGAACCTAGATTGGACTTTTAAACTCTGACATTACTTGCTTGTGACTATTTACCCAAGTATTCCTAATTGTTGTTTGGATGTGATAATATTTCTGATGTATACAAGACTCAAATGTGATAATGTTATGAGATCGTATTAAATATACATTCAAGAAGCTAAACTTATGATTATCTCTGGTTAGCCATGCCTGCATCATCTGTGCTGAAGAAAACTTCCCTCTGATTTAAAGCTGAGCCCAGAGAAGTTAGACATACCATTGTCACCTGAGAAACTAACTGCTTCAAAACTTTGCACCTGGACATGTACGCAGACAGGCTCACTTCTTCCTTTCTGCTCCAAACTTAGGAACAAGATGTTGCTTTGATCTTAGACTCTCACAGAAATTCTCCCTTGGCAAGCTCAGCCTTGACAGCTGGGCTTCGTGATGGCAACTTTCTGTAGACAACACTGAGAAAAAAAATCTAAACGCCAAGTCCTCCAGAGAAGACTTGATGAGGGAAGCCAGGTGTGTGCTGAGAATCCAGCTGGAGGTAGTTGAAACTATGCCAGGTAACTTCCAATTTTTCATAAAGAAAGAAAAGACACCCATAGGAACATCCCTGAGTCTTTCTCTACTACCATGGTCTTGGTTAGCCAGAGATACCAAGTTTCCTCCACTAATTGCTTCTGCTTAATTTTCCATGCAGCCTGACAAAAAGGAATGTGGCAAGTTCTGTCTCAGCCCGAAATCAGGCAAGACAGGACTGCATTGCCCTTATTGACCCAGGAGACTGAGAAGCCAATTAGAACTCCTTCTAATTCATACTCCAGTGGTGGTCAATGCAGGGCTGGTCAAGAGCATACAAGGAGAAGGCACTGGGTGCTTCCTATCTAGTTTGGATTTGGGGGGGGGAATGAATTAGCTCATTCTGACATCATTTTGGATGATTGTTAAAAAGCACAAAACATTGGAATGTCAAAATATCTTAAATAAGTTGGACTCCTAGAAATCATTGGAGTTCTTTTCATGAGTAGCTGAAGATTTCCAGAGCCTGCAAACCCCTTTGCTCAAGAAATGCCTATCAGGAAGGGCATTTAGAGGATATATGACCTTCTTTTCCAAGGCTGATTCACTTTTCTGGATCTTAGAGACAGAATGATGACTGTTAATGAGGTGTGAAAGGAATGTTACTTTGAATAAAAACATATAAAGGGAAATTGTTTATAAATTTGAATTGATAAGTACCTCAAATATTAAAATTCCTAGAATAGACACAGTTCTTTTATACTACATGGACTTGTATCAGGACTTTTTCCCTACTTTTTTTTCTCTTTGCAAGTTCTCTTAGTGTCAGTATGATGAAATTCTGTGATGTTTACTGTAGAGAGAATAATCCTCGTTATTTCCTAATCAGTCTTTAGATTGATTGAAATTTTATTTTGAAATTTTGATATTTTATTTTTGGTGGCTTAGCAATGTTTCCTTCTGTTTCCTCACAGCTGTGCTTTGGATAAGTGTCCCACAGAGGTGCCTGTGTTAAGGGCATGGAGGAGATAGGAGGTGTGCAGGTCTCTGGGACTGTGCCTCTGAAGGAGTTTATTGGATCGTGATCTTTCCTTTTTCTCTCTCTCTTTGCTTCCTGGTCTGTTGGGTGAGATCTTGATTGTATTATGTACTGTCCATCATTGCCAGATGGTATGCTCCACCTACTTGAGACTGAAAACAGTGGTTCAGTCCAGTCTGGATGGGAATTTCCAGAGCTGTGAGCCAAAATATGCCTTTCTTCTAAGTTAATTGTCTCAGTATTTCATTTTAATGATAGAAATCCAACTTACACAAACACCTATTATTGGGAACTTCACCAAAAATATATTATTGGTAAAACTTATAGGATTGATTAGATTTTGGAGAAACTCTTACTTTTTTTTTCCCACATATGAACTATAGAAGATTTCAGAACATTTCCAAGTTAGGGGGTGGGTATGTATATTTAATTTAAATGTTCTTTGAGTTAGAGTTCATTAATCATATATCATCAGTTTTATGTTGGTCCCCGAGAGTTAAGATTAGCTTTGTTGGTGGTGGGATTATAACAATAGTAACAATGACTGCAAGTCACACTAATATATCTCACTGAATCACAAATGTTACATATATATATGTTCATCTTAGCCAGATCACTAGGATTCCTGAAGCCATTCCCCTTGTCATTCAGCTCAAGGAGGGAAATGTAGAAAGACAATGATCTTGATCAGTGAGAGTTTAAATAATTTATGTTTGTACATTTTATAAAAATACGTAATCATGTGACTGAGAAGGGCCTTTCCCAAGGCTCTAAAAGGGCTCTGTACAAGCAAGGAATCCCTTGCATATATACCTTGTTAGCTCTATGAAAGAAATCTACATATAAATATGTACTTAGATTAAAGTACTCCTACATCCCCAGATGGTGGGCATGCTAAGCTTCCCTTACTAATTTCTTTCAAATTCAGTTACTCGTTTCCTCAGTTTGCAAATCTTGCCTATTTTAACTATGCTTCCACATAGTTCCCTCTTGGTATAGGAGATGAAACAGACCCAAGTTTGAAGGAATTTGCCTGAAGCAGCAAATAGGTTTGGATTCAAGTTTTCCCATCCATAATAGAGAAGCCTTCCTCTTCATCACTGAGGTCTCCTTTTTACATGAATAGTTCTGAATTTGTGTGTCAGCATTATTTTGATAACCAGATATCTCGTAGTCCCACCAAGGAAACACTGTTCTGACAGGGGTGAATGATTATCTTGTCTAGCTGCCCTCTTGGAATGAGGATTTGGATTTGAGTTTTTGTGACCAGTCTTAGTGTTTCCCAGAGCATCTCACAGGTCTCTTGTGTGGGGAACGAGTTGGACCAAACTCTGAAGTAGAGAGTGCTAGAACTGAGACTGGTCCAGGTTCAAGCACAGGGTATTACTACATCTGGATGGCCCTGTTGAACACTGCTGAATCCCAAGTACTGGATGGAGATATAAAGAATTTTGAGGAAGGCATGCCAAAGCATATGCCCAGGAGTACCCTTGCCTAGATATAAATAAGAAAGATGTGGATCGCAGGTGGCAGAGCTCTTACTTTTCCTTTGTCCTTCACTTCTTTACATACAGGCAACAAAGCATACAAACATAGAATCTGTTGGAAAAGTTACATTTTCCCTGAAATTGCTCACTGTCATTTACTTGTATTTAGATATTGATAATTTTTTTGGGGGGGTCCGGTTGTGGGGCCTGAACCCTGGGCCTGGGCGCTGTCCCTCAGCTCTTCAGCTCAAGGCTAGCACTCTACCACTTGAGCCACAGCGCCACTTCCGGCTTTTTTCTTTTTGCTTATGTGGTGCTGAGGAATCGAACCCAGGGCCTCAGGCATGCAAGGCAAGCGCTCTACCACTGAGCCATCTTCCCAGCCCTATGGTGATTTTTTTATACAGAGTATGATGGTTGAACTTTAGTTTAAAAAGCTTTTGTTATGTTTTGTCTTCATCATGTTTTGATTCCTGGTTGTCTGTCCCCTGTCCTTCCAACCTTACTTTCCTGGTTGGATCTCTGGTAACTCTTTTTCTATTAACGCCTGTTGTCATCACACTATGTGTGATCCTCTCCAAATACTATTTGTGAAAGAGTCAAAGGATGAAAATCATCCACTTTGTTTGTCTTTGTTTAGGATATGGGCTAGATATTGGGAAACTGAAGTCAGCAGTGAATGACCACGTACACACTGCTCTTCTGCTTATCTTTTTCCTGTTGTGTGTACTCACTGTCTCCCCTTTGCCCCCACCCATGGTATAGCATTTGTTCCTGTATGAGATGGTTCAGAGCATCTTGTTTGAAAAATGCTTGATGAACTTAGCTTGGAAAAGATCCAAGGAAGGCATGTGAGCTTCAGATATTTGAAGGGCTCATCATATGAAAGAGAAGAATGCTTTTTATTCTTCTATAAAACCAAGTAATGAAATTGGGTTCACAGATAGAAGTTACAGGAAGATTCAGTCTATGATGATGATCAGAAATGGAATGTGCCACCTTGTAGTGGTCCATTGGCAGATAGTTTAGGGAGTGTATGCAGAGTTCATTCTTCTGGGCCTTGCTGAAAACAAGCATAAGGAAATATGGGTAATATTCCAATGTTAGGTAATATCCTGACAGGTGAGATAGCCTTTTTCTTTGACTTTACCTTCTTCTAGGTCCACATGACCCTCACACCCAGAAACTGGACTCTGAATCTCTGATCCCTGTATATGGCATCTCCCTGTGTATATAACCCCTTTCTATTGCCTGGCAAGGACCTCATTCTGCCTGCTGGCTTGACCAACTCCTCTTTGTCGACTCTGAAAATCATGGCCTTCACACGTGGCCTGTCTAATCATCATAGCTTTGCTAAGGGCTTTGCTAATGCAGATTAAGTCAGTGGTTGAAGTGGGTTAGTCCTTTCCCCATTACCTGTGATTCCACAAATCCATGACTTTTCATATTTAGCTGGGGGATCTGTGTTTGCCCTGATTTGTCAGTGGATTCCATTGGTGGATAATCTCATCATGGTGTACCTCCTCTGTGCTTTCTCTTCAGTTTTCTCCTTCACAGAATATTAGATCATAGCAGACTGGGACAGTTCATTTTGATCTGCTTAATAAGTTTGATTAACAAAATCTAACCTAATTTTTGTTGTCTTTATCTGTTAGCTTTGTTCTCATTTTCTTCCAAACTAGTGCTTTTTTGCTACCTAAGAGGTAGCTGAGCAATGCTTATATCCTCCATACAGCCCCCTTTGTTAAAATGCCAAATTCCTTCTACTCCAAGGCAAAAGAGAATATATTTGAAAAAAATCTACTTTTTATTGCTAGAAAGTAAGCTCCATGCATTTATATGTTGTGAAGTATTTTACTGAGTAGAATCTGTCCTTTACCATTAAATTTTTAAATGTAAATGAAAGAAAAGTCTGGTAAGACAAGGGGGTCCATTGTCCCGCAATGATCTAGACTTTGCCTTACTGGTCTAGGGGGAAGTTGGAGTGTATTTTCAACAGTGGAGGTGAAAAATTAGCAATGTCCTATGCCCACAGCTAAATGGACTTGAGTCTTTACGCAGTCATCATGTAGGAGCAAGAACAGCCTGTCTTATTAGCTGCTGTGGTGATGTTATGGTCTGGATAAGAAATGCTCTTCCCCCTTCAAAAAAAGGCTCATTACTGAGGGTGCGGTTGCCAGCTGGTGGCATCATCTGGGAAGTTCTGAAAACTTTGAGATGGAGTCTAGCATGAGAAAGTAGGTCATTGGAGGCACATCTTTGGGGGTGCAACTTTTCCCCAGCTTATCACCCGAACACTTCTCCCTGCCTTTTAGTAGCTGGATGCCTCCATCACACCTTCCTGAAAACATGATGTTCTATCTCTCTCCAGCTCTGAATCAGTGGGCCCAAGAACTATGGACTGAAATCTCTGAAACTGAATCACAATAAGTCTTGCAGCCTGTTAAGTGGTTCTGTTGCCTATTTTGACACAGCAAGCAAAAACTAACAGCAGCTGTGTCTATCACTTAAGGCCTTAGGTCCTTACTAAACCTTTTGTCTTCTTGGATTATGACCCTTAACCTTTGTCACATTACTGATTTGGAGTGTCTGCTTGATCACCTGGCAAAAGTAACACCATCTCTGGAGTACCTCAGTCTGCTGGGCAATGTGGCGTGTCCTAATGAGCTAGTCAGCTTGGAAAAGGATGAGGAAGATTACAAGAGATACAGGTGAGTGTCCATGTGATGGAAGAAATGAATAATGGTATCTCTGGAGGATGATGTGATACTGAGGGACGCAGAATCGAATGATAAATATTAGTGGACTTCACATGATGTCAGCACTCCGACCTTTGGAAAACACATAGCTATTGTCTCCCTTTGTTGAGTCACAGAAACAAGGCCGATGAAAAGCTGTTGAGTGGTCTATGTCAGAGGTTTACAAACTCTTTCTTTTCAAATAATAAGTAGGTTTTTTTTTAAAACCAGTTCTATGAAGTCTGTCATAACTATTTAATCCTGGTGTTCTGGAACATATGTAGCCTAAATAATTTGTAAACAAATGGACTTGGCTCTGTTAAAATAAAACTTCATTTATAAAACAGACAAGATTTGACCCCTGTTATAGTTTGCTGACCTTTAGTTTGTATTGTATTCTGCACTATACCTCAGACTCACCTTTTAGAGACAGACCTCTTCCCACCAAAGTTTAGGGAAATCACATACACTCCCAAGAGGAAGGCCCACATGCCTGTACTTCTTTGCCTTAAATCCATTAGCCATGTGCTTTGATGGCTCCAGGTACAAATTCAGTTTTTTTCTCTTCTACATCTAAATCATTTTACCTCTCTTGATTTTACCTGATGCACAAAATTCATTTTGGTTTCCTTCTTCATTTTGAATTCCACACACCCCCATTCTTGGTTCTTGTTGTATAAATGTTTTAATGATCTTTGCATGTATGTAGCTTTTCTCTGTGTCACAGTATTAACACCCTATCCATGTTAATGTGGAAAAGAGGAAAGAAGAAAGGGAATAATAGATAGGGTTTCAGGGACATAAATTTGAAAGTGTGAGGGAAGACCAACAGTTTCAGAGGAACTTGTTCTTTGAGGATTCATTGAATATACTGTGGTGACCAATGAAAGAATATAGTTGGAGCAATCACTTTATATAAGAGGAAAACCATAATAACTACTGAAGGTTATTTTGAATTTTAAAATGTATACACACATTAATAAAGCTACAAGAATTCAGTTATAGTTCTATTTGAATTGTATACCCTACTTCCTTTTCTGGATTTCTTCGTTAATTTTCAGGGGTCTTAGATTATCCCAAATCAACTTAGAATAAATTATAATCTTACTTTAAATAAGTGTTAAGTATTTCCCCATCATGAGAGCTTTCATTTGGGATGTGAGGCAGCAGTAGGTTTAAATGTGAGTTATATTTGGGAAAATGTAGTTCATATCCAGCAAGTCGATACTTTCACATTTCTAAGTCCTCACTTTAAGTTGTTTAATCACTTAGAATATAATTTGTTTCTGGAACACTATTCAGCTCAGGCATTTAAAAGCTTGATTGTTTTAAAATTGCAATGATTGGTATTGATTGTGCATATTAATGGTTTCACTGTTACATTTCCAGGCATGCTTATATTGTACTTGGATTATGTCCACTCTCACAACTACCCTCTCTTGCTTTCCCATTTCTGTCATCTCCCTTACTCCTTCACCCTTCAGTAGTTTCTCTACTTTAAAAAATTTTATTTTCCACATATGAGAGAAAACATGTCTTTCCTGTAGCAAGCTTATTTTACTTAACATGTCTTAAATCCCATTCATTTTATTGCATAATATCATTCTGTTCTTTATGGCTGCATATTACTTCATTGTGTATACATACCACATTTTCCTTATGCATTCATATGTTGATAAACACCTAAGCTGATTCAATAGCTTGGCAACTGTAGCACTTTACTTTAAATATATCTTGAGACATTACAAAAGTACAACAAAGTTTTCCCATTAAACATATTTTTAAGGAATTCTCATTTGTTTTCTGAATTTCTTTAATTCATAAAAATGACTTAATAATAGTATATGTGCATAACATGTGTATATGTATTCTATGTTCACAAATGCTTTCGTTCACATCCATTCATTTATTCGTGTATTCATGTATTCACTGTATTATATGTGTCTACTACTGTTGGCAAGTTTTGTTATTTTATTTTTCTAAAATGAGAGATAGTAGAAAGAAAGTTTCCATTTTTGTCCTGTTGTGTTTGGCCCCCAAAGAGAGGGCTTATAAGATTGCAAGTGAAAAAGGAAAGTTAATAACACTTCACTTGTTATTGTAAATGGTCACATTGGTTAAAAATTTTAAGATTCATGTTGTAAGGTAACAGATCTGATGTCAACTCAGTTTTGGCCAGGGAGCCTTTAAAATGGGAAGTGTGTTTCTATTAGTGATCCCCAATGACCTCTGAATCATCCAAGGCATCACAGTAGCAAACTTCAGATCATCTTTTGGAGATTCAGATGTTCAGATGGCTCTAGCATCCTCATCAACGGCGACTGGGCAGTGGCCATGTGCTCCCTGTTCTGTCTCAGCTTTTTGTGGATTCCATTGTAGAGGTTTCTCTCACTACTGTATACATACGTTTCAACATCTAGAGAATGGCTTCCAGTGAGTAACGACCAAGTCTACTTGTGACACGAAGCCTCAACAGTACCTAATTAGTGCTGGAGATGCAAACATCTCTCCATAATTTTTCTGGAGGTGGAGGTCTGGAATCACCTCTCCTTCTCAGAGCTGAGTACTTACAGGCAGATGCAGGGACCTTCGGGCTCCTCAGATGCCTGTTGACCATTTGGAACCTGTTTGAATGCTATTTGGATCCAACAAATGCAGTTCATATGCAACAGATGATTTTTTTTTCTCAGACTTAACCCAAATACTAATTCTTTAGGGGAGAGCTTGGTTCTCTAAGACTCATTTATCTCACGGCCTAACCTGGACATCCCTGGTCCTGCTCACCCCAGGTCTGTGTTTTGGGAAAGATAGGAGGAACAGACTGTTTTTAGAGTGCATCTAGCACCTAGCCAGGAGGGGATGAATTCTAGCACTTGTACATGGCCCAAACTATAACTAATCAGATTTACCTTGGAGAACCCATAAGTCATCCACAGAAAAGGCAAGATGCTTCTGCGCTGAGGGAAGTAGAGACTAAAAGCAGTGGAGGAAACATTAAATGTGTGCCACTCAGTTACACATTCACTGCATGCTGCATCTGATGGCACAATAGGATGGGAATGCGGGGGTTGATTCTCTAGCAGGTTTGCATTTTTTATTCCTTTATGCATTTCTTTCTATTTTTGATTGTTAGGTACTCACTCTTGTATTCAGAAGAGATAAATGTGTGCATGATACACGATGTAGTTCCAGTTTGTGGTCTATGAGTAGCTTTGCTTTGTTTATCCTGGAGTTTGTGCTTCATTTACCCCTGAGAAATTTTACAGTTTCACAATATGACTTTTGAAATCAGAGTTCTGGTGGCATTTCCATTTATACAAAGCCATGCAGCTGCTTTTTTGTTTTCTTTCAATAAAATATTTTTCTGGGTCCTTCACCCATAAAGCATGAGGTCTATCTACCTTCTTTCTAGCTGTTCCTGAAAGCCCCTCTATGTAAATTGATGTGACAATCCCACAAGAAAATTGTTTAAAGAATGAATGATATTTCTGTAGTTTACTGTTTTTCACTTTAAGTACATTTTCTGACAATATGTCTTATATTAATCATTTAAGCAATAGTAAGAGCTTTAAAGGAGTGTATTCAGCAGCAAGAATCCATGGTTCATTTAGTGCTGTCTAAAAAAATTTCTTATTGATTGGCATCCACTGTGGTTATGTGATGTAATATTTATAATATGTCACCCAGCCATACATCAAAACAAGTATGTGTATGTGTGTTGTTTCATTTCCAAGGAGATGTTGATTTCAAAGAGGTCAGCTCAGTTTTAGGTGATGCTGTGGCCAACCACTGGACCAGAAATGGGAAGTGAGTAGATTTATGAAGTCACAGATTTTTGTGGAGCCTTTCCTTCCCCAATCCCCAATAAACCCTTTTGGCTTCCTCACGTCCCCCTGTGTACCTACCCAGTTGGATTTTCTTGGCACACAACCCTACAGTAAAATGGGCTCATTAAATTCCTGTGTGAGCATGAACATACTACTGAGTTGTTGAGTTGTTGCTGGGGCAGGAGGGAAACCATGTCCGGGGCTCCCTTTGCCATCCATCATAGCTCCTGGCTGAGAAATGGCCTTGGCCATGTTATGGGAGCTAAAACCTACCCGAGCTTTGCTGTGTGGATTACAGTGGTGCTGTTGTGGGATGAATGTTGAATGGATGCAAATGTGGTAACAGAAGCCTTTGGGATTGGGTCAGGAAAGAAAATAGGCAGGAAAGTCTTGGCCAGAGAGACATCATAGCACTTAGAGACTTTGGGTAGACTTTGACACAGGCCAAAATAGCAAATCAAGTCTGATAAACTTGGATACTAAGACTGGTCTGTCATTTGTCTTCCTTTTTGTCTTCTTGTTTTCTGCAATGCTTTGGAAGTCAATAGTAGACAAAATGCTGGACTTGAATCTTTAAACAAGGGTCCTTCAAATAAGCTTGCTCTATTCCAAACCTTTTGTCCTGCATTCCCTAGCACCCTGATAGTCCCTGGTGGGCCTCCTCTTTTCCCCTAATATAAGCCCTAATGTACTCCTTGCAACTTTAAATTATTTAAAATATGGTGTCTTTTTTCTTTGTTCTCTGGTAGGGAGCAGTGCTGGGGCCTGTCCAATGTCTATAGCACTCAGTCCAAGGGCAGGCAGGCAGAAGAGACCCTCCAGGCCTGGGCTGTCCTAGTCTACCACCATTTCCCACTACATAGAAGCTGTAAAACTTGTGGTTTACATAACCCAGTTAGCATTCCCCAGCTAATCTACAATCCGGGCTTTGAAGATCACAAGAAAGCAAAGGTCATGACCCCGAGATCAAAGTGACAGAAGCCCACATAGTAATTGCTGGTTACCCTCCATAGAGGCCCTTGGACTGTCCTGTGGGTGTATTGTTTGCACAGAGACTTCAAACATGCTGCTGGAGAACTGTGAGGAAAATCAGCTGGTCTTTGGCAGTTGTCAGATATTCATTAATGCTGTAGGTGAGCTCACTTCAGACTCATTAGAGTGAGTCATTGTCATCTCTCTGAGCATCTGGAGCTCTTCCACTCTTAGTGTTGTTCAGAACTCCTTGGCCTCTATTGGCTTTCTCTCACTATCTGTATCTGGAGGCGTTGTGGAAGGAAGGGGGAGGGTTATGCAAGGGAATCAGGACATTGAGAAGGGATGCTATGGAAGCACTTATAAACCAACTTTGAGGCACAGAGAATTCAGTCCAGATAATTTGAAGGAGGCTTAGACACCATTTGGCCCATCCCTTCCATTTCACAGAGAGATAAACAAACTGAGGCCCCGAAAGACAGCAGAGACTAAACTCAAGATCCTCTTCAGCCCCCAGAGATAAGCTCTAATCCTGGACACTTTCCTCTACCTTCTTAGCCCCCAAGATTTTCATTATGAAGATCTTACCTCCCTTTTAATTTTCTCTTCCACATTTGAAAGGCTTTGGGCTCATGCTTTTTTTCTTTTTCTTTTATTAATCAGCCGTATTTAGCAGTTGATCGGTGCTTTTGGTCAGCATGAGGTAACCTGTGTTAGTAAACCTCCTGAGGTAATGCAAGGAAGTGAGATATTTGTTGGCATAAAGGAAGCCCTGCTGTGGTAAGTGTTGTTGTGGATTGAAAACAGCTCATAGATCACCCATGGCTGTAATCTGCCCAGGTAGTGCATCAGTAGCTCATTGTATCCCTGTTTGATACATTGGCGCAAGAAGGCAAAAGGCAGAGAATGTTATAAATGGAAAGAAATAGAAGATACTTCAGTGACCCAAACTTCCTCATTCCCTTAGGAACTTCTCTCTGTCTTTCTGTCTCTCTGTCTCTGTCTCTGTCTCTCTCTCTCTCATGTGCCAGCTTGCCTACCTTCTTTCATTGTATAGCAAAGGCTAGCCTCAAACTCTTCTTGTTCCTCCTATCTTTGATTTCCCATGTGCTAGGATTACAAACAGGCTTGATAACATTTGGTATTTAGTGAATAGGCTCCAAGAAAGAAATAGGGTAGCCAAACCCCTTCAGCAGATATTGGTGATGATCAGGGATTTCCTGTGGTTGTACCCTATTAACTGGGGGAGCAGCCAGTTCTCCTGGGGTAACCATTGTGGGCAGAAGGAAAGAACATCTCTCTCTTTGAGGTCTAGATGGGAAAAAACAAAAAACAATAAACGCCAGAGCACTGAGATAGGAGTGGAAAAATTGGATTTTAGAGAAAACAAAACCCAAACAAAAGCTTTAGGTTGTTCCTTTTCTCCTGCTACGTTTTTCAGTTTTAGCTCTGTCGTTAAAGGAGGCTTAAGAATATGGGACATTCTGCATGAAATGGGAGAAAACCTGGGATACCCTGGTGGCTGGTCTTTCACTTTTAAGAAATCAGTTTTCAGACAGAGACAGATGAGTATTTAAATAGCTTCTAGGACCCCTGCTCTCTTCTTGATAACCTCATCTTCCATAACAGAGCCCCAAATGGCTCTGGCTCCCACCACCTTCAGCCCTGGGGGTTTCCCCTCAGCCACCTTGAGAAGGTCAGGAAAATTGGAGTAGCCCTCTGGAGCTAGGGACTTGAGACTCAGAACTTAGACGGATCTCTTTTCATTAAGCAATGCCCTGGCTTAACAAGCAGTTTTATAAATCTGAAGCTGTCTCCGGGTGTTGCAGGATTTATGGATGGGGGTTTCTGCCATAAAGTGGTTTATGATGGCTGCCTTCTGTGTTATTAGTAGCTGTCTCTTCCTTCAACCATTGCTGTTTGATAATAGCCTTAAAACACCCAGAATTACTTACCTGCAAGGCCCATTCCCGATAGCCCCTGTTGACAGTCTGAATAAGTTTACTGCCCTTTTGTTGTACTTTACCTTCAAAACAAACTGATTGAACCATCAATAGCTCGTGGAAGCTGACAGAGGGATGTCATCTGGACTAGCCCTTGTGATTGCAGGTTATCTGGGGGAGTTAACCTTCCCGCATTGTTAACTGAAATGTTTTATGTACTATGCAACTTTAGGATACGGCTGTGATAACCCCGGTAACTAAGTAATACATCACAGTAAAGAGGTTTCGGTGCAACAAATAACCCTGGATTAAATTTACAAGGGTTGAATTGATATTGTAAAAGCTTTCATTCTGTGGCTTCAGGAATCTGCTCTTGTATTTTTATGGCAAACTTGTATTACACTCAGGATTGAAGCTGTGGCTTTTTGACACCCTGACATGACCTAGAATAAAGGGAAATAGATCTCCCAAGACCAGGATGGGATAGGCAAGCCAGAAGCCTACTGACTTATCACTTGGCAATAATATTGGATCCAGTTCTAAGTCACCAAGGGCCAGGAAGGTCTGGGCTGTTGTCTGGGCTCTTTGTAGACCACCCTCCCCCACATGGTTGGCAGCCCTGAGAAGGAGGCTCATGGCTGCATCGCCATGCTCATAATTCCAAAACTATTATTCCTCATCGAGTTATTTTTCACTAGGACATTGGTTCTCAGCAGGACAGCAGCAGCACCTGGGAACTTATTAGAAACATAAAT
The DNA here is from genome assembly GCF_000151885.1 of Dipodomys ordii. NCBI lineage: Eukaryota > Metazoa > Chordata > Mammalia > Rodentia > Heteromyidae > Dipodomys > Dipodomys ordii. Next base: position 4,476,058 of record NW_012267302.1, read on the forward strand.
TCTAAGCCTCACTTCAGAACTCCTGAATCAGGGGGTTGGGGGACCAGTGATCTCTGTTTAAACAAACCTCTGAGGGATGAGCAGCGATGCTGATGCCTACCCGTAGTTGCAAGGCACCGTGATAGAATATAAGCTCCTTGAGCGCAGAGGCCTTCTAGTCTTTTCATCACCGTATGCCAGCACCTTGCACAGTTCCCCATAGGAGCTAGCAGCCTAATGCTTATTTCTTGAATGTACGAAAGATACATGAAAGAAGACAACTTGAAGGAGGAAGTTTGAATGCTGGTCCAAAGTTTGACTTGGATCAGAGTTCATCCATTTAGCCTGGACGATGAATGTCAGATTGAATTGATGACAACAACTCTTCTTAGTGACCTTCAAACTTCTCTGAACAACAAGCACCTGGAAACCCAGGCCAATCCTGAAGATGGAATCAAGTCACCCTGAGAATCAGTCTATGTTAGCCCTGTCTGTCTCTTCGATTGTATCAGAAGGGTGTTCTGAAGACAGCAAGCTCTTTGTCATCTAATTTTTTTTAACTAGCTTAAAAGCCAGCACCTCTCTCTGTCTTTCTCCTTTGATTTCAGGGCTGTGATCCAAAGTGAGGCGAAATGACAACGTGCGGTCTGTTGTCATCGTGGTTCCTGCCAGCCCCGTGAAGGAATCTTTCACTCCATCATTAAACAGTGGCTGATTTTCTAATAGTGATGTTGTCTTCACCTGAATATTCATCTTTCCCCACCTACACTTAGAGGGCGTCTCGACTCTTTTGCGCGTCACTCCTGACATATTGTTTCTGTCTGTACATGTCTTTATTTGAAAGAATCTGTTGTCATCCAGAGTTTGCCGCTACAAGCAGAAGATGGAAGTTTTCTCTGACAGTCTGAGGCCGGTGGGAATTCTACTTGGGGTAAAAAGAACATTAATGCCCTGGATAGCACTTTCCTGATATTTTGAGTAAGGTTAGGGGTATTTGGAAAGATAAGGGGGCAATAATTGAAGCCAGGTAAGAAGAAGGAAACAGACAGGGTCAAATTCCAGGTGATCAGGCTTTAGGGTGGACTGTGTTGGAGAGGAAAATATACCCCAAAGTCACATCTGAGTGTTTTGATTTTTAACAGAGAACAGTGAGAAGATTGTCATTGGTAGCCAGTAAACAGTTCTCGTTGGCTCTTGAGTAACCAAGCCACGCCTTTCACTTGGACGGGCATATGAAGACCATTCAGCATTAGGAAATCACCTGTGAATATGAGAGGTAGCCCTGGAGGGGGCTCCTGGGAGGCACAAGCATATTACATACCCACTTGAGATTTTTGTTTCTCCTTTCTCCCTTAGCTTTTGATTATTATAACAGGCATCTGTACATACCTCTAGTCCTTAGCTACCCTAGTTTGTGTGTGTGGATGTATCTTCCCCATTCAAGAGAGTAGAGGGGTTCACATCTGAATTCCTCTGTATTCCTAGAACCTGGCACATCATAGGTACACAAAAATATTTGAGCATCTGGAAAGATGGGGAGGTTATTGAGTGCATTCTACTGTGTATTCCCAAGATATCATGCAGTTATGCAAAGAGGTTTGTTTCCCCCTTAAGAATCTTATAGATGAGCAAAGGACATCAGCTGAACATCAAGAAAATAACCAGGAAACAACAAAATGTTGGACTATATGGTGCTGCCAACATGCTCTAGAAGTGGAGAGAAGGAAGAAAGGAATATGTGTTTAGGGTGTACAAGAATTTTTCATGGGGGCTATGGCTGAAAAGGTGAGGGAATACCAATGAGGCCTGGTACAAAGAGGAAGTGACTGATTTCTTCAGAGACCATCCATTGCCCTTGATACTATGTCCTCACCCCTTCTTCCTGGTCAAAATAGGCCCTAATCAGTGGCTCATTTGATTCACAACAGTTTGCAGCCTTAATTGAAAGCCTCTTGGTAGGTGACTGTCATTGATGAGGGAGGAATATAGATAGTGTCTGTACCTTTTAGACATTTATTTATATATTTGTAAAACTATATCCTGCCATTTTCCTCCTCTTATTAATTCCATATACAACTGCTTTGTAAATATCTCCAAAGAAGTGAACAAAATCTAAACTCCTAAAGGCTCAAAGGTTGGGATTCCTAAGTACCATACTGCATAGCCATTGGTTGAGCCCTGTAGTCTGTAAGGTATACTGGAAGGAAATAGAGGTCCCTTGACATTTATTTGACTAATAACATCCCCTAGAAAGAGAGCCCTTGTTTCTCCTTCATGTCATTGCCAGTGTTAGAATAACAGATAATGAGTAAAAAGCCCTTGAGACCTTGACTTGATTGCTCAGGGTAGCGTTTCTCTCAGCTACATGTGTTCCCTACTTCATTCCTAGAATCATTGGCTTATTACAGCTTAGTTTATTGTCCTGCATGGTAAATTGAAGTCTTACCATCTTAATTTTAAACAATGACCCACAGGAATGGCAGTGATGTCAATGGAGGTATAGGTTAGTCTTACGGGAACTTCCTGTATAGCAAAAAAAATTGGGTCTGAAATGCATTGACAGAATTATGCTGGCTGACCCAGGTAGGGATGTGTGTATCTACTTTTGAGTCAAGTGATGTATGTAGCAATCCCACCTTATTTGTAGATTTTTACATATAGTTCAACCAAGTATGATCAAAAATATTTTTTTAATCAGAAGAAATCTCTGAAACAAAGCATTTTCAATTTTCACATGTACTGAACAGCTCAGTTGATGCAAAGAAGGTCTGAGCCAGTCCTGTGTTGTTGTCTATTATGTTTAAATTGTCACATGATCTACTGAGTGTTTACCTGCCCTTAGGTTTGTGAAAATGTGCCTTTAATAAAGCAAATGTACCTCCCAAAGCAAGGTAAACATTATAGTAATTCTTCCCAAGCAAAATGATGTGTAATTTGTTTACCTGAATTGAGAAAGTGACAATTTACATTTATTAAAAGGTAGCATGTTTTCAGCAAAAGTTGGATGGTGTCACGGAAAAAAATAAATCAAACATCTCTAACACAACAGTGAGTTCTGCATACCCTGAGCATTCATAGTTCTTTCTCTGTGGTAGGAAGTCTCTTTGGAATCATATATCTATTGACAGCAAGGGTCTACTGTTATTTCTAAAGTTGACTTGTGTGTCTATGTAAAATACAACCTTTGTAAATATCTCCAAAGAAGTGAACAAGACCTAAACTAAAAGCTCAAAGGTGGGGATTCCTAAGGATGCAACAAAAATTGCCACGCTGCAACTTTAAGGCTTACCTCACCTTCTGATTGGTTTTTGACTCTTGTCTCTAGGTGCTTTGTTTTGTACAAACTGCCCAACTTGAAGTTCCTAGATGCCCAGAAAGTAACCAAACAGGAACGAGAAGAGGCATTGCTCAGAGGGGCCTTCATGAAGGTTGTGAAGCCCAAGGTATGCTGCCTGTTCACTGTTCTTCATGAGAGAGACACATTTCAAACCATTGCTTATTCTTTTGAGCATGATGCATGTCTTTCTTGTGTTTATAATGCTGGTAAAATCTTACACTAGGGATACCTGCATAGATCTACTGTTGATCATGAAATAGGACGGGGTATACATTGGGTCTTCCTGTGACCTCGTCTAAAGGAATACTTTTTTGTAGATGCTTTAGCCTAATAAACTCAGTTCAGTGGTGAAGTTTTTCAAGTGAAGTTTAGGCCACCTCCTCAAAGATATTTTCTTTCTTCACGTCGAGTAGAGAAGGGAGAAGGCATCAGGCATTTTCTATTTGGGGTGGTAGGATTTCTCTAGTCCTTCAGAGGACTTCTTTCTTGTTTCTGAAGAGGAGTAAGGAGAGAGTAATTTCCATCTACCACAGAGGAGGACTCTGTAGCGTCTGAGATAATATTAGCAGAGAAGGCAATATTTTCTGACAATGTGTCCCAGGGCCTGCATGTGTTCCCCACATGCAGCTCACCAGGGTCTGTTTGAGTGCTGTTTACTGACCTTTCTTTTACTAACACAGACTGTGAAAGTGAACCAGGTGTCGCCCTAATGGCAGCTCTGATGAGGCAGGGGAGATTTGCCTTGGGGGGTCATAGAGTCAGACACAGGGATTTTTTTTAAGGACATCTATTTCCCTGAGAGAAGTTTCAGTCCTTCAGTGAAGCCTGAGACTGGGGAATGGATTCAGTGACCCCCAGTGATCCCTTCATAGAACCCTCACCACTCTGGGGCTCTATGGAGCTGGGCAGTCATCTCCCAGGATTGCCGCTTGTGTGTTTAAAGTGCGGGCACGGAAATGCTGGATGTCTAGTTGGTCTTCACTTATTGACTTATAGCTCTCCATACATACATTGGAAATGATTAAAGTGAGGAAAAGAAAAAAATAAAACCAAAACAGAGCAGAACAATGGAACCTCTTCCATCTCGTTGCTCAGTTGGCAGCAGACCTCCAGCCGTTTTCTTTCCCTGAATCCATGAGGTGCAACTGATTTCCCGTTATGCTGAATAAAATTGCTAACAGTTGTGGAAATATATGATATAGAGGGTATAATAGTGGCAGATAAATGTATTGTCCCCTGTTTCAGCATGTAGGAAATTAATGAGTGATTAATTTCATAGCTATTAAAGTGGTTAACAGTTCTCCTTATTGGGAAACAGGTTTGACGTACTGCACCTGACTGCTTGTAGTTATTCCAGCCTTTGTAATTTTGTCCAAATGAAAGAATTTATTTCTTGGCCTTTTAAAAAACTTTTTTGGTGAAAGTTGATATTGCCAAACCCAGTAAAATACAACAGATGAACTCCTTGTAATCTCTTGAGTTAGACCCTGCCCACCTTCCATCCCCCACTTTCACGTATATACGTAGAGATAGATTGGTACTTACCCTGCTCTTGTTAGCCTCTGGCATGGAAAACTTTCCCATGGTTCTGCTGTCAATTGCTTCAAAGTGAAACTTGAATGAATAATAAGTATATTGTCTGTTTGACTTGTATGGGAACTTGGTTCATGACTATCTCTCTTCTAGTGTTCCTTCTATATATAAATTGGTGAATCCTCGTCTAACCCCATAAAGCAGAAAGAAGGGATTATTCACTTTTACTTTACAGATGAGAGACATCAGGCCCAAAGAAGGTCCCTGGGCGTCCTGAGGTTACCTAGATGGGAATTCCCAGAGCTTTCCCTTGTGTCTGACCATGGAACCCAAGTCTTCTTACCCTACTTTATTACTCCCAGAGCAGTGATATAAATACATTCCCCATGGATCTCTTTGTTCAAATGAAACCTAATTAACTGGAGGGCCTAAATGAAGAGAACAGGTGGCTTTAGGACTCTTAGGTGGGCTAGAGATGGAGAGAATTGGAATCCCCCTCTTGCCTTTTAAACTAACCAGAAATGGCTCCTCAAAATTCTGCCATTGCCTGATTGAATTATTAGCAACATCAGCAGAAGTGTCTTCAGAGTTTCCAATTAGCTTCCAGTCAATTTTAGAATTAGCTCATGTTTGTGTGATTGACTCTAATATCATTACTAACTATATTAAGCTTTTAAATGTCTATTAATTATTTGAGAAAAGAGAAAACAAGACTCCAATAAAAGCATGGGACTCATTGGTTCTCTTTTTGAGGAGTCCCATAATTTCCAAATGAGAGGACTTCAGAAATCAGTGGCTTTTGTTTTGTGGATGAGCAGCCTTAGGGAGGGCACAGGGTCCAGAATAAAGGGTCTTGGGCCTCTGGTTAGATGCTGTATATATGTCATGATCCTTGAAGAACCCAAGAAAATTCCAGTATGTCATCCAACTGCCTGTCTCTTGAATGGCAGGCAATTCTCTTTTGTTGTTTTCAGAGACATACAGTGGTATTTTTCTTGCAGATAGAGCCAAATGAGCTCTTTGCTGAATTAATAAACTGGTGTTCAAAAGGCTGCTGCTCGCCTGTTCATAGTGTGTACAGACATGTGTTTGCTCCTTTGCAGGTGTGTATATATGTTTTCTGTCTCTGTGTATATATCCATATGTATGTTCTGGGAGGTATGTATATGCTTAGCGTAGATTTCTAAGTGGAAAGCAATTTCCTTCCCATGAATTGCCGACACTGTGCTGTGAACACTGTCTAAAGACTGTTTTTCATAACAGAGTCGGAATCTCAAGTTGGTTTCTGTCCTTCCCAGGGTGGTGGCAGCCTGTTGTGCTTATTCAGCAGAATAATCTGACGGATGATCAAGGAGGCCATGATTTGGGGAGCTGTTTTCATTTTATTCCTGACATAAAGTATTTGGGAGAATGGAAAATGCCTCTCCAATCATAGCCCTTGCTTTAGAGGTAGGGAATGGGCAGGCTGGGTGTTCTCTGCTGATGCAATTGCAAAAATCAGCCAGGAACTAATCATCCTCTGTGTCACCAAGGTTTGATTTGGTACCTGGGAGGCCTTGGTGCTTGAGTAAGAGTTCTTTCTCCACCCCTCCCCTTCCTGATGACACATTTTCCCTCTATTTTTGTCTCTTGGCTTTTATTGTTTTACTTCTATCTGAGCTCTGCTTGTTTTATGGAGAGATGTCATTTGTTAGGAGGTGATAGCTGATGTTACAATGGGCTCTTCCAGACTGTGAGTATGTATGTGCACTAGTGTGTATATGTGTGTGTGTGTGTGTATGTTTGTAGACAGTTAATGGACCTATAGCAGTTAATATTTTATTTCCCCAAAATACATCTACACACACACACACTTATGCCAGGTGCCAATTGCTCACACTTATCTTAGCTGTTTAGGTGGTTGAGATCTGAGGCCAGCCCAGGCAGACAAGTCTGAGAGACCCATATCTCCAGTTAATTACCAAAAAGCCAGGGTTATAGCTCAAGCAGAGCACTAGCCTTGAGCAATAAAGCTAAGGGACAAAGTGAAAGCCCTGAGTTCAAGCCCTTGTACTGACCATTGAATCATGCCATTCTCAATACAGAATGCACCAAGATGGATACAGAGAAGAGTAAGACCCCCCAAAAAAGACTCCTGAAATGACCAGTCCATGAACCCCTGGGAAATATCAATCAAAAGAGTGCAGAGGTCTGTCCAGGAGGCCAGCGTATGTGGTAGGAAGCCAGTGTCACACATCAGAGCGACAGCTCAAAATCCTGACAGTCACAATTGCTTAATTATGTCCTGGCTTTATAATTATTCATCCCTGTTCTGGCAAAGACCACAGTTGTCATTTCTTTGACATAATTACTTAAAGCTGATCCCTCTTGTTTACAGTCATGTATACAAAGTTGGCTACCAACTGTTTAATCCTCAGAACCTTCAGGGAATCATGGGCAGAACAGCTACGGTGGCCCTGGACAGGGCAGCACAGCCTCTACTGGAAACTCTTTTTGGCATGCGTGTGTTTGCTTGTCCTCATGACCATTCCTTCTAGTTAATGTGTGTTGACAGATACATTTCTTAACATAGTATTGGTGTTTCCTTGAAGCTTTGTCATGCATTTCTTTATGTGAGTATGTTTGGGTTTCCCATCATATGCAGCTTGTGTATTTGTGCAATTTTATATAGCTTATGTATTTGTGTGGCTATATACTTGGATATTTGGAAGGGCAGGCTATGATGTGTATGGGTATATGAGCCAGTGAGAGAGAGAGAGAGAGGGAGGGAGGGAGAGAGAGGAAGAGAGAGAGAGAGGGAGGGAGAGAAAATATATAAAAAAGAAAGCATGAAGAAGGGAGGAAGAGAAAGAGGACAAGACATGATATGTAATAGCAATAAACTTGAGTTCATGCCCCTACTGGAAATCTTTTCCATTCTTATCCTTAAATGGAGAGTTGGTAGTATCTTGGGCTTAAAAATAACCTGCTCCTGGGTCCACTACACAATCCTGCTCTTGACTTTTGCAGTTAGGACCTAATTCCCATCTGAGTGTATGTTTTCAGATTTCCATGAAAAGTGCAAGGTAAGATAAAGACAGGCAGTGATACTAATAGGGAAGCCAACTCTTTTGAGATAAGGAAACTACGCATCCATTGGGATCCCAGCTCCAGAAGGTCAGGAACTTGGCTTGTTTGGTTTTCTTCCCCATCTCTACCACCTGGCCAATACCAGAAATTCCACCAACAGGATAAACAACAGACCACTTCAGGAGGTGACCTGTAATGAAATCTTACACATTTTGAATCAATTTACTCAACATAATCATCTGGGAAAGCAAGGGGGAAAAAACCACGGCCCTCAGAAAATGTGATGAGTTGAACCTGTACGGTGTTGGAGAAGACCAGTACTGTGTTTCACACTCATTTTTGCAAAGGATTTACCCAGAAATTATTTATGCTAGGAAGATCTTTGGCTGTCGTGATCTCTTACCTTGACCTGTCCCTTGGCATGCAGTTATAGAGAAGGTAAGGCTATGAGCTGAAGCTGTGCTTCCCATGCCTTAAGATGTTCCCTGTGTCTTCTTCCGCATAGAACGAACCTGCTGATAGTAGGGCTTTTAAAGATTAAGAAATAGCTTTTTTCCCAAAATTATTTGGGGACTCCCACAGGTCTTATATAGCTAAAATGAGATTTCTCCCTCTCTAAGCTGGACTGTGATGTTCTTATCCTGTCATCACTACAAAGGAGCATTACCTAATGGCCAACTTCATTCACTCCATATATTTTTTTGTTGTTGTTGGTTGTGGGGCTTGAACTCTGGGCCTGGGCGCTGTCCCTCAGCTCTTCAGCTCAAGGCAAGCGCTCTACCACTTGAGCCACAGCACCACTTCCGGTTTTCTGGTGGTTTATTGGAGATAGGAGTCTCACGGTCTCTCCTGCCCAGGCTGGCTTTGAACCGCGATCCTCAGATCTCAGCCTCCTGAGTAGCTAGGATTACAGGCGTGAGCCACCAGCGCCTGGCTCCATATTTTTTTTTAATGCCTAACTACTACTTTACCAAGAGCTACCTTATTCTAAAACACTGCCATATAATATTTTTCGTTACCCCTACCAGCCCTAGTACAAACATATAAAAGATTATCAGAAATTCCTCCTAGATTTATTACAATCACTAACATTTACTCTTATGTGTTATATAAATCCAGGGCCTTCCTGGAAATAAATATTGTAAACCACTAGTATATGTAGTTATATAGGCACTTTGCCAATATGTGTTCAAAGTTCTCTGCAGTGGTAAACATTCTGGAAAATAACAGAAAGCCTAAAAACTGTTCATTGATTTTCCTGGGTCTTTGTAACTACCTGAATATGTTAGCGTTTTATGGTTCTTCTCCATTTCTGTACAGATGTTTCTTGTCTAGAGACATATTTGGATTCCATTTTCAGTTACTTTTATAGTAAGTTTTGAAGAAGAAAAAGAATTTTTTTAATTAATTTCTTTTTTGGAAAATGCTTAGGCAGTATGTTTGGAAACCGCACTGGTAACCAAACATTTATAGTTTGTTTGTTTTTCCTTCTTGCTCCTGACTTCACAGTTTGTCATACTTATTTGAGGGGGAAACTCTGAAGGATTTTGTATTTTCCTAGTTTTTTTTTTTCACACCCTGGCATCTCTTGTCATGAGCAAATGCTTTCAGAGCATTGTTGTTTGGAAGCAATTTCTATACTCTTGCATTTGAAAAGCAGGCCTCTGATTTCAAAACTGGACTGTGACAGGAAAGCCATCTCCAATGTCCTGGGAAGTCTTACAGATGGACAGCTGAAATCCACACCTGGGAGAAGGAAAGTGATGACTGTAGGTGCTGGTGGAAGCCTCTGGAGTTACATATCACTAGTGAGCGCACAGTAAAGACTGTTCTCCATCAAGCCCACTGATCAAGGAGTACTGTGTTTCTAATGGAACCTTAGCTTCTCAGCTTCATAGTTTCCCTTTTGGGGGCCTCCCAGATGCTCCTATTTTTCCAAAGATGTTTGAATAGACTCATGGTAAGAACCTCATTGAAATGAGTGGTATGTTTTTAGGATGTGAGATTAGGAAGACCTTTAGGAGCCAGGGCATACCTGAGTACTGGTGGCTCAACCTGTAACCCTTGCCACGTAGGAGGCTAAGATCTGAGGATCACAATTCTGGGTAGGAAAGTCCATGAGATTTTTTTTAATCTCCAATTAACTACTGAAGAGTATGAAGCAGAGCTACGGCTCAAGTAGTAGAGCACCAGCCTTGAGCAAAAAAGCTAAGGGATAGTTCCCAGGCCTTGAGTTCAAGCTCCAGTAACAGTACCCAAACCTAATAATGTGTAGAAAACTTGGTTCAGCCTCTGGAACCAAACAATTGAGTAAAGTATGGCAGATTGCCTTTTTGATATAAAATTGCCTTTTTCTCTGCCTTTGCAATGCTTCCCCCATAAGGAAAAATAAATTTCCCCATTCCATCACCTTGATTTTGGCTATATAATGTTTTGCACAATGGGATGTGAGTAGAAGTGACAGCATGCCAATTCTTAACCGAGGCCGCCTAAAGCACTATGTGTTTCTACACATTTGCCCTCACATACCTGCCATTTGCTACGTAAGCAACATATAGAGCTACACTGAGCAGACCTAAACCTAATTTAAAGTCTGAAGCCATCCTAGCTAATCACAGACCTCTGCACAAACAAGGAGTATTTGTTGCAAGTCACCAGGATTTGAAACCATCGTGTGGTTGCAGAAACCTGATAGATTCATGGGTAGGGCTTCTACCCACACACCATGCCTTTGGGTGTTTCCTTGGTTGCCTGAACTAGCCAGGGTTCTTCACTAGGACACAACTTAGGGCTTAGTGAGAGTGGTGGCAGTGGTTAGTGCCACAGCACTGACTCTAGTAGGCTATCTGGATGCTTGATTTGGATAGCAGGTCATCCCTAGGGGTCAGCTGACTGCCTAGGATTATATTATGAGACATATGGAAGCCTCTCTAGTGTTGTTAAAAGAATACTTAGCATGTGTAAAAATGTTCACTGTCTACTAGATATTGTACAGATACTTAACAGTTTACTGGGGATTAATCCCTTTCCATGCTAACATTCAACCACTGTACCATACCTCCAGCCTAATACTTAATAATTTTATCGCTAATTTTTCTCCCTGGCCTGACTCCTAAAATAATCAAATCAGAGAAGTTGCATATGTACTTTAAATTATTAGGCAAAGTCGATTTTAGGTTTGTCCAGGCTCCCACACTCATGTATTTTCCCTCCGTATATCTGACTTTAAGAAAAACAGCCAACTTCGGACCTTGTGCTCTCTCCATCATTTACCTTACATTTTATTAACAAAGCATGAATAGATGATGAGAGGCAGGGATAAAAGAACAGAAAGACCAAGAGAGCTAAACAGAGGGGTATAATTTCCAATTCTGACCTTTGACTTATTTCCCTAAGCCATTTTTGGTTACATGCATGGGTGAGGCAGAAACTCATTTTCAGAGGCTACATTTTCAATTTCCCTGAGGGTAAGGAGGATTCTTTTTTAGTGGAAGAAACATACAGATAGTGCTGTATTTGGATCCTGAGCTTTTGAGAAAAGAAAGAAGCAGGAGTGATCTGTGTAGAGCAGAGGGTGCTTTGGGTGCTTAGGACCTAAGGAGTAACTTCAGGCATTCAGAGCACCCAGGCTTGTTAGTGTGTACATGGCCATTGCAGTGCAGGAGCTAGATCTGAGAGCCTCTTCATTAGAGTATCCAGAAGGATCTGGGTGGTAGTGAGGTAGTGAGGAGTTAAGACTGCAGTGACTGAAAGCTAACAGCATCAGTGAGTCCCCTAGCAACGAGTCCACAATGTTCCTAAAAGTCACTTGATGTATTCTTGCCCCAATGACCCTTTCTCCTAAGAGTTCAGTTAGCTTTGTTTTAAGTAGTGACTTTAAGGCATTTTAGCTGGGCCATGAAAATCTTATTCCCATGTCTATGACAGAACTCTAATAGCTGATTATATCTGTATCTGCACATAGCCAACTGGATGTTTGCTTGATCCATTTGAGAAGAGTATTTTGGGGTATTTTGCTTTTATAATCTCTTTGTTATTTTTTTCAAGTTAAGCTTGAAAGGAAGAAGACGAGAGGAAAATAAAGATGATTTCTTAAGAAATTCTTGGAGAATCAAATTGGGATACTGATTTAAAGGAATTTACACTGAAAATGTATGTCATTCCAGGTTCTGTATGCAGCTTTGGGGGTTAGCAGTGAGCTTGCCCCCAGCAGCAGGTGCACTGGTAAGCTGAAGCAATACCTCATCTCTAACATGCTTTTTTCCCATCACTTACCACTTCCACATGATGTCAGGCCAGGGATGGAAAAAGAAGGGAATGTAAATGCCAGGATAACTTGTATACTAACAGAGATAAAAGTCCAGTTGGTAGTGTGTGAAAGAAGGAAGATCATTACAACATTGGTTTTCCTTCCCCTCTGTTGTACTAGTGTCTTGCTCTCTTGTCCTTCTAGATGCCAGCATTCCAGGGAGCTCTGCCTTGCTTGGAAAATCCCTTGGAGTTTTTAGTGACTGCAGAGAACCTGTGGGAAGTCAAGCATCTTTTGTATAGAATGGATGGGCTTATGATCAGCCATACATATGCCAGGCACTAGGGAAAATGCATAGCATCATTCTGAAGCATGACAAAGGAAGAAGAGGAGGAGGATGGCATGGATCTATTCTTTATTCCATAGTTCTGGTTATTGCCAAGGTATCTGCTTTTAATAGCATATAAGAAAAGTGAAGTAGAAAAAACTATTTTAAAAACCTCATGCAAACTTGAGTGATGTAAGGGAGATTCTGATACTTAATGATTGTTTTCTCTTTTTGTTGTCTTTGAAGCCAAGTTGATGGGATTTAAAAAAAATAACATAAGGTTAGCTTATCCAACTGAAAGGGTTAACACAAGGAGTAATCAGAACCTGTTTTTCCCTCTAAAACTTCCAGTAGTATCCAAGTTCATGGACAGTTTGTTGGATTCTGCTGAGAGAGTATATCACTACTCTCTTAGAAGTATGATTTTGCCTCTCTTTCTTTTACCTACTTGTGGCTACCCTAGGTGGCCTGTATACACTCCCCAATTCCAAATGCATCCTCTGTGTCACTGGCCAGGACAAGCGGCGTTTCACATGCATGGTAAGGCAGGTCTGCCCTTGAGGTCCCCAAAGGCTGGTAGTACAATTAGCTTTTATTTGCTTTTCTGCTCCTTACAGTAGAGTGTCTTAGATGAACAGACAGGTCCCCATCAATAATGCACAGATGCTCTGTAATTGGGGCTTCCTTTGATGTTAATTTAGCTAAGTTCAGTGCCATTGTCAGTGATAGCAATTATACTCAGCCTTTTCACCAAGGACATTTTAGGATAATTTTATTTTTCATGTGCATTTTAAAATATGGCAGTAAATTTTGAGCTACATTACCTGAATTAGAACTCATTATTTCTTTTCAACGGCGAACTAATGCTCTCTGTCTAGTCTCCAAAGCTGTATTTTTTTCCCTTTTTTGAAGTGGGGAATTTTAAGTGGGGCCTACAATTAATGAAGCTTTTAACTCATGAGTGAAATTTATAAGTGAGTCACTTTTTTTTTCTTTTTGGCATTTTGGATTGTCATGGAGGCTATCTGGCTGGGTGACCTGTCCCATGTTTTATTTGGCCCATTTTTATTCATTCCTCCCCACTGCCCAACCTTTATTTTTGTTCTTGACGTGATTCAAACAGTTGCCTCCAGCTGTTCTTTTGGGAGGTTTAAAAATCTGAATTTATTGTGGCTATTGTACTCTGAAAAACCTACGATTCTTCATTTGTTCATGGGCTGTCGTTGGATTTGTACTGATCCATGTTGGGGCTGGGCCCACTTTGAGCCACAGAATTATATTAAGTTTGGAATGAAGACTGGCCTGGTACCTTCTTGCCATCTATTTTTCTATAATGAAGACAGGGTCTGTAGTGCTTCCAGTCTATTGTGAGGGCTAAATGAGATGATGCATGGGAGTAGCTCAGACCACCCTTGGTAGCACTGGGCAGCTAGTGTTCTTTGTTGAACAATTTCAGACTAGTCTCTGTGGCATTTTCTGGGTCATGGGTTTGTGTGGCTGAACACAGGGAAGCTAATTCAGTGTTTCTAGAGCAGGATAGAGTATGCATTAGTCAGCTTGGGCTGCTGTGACAAAATACTACAGGTCCAGAGGGCTTAAATGTGTATTTATTTCTCATGATGTTGGAAGTTCAAGATCAGAGGGGCAGCATGGCTGCGTTCAGGTGTTGGCTCTGTCCCTGGCTTTCACTTCTTACTATGTCCTATCTTTTTGGCAGGAAAACAAGAGAGGAAAGTACAGGGGGAAAAAAGGGAGAAGAGGAAAAAATATGAATCTGTTCTTATAAGCCACAGTCCTACCGGAACAAGGCCTCATTTATCCTCAATTACCTCCTAAAGGCTCTGTGTCCAGATCTAGGCACACAGGAGCTAAGTCTTAGACATATGACGTTGGGGGCTTGCCATTCATCCTGTAGCAGAGGACACGGCCACATACTGTGGATGCCTTCATTGAGTTTTCTGAGACTTATATGCTTTAGTTTATTTCTAAATTTTTTACGGAGTATCTACTTCCCGATGAGAGGAGAAAAGGAGGGAATGCAGTCAACCTCAGGAAGCGTAGGCTCCTGAATTTGAGAGTATTTTGGCACAGTGCAAGGAAGTTTTGATCTGTGGTGGTGGTGGAGGGAAAGCTACAGGGCCAAGGCAGGCACAAAGCAGGGATGCTGTAGTGAGCATCACAGAGAAGTTTCACAGCCACTGCTGCAAACAAACAGGAGGACAATGGGGCCCAATGCTGGGTGGATAAGGCAGCTGTAGAGAAGTCTGCACAGGCCCCAGCTTGGGAGAAGGATGCCTGGTGCAAAAATAAGCCCTTAAGCTCTTTCATTTGGGTGACCTTGGACTCAACTCTCCTAATCCTCCTCCAACTCCCTTGGCAAATCTAGAAGTCAAGGCTGATGTTTAGATCCTGGAATTTGTCATTGGGATCAGCCTCCTCCTGACACAGAGAGCTGGAGAGTGAAATCTGGGGACTTGTTACATGTGTCCAGAGAACATTATCTCATCATCAGAGGGGTTTTGAAACCCAAGGTTGAGATACTGGATCTCTAGCTAATTAGAAAATAGCCGAGTGCTGAATTACACCAAGTTATGATTTGTTTTGTTTTATAAATACTGTTCAGTATACGATGTTAAAAGAAATGTCTAATTTCTGAGCACAGTCTAATTTTTAGTCATGGAATGTTTGGGGGGGGGAAATTAATTATAAATGATTCGTGTCTTTCTTGTGTTCCGAAAAGCTTCCATACCAATTTAGCACGTGTATTCTCTGAGAGGAGAAAAGCCAAAGCTGAACACTGTGAATTGTGTTTGGTTGGGCAAAAATGTACAGGGATGGAAAGGTTTCCTGCTTTGCTTTTCTTTCCTTTTCCTTGAAGCATTATATGACTAAATGTGCAACTTTGTTCACATAACTGCTACAAACAGTTCACTGTGTAGGCCAAATGCTCTCTAATGCAGTAAAATTAAGAAATAATATGCTTTGAAAGTGATTTATGAGTGTGGTTAAACTGCCAGATTTACAAAGAAATAGTTCAGATCTTGGGAAGCCTCAGGAGTCACGTCAAAAATGAATTTGACCATGATTTAAATTGCTACTTTTCTTACATGACATTTAATATGTGTACTTTGGAGGCCCATATGTCTTTAATAAAATAGCATTAAGTTTTAAATATGATATGAATGCAGCCAGTTTCTAAATTCATAACCTTTTCCACAACTCCAAAATGCTAACCAATAAGGGAGTCATACATGCAATAAAACATAAACCTTAGAAAATAGCTTTTTATTAAAATGGTTAGACACTTGGCAGCTGGGTTGCAATGTAATAAATACTTACAGCATTGTGGGTTTATCAGACATTGTTTACCCTGCAAGCAACTGGGACCAGACAACTAATTATAGCCCCCGCACAAAAGCAGTTCATGCTTGATCCTCCTGAGTGTGTTGAAGAGGCAAAACAGTTGTGTTGAGAGCCCTGGGTAAGGAGACCAGAGATTTGGGTTCTAATCCTTTTCTACCCTTTAAAAGGGACCGTGGGTGAATCACTGAATTTCTGTAACTTCTCCAGACTGTGCCATGTAGATTTATGATGATAATAATTTTTTATAAAGCATCAGACAGAACCTTGCACATGGTATGTACTCAGTGAAAACAAAACTGAAAAAAGCATTTAAAATATTTTTTGTGTGCTGCTCCTGGGCTTGAACTCAGGGCCTGGGCACTGTCCCATAGCTTTTTGCTCAAGACTTGTGCTCTACCCTTTGAGCTATGGCTTCACTTCTGTTCTCTTGGGAGTTAGTTGGTGATTAGAGTCTCATACATAGACTTTCCTGCCCAGGCTAGTTCTGAACTGAGATCCTCAGATCTTAGCCTCCTGCATAGCTATGATTACAAACATTAGCCACCAGTGCCTGGCTAAACACACCTTTTTAAATGCAAGATAAAGCTTTGGGTTCTTCAGCAGTGGTAATAGATTATGAGTCTAGAACAGCCCTTATAAAAGTTGACTTAGCCATAAGTCAGTGTCTACCTCATGGAGACTGAATCAGAAGGTTTGCGCCTGCCTCCCTTACCTCTTGCAGCTCTGAGTATGTTGGAAAGTATAGAAGGCAAGTTTATTCAGGGGAACAGATGTGTCTAGAGGAGCAGGGGTTCCCTTGTCTGTTGTCCCCTTACAGTTCCCAGAGATGTAAGTGACATACACAGTGCTCTCTCTCTCTTTGTCTTTGATTTTCAGTTTATACTAAATGGAAATTTTCCTTGTACTTGCAGCGTGTTGCCACAAAATATCCTTGAAAACCTCAGTGCTGGTGGCTCCTGCCTACTCAGCTACTCAGGAGGCTGAGATGTGAGGATCAAAGTTGAAGACAGCCTGGGCTGCTTTATTTCCAGCTAACCTGCAAAAAAAGTCAGAAGTGGAAAATGGTTCAAGTGGTAGAACATCAACCTTAAATGAAAAAGTTGGGGACAGCACCTAGGCCATGAGTTCAGGCCCCAGTTCTGGTACACACACCTCCCCTACCCCCCACACCAGCAGTACCAACACTTAAAGATCATGTGTGCATGCGTGTGTGCATGCATGCGTGCGTGCGTGCGTGTGTGTGTGTGTGTGTGTGTGTGTGTAAATGTACCCACAGCCCTCTCTGTGGAGCAGCTCTAATGAAGGGCTTCCTAAGCTCCATGTTTCAGTGTGTACCTTGCTTTGATTTCAGCATCTCAGCTGGCCTGGCAGTGGTCTGATTGTGTTTGTCTATGTAATGGATTATAAGCACCATCTACAAACTTCCTGAAGGAGGAGTTCCTGACTTTCCTAAAATGAGAATTGTGCGTTATATTTAGTTGTATTTGAACCTGCCTTATAATGTCAAGGCTGACATATATGAGTGGCAATCAAAGATGAAAAGACCAAGAAACAATTAATTTTCATGTTTTTAAAATGTTATGATTTCATTAGATGAAATTAACAAAGTTGCTTATAATCCTTGCATGTTAATTCTATGATTTTTCATCTAACTTTGCATCCCTTTTACTATGGATTTTTGTCTTTAATGCTCTAATTGTGTGTGTGTGTAACAGAGAGAGAGAGAAGAGAGAGAGAGAGAGAGGGGAGAGAGAGGTAAGGTGGGTATTGGGGCCTGAACTCAGGGCCTGGCCACTGTCCCTTAGATTTTTCTCTAAGGTTGACATTCTACTACTTGAGTCACATCTCTACTTCCAGATTTTTGCTAACTAGAAATAAGAATCTCTTGGACTCTCCTATCTGGCTGTCTTCAAATGTCGATCTTTAAATTTCATCCTCCTGAGTAGTTAGTACTACAGGCTTGAGCTACTGTCACTCGACTTCTAATATTTTTAAAATTCTTGTTTTGTGATCCTTAAATTTAGTCTTCTATGAACTGTATACTTCTCTGTCAAGGCTCATCTAAGTATCATCTGTTTATGGGTATTAACCTTATTTATAAAATACTGTTAGTGTGTATCGGTGCTTATGTGTGCAAGTGGATGTGTGGATTCCTTTAAAACTACTTTCCTAGGATAAATTTCCATGGCTATACTGGTTGGATCACAGGGTTGGATCACATAAGCCATTTAAGGATCTCTATAAGAATTCCAAGGTGCCATTTTTCAAGTTGGGACTCCATTCTGGGTGAGCAATTGAACTACCCAGGCCAGACAGACTGTGGATCATAAGGGATGTTTGGCACTTGCCAAGATCATCTTTGCAATGGGTTTCCTAGAATCTTATTGGTTGGGATGGTTCTGGATAAAGGCTTAGAATCAATAAGAGCTCCAACAAAGCATGCATTGACCTGCTGAGTTGTAGTCCTGGGGAATTATGGGTTCCCTGGAGCATCCCAAAAATTATTAACAGCATGCAGCCCCAATCAGTGTGAAAGTGTCTTTAGACTGTTCGCCAAATCTTTGCATAATACCAATCATTCTACCTATAAAAGCACAAATATGTTATTGTTCTCAATAGGCAATTTAATGCAGCTTTGGGGAGGAAAAAAGAGAAAAGAAGATTACAAGCTGGCTGATCTTGCTTTTATTTCTCTTAAATCTATCCACACTTCTCAGGGGTTGTACTTGTTTAAAGATTGTATGCAACTGTGCAGACTGTGTGATTTGGAAAGCAAATCAAACTAAATATGAAGTTTTCAGCATGTGCTGTTTTTAAAGGATTTCATGCATTTATTCCAAATATACATTTCTTCCCAAGTGGCTCTAAACCTATAATCTTTTTTCTTGTTACCTTTCTTTTGGGGGGAGAGGGGGACCAAGAGATTGGCTTCATTTTGGAGTGGAAGGTTCCTATTAACATCTACCTCCTTCTTATGCTGCATTATTCACAGCAGAGCTATTAAGGCTAATTATTTTCAGGTTTCTATCAAAGGGGGATATTTGAGCTGACAAAAAAAAATGCATTTGTTGGGAAGAAAAATGGCCTGTTTAAATAAGAAAGGGGTCATTATCATCTACACCTTTTTTTTCTCTCTCTCCAAATCATTAGCCTTTGTAGGGAGGAGAGGCCAGAGGACCCCAACTAGAGTCTGTAAATATGAAGAGGTTCTAAGGAGTTTGCTTACTGAGATGCCTGGTACCCTAATATTTGAAAAACATTTTTTTCTCCTCATTTTTTTTCTGTAGCCCACCTAGATGTTATTGACTTGAGTTGATGTCAGCATGCCATTGTCTATCTTGAATGAAACCTGTTGGTTGAAAGCTGGGTGTACTAGAAGAGGCTACTTGTAACATGTGTGTCACTGGGTCAGTCCCATACTGCTGAAGGTTCCTGAAGGAAGAGTGAGGAAGGTCTAGTCAGTTGAGGACCCAGGTTCCTTCCATCCAGGGCCTTGGATTCCTTCACTGGGCTCAGCAATGGATGAGAACATGGAGGATTGTATAGGATTGTACTCACCTCACTTCTGCCCTCCACCCACCTAGCTCAGACATGTGGATACTCTTAATTGCAAGAAGGTCTAAGCAGCGCAGCCATCGTTGGCTGAACTGTGTCCTACCCAAACTCAAACGCTGAAGCTCTTAGGACTGCAGAAGGGGAGAGGGTTTGGAGATAGGGCCTTGAAAGAGATGATTGAGCTAAATGGTGTTACAAGGGTGGCCCTCATCCAATCTGACTTGTGTCCTAATGAGAAGCGATTAAGATACAGAAAAAACACACCAGTGGTGCCCATGCCCAGAGGAACCACATGAGGAGAGGCAGCACAAGTAGACATCTGCCAGCCAAGGAGAGAAGCCTCAGGGACAATGGACCCTGAATTTTGAACTCCTTACCTTCAGAATGATGAGAGAAAAATATTCTTATTATAAAATATTCTTACTTGTGTTTTGTCATTTTGACCATAGCAAGAGCAGCTCAGCTGAGTAACCTCAGAGTGAATGTACCTGGTGAGCACTGGGCCTGCTTCCACCGCACTGAGCACATAAGGGACTTAGCTGTACTCCAGTGGCTGCCTTGTTGGGAACTCCGATGGCATTTCCCCTGTGGGACTCTAGTTGTTCATCTGTGAAAGATCTTGATGACCCCATGACTTTGTGACCAATATATATTGGACTTAGCCAATGCTTTGATCATGTATGAGTCTGGCATCACTATCTGAGAAGCTGGCCTGGGGGATTTATGGGCTGGCCTTGGAAGATGCCATGGTAGTATCCTGAAGGGCCCAGTTTTCACAGTTTGGTGACCCGGAATCAAATTATGTCTGACTAGCCTGTTTGCTATGGTACATTAACTAAGTTAGTGCCGCCATGATCAAACCTGTAAGTGTTGTTGGCTTTAGGAAGAAAGGAATATAAGGTACTTATTCCATGGCTAGGTATATAAAAAGGTACATAAAACCTTACCCTCACTAAGGAGTAGAAAGAAATTAGTTTAGCACAATTTTCCTGATGAAAACTGGTTTGGGTTGATCTTGTTTGGCATTAAGCTTTCCTCTCCCTTGTGTTCCACATCACTTACCAGTCCTGCAAATGTATGGGAATCAGTGGTGTGCCTTTGAAATAGTGTTTGCTCTTACGTGTCTAGCTTTCAGCAGATCTGATGTTTGAACCACTAGAGCTTGGTTTTAAGTACTACAGAAGAGAGGTCCAAGGTCAGAAGTTCCCACCCCCAAACCATAGACTAAGGGTGAAGGTCAAGAGCTGAGAGGAAGGAGGGAAAGGTAAGCACTTCATGTCCTGATTCTATTGAATGTACTTGAATTGTAGAGTCAGGTGCCATATTTCTACTTAGAACTCATGGCAACCAGAAGGGCTTTTAAGAGAGGGAAAAATATATTATTTTGCTTCAATTTTACTCAAAACAAGCTTTCTAGCAGGGTGAAATTTTGAGATGCACCATGGTCAGCTGGAGATCTTCAAGCCACAGGAAAATGACAGTGAGTTCAGACCTTTTGCTATCTCTCTCCTGGAGGGCAGGTTATCTGTCTTTGTCATGGCTAATAACAATTTATGTTATCCCTGACCACTGGGAGGAAAAAAATCATATTTTAAAAATGAACTGAGACAGATCTCTACTGGGGACAAGATCATGCTAGAAGGAAAGAAGCGGAAATATCTAAGGTCAGAGTTTCCCAGTCTTTAGTAGGAGGTTGCCATTTATTTATGATCTTATCACTAGTTTTTACTTTGGAAGACATCCTTCTAGAGTCTTTAAAAAGATAAAATTTGGAGTTTTGAGGACAAAAAGAAGGTTCTTTTCAGGAAAAAGGGCACTTGTTTTAGTGATGTCAAGGTTCAGTGACATTGTTACTCAGAGGACAGCAATGGAAATTAAATCTTCCAAACCCAATATTAGTAATACTAAGCTATAAAAGATGACAGTTTAGGTTATTTTTCAGACCATTCACCTAGGTACATGGAACTTATTCTTTCATGTCTGTTCCTTACTCCAATCCTAACTCTTCCATGGGCTATTTAAGCAAAGATATTCCATAGTGTAAGGGTAGAAGAGTGGCGCCAGAACAGTACAACTCCTGGGAATTCTAGTGAGGCTGTTATGTTCTGAAAGAAAATCAGCACTAGGTCATTTAGGATATTTGTTGAGACTATAAGTGTTTACACATTAAGATATCTCTCTTTTGATTCCAACAAAGATCTCAAAAGAGATCTCATGTACATTTTTTGGTATGGTCTTTTTTCATCCATTTAAAAACTGTATCAATCTAATCTCAAGCCTCACATGTTTAGGTCTTTTTTTCATCCATACATGCATTCCTGGCACTCATCCATTTGTTCATTGATCTGTCTATCCATTCATCATCTGTTCACCTATCCATGTATCTGCTCCATACACCCGTTATATTATCCAGTCATCCATCTTTCCATCTAGGCATCCATCCATCCATCCACCCATCCATCTTTCATTCATCTGACATTTACTTCATGTATCAATCTCTATGGAAGGATTTTGTTGGGAAAAAAACCCACAACACTCTCAGCTTTTACAGGGGCACTTTCTAGAAAAGATAAGCTAAAGTCTTTCATTTACCTTACTACCTTGACCTCTTCTACAATGCTTAAGTCCTACAAAGTTTTCCTTCTGTGCATATGGATATTAAATTAAATATTTTAAATATAATGAGTCATATACCTTATATTCTTATTCCTTTTCTTTAGTTAACAAATTCAGAATCAACTGGATGGATTTATTTAAAGATTCTTTGCTTTTTTGATTTTAGACTGGGTTCTGGGAAGAACAATCCTAGAGCACTGGACTTGAAGTGACTTGCTCTTTGGATGTATGCCATCTACCTCCTCTAGGCAACTCAGGAACAGGGCAGCTTAGCCCAGAAGAGTGGGTCTTATCAGATATATGGGAGTGCTTATGTGAAGAGCTCCAAGTGGCTTTTAACAGGGAGTCCCCCCTGACTTGAGGGATTGGTATGTCTCATTACAAGCCACCACAATAGGGCCAAGCAACCATAGAATGAAACTTTTGGAACAATTAGCCCAAATAAATCGTTTTCCATTTAAACTATTTTATCTCAGCTATTTTGCCACAGCAATGCCAAAGTAACACATTATTAGAAAAAGAAAATGCTGGAAAAATATTTAAACCAAAGAGAAGAGCCAGAGAACTTTGGGGGAAAAGGAAGAAAATATGAGTATTTTCTTCAAGGACATCAGATTTACACATAAGACTCCAGTCAATCATCTGGCAATAATGGAGAATGACTTTGTTTTTAATATATGTTTTGTTCATGTCACCTTTTGTCAGTTTTATAGCAGTGAAAAGTAAGAGAAAGTACCTGATTTCACCACACTAATTTCTTTTAGTTCGCTTGGTCCTCAGTTGGCAGACCAACCCTCTGACCTTCCACAGCACAGAACATCTGTCTGGTGTCTGTATGGCAATTTGATGCCAACTCTCAGTTTTGCTTTGTGATTTCAAAACTTGTTTCCCATTGTTCTCCAGTGTAGTTTTCAATTTATCTAGCTTAAGTTCTTCTTCTTCCTCCTCCTGCTTTCTTTTCTTTAAAAATAGACAGGTCTTTACTGGTACTGACCTAAAATCTTCTCCCATCCATTCTCCTTTTAAGACTCCAATTCAATTCCTTCTATTAAGCCGCCTCTCAAAAAACTGGGACTCCTGTCATTTCCAGATTCCAGAGCTTCCTGCTAATCTTTATAAACCATATTTTGTTTTAAAAACATTTGTGTCTCCATCTTGCTTTCTCAACTGGAGTGCAGAGCATACGTCTAATCTACAAGTATAACCCATGGGGTCAGGACTAGCTTTAATATTTATCATCTTTCTATACAGTGAGACACACAGAGACAATCACTTTCCTCCCCACGGCTTATCACTAGGAAAGACCCAGATGTACTGGTGTTTAGTTTTCCCACCAACTGGTGTTCTAAAATATGTGTGAGACAGTGACCAGCCTTGGGCCAGAGGGAAACTGTGCGATTTATTTGGATGTTTGCTGGAGGTCACAACACAAGGCCACTGTCCACATATCAGCTTTGTCTCAGAAGCTGACTCGTGTTTTTCATATAAATCATAGTGAGTTGCCCATTATAAACACCTTGTAAAACTCCAAAGGCTTTATGACTGTTATTAGCTACTGCAGTTGTGATTTACTGGATAATTCAAGCTGATGTGTGGATGAGTATGCCCAGGACAACATTTGTCCCATCTACATAAGTCAGAGCCAAGAATGAGCCGTGCTCTCTAAAGCAAATGCTTCTTCCAAAGGCCCCTGGTCTATCAGGGTTTGCTTATATTTTAACTGAGCAAGTTAGCAATCTCCCCTTTCAAGATGGGCTGTGTCTTCATGTTATGACTTTCAGAGAGCCCTTGGTGAGAAGCTTGGCCCAGAGTACTCTGTTTATTTTTAATGGTTCCACTAAAATCTTCCTTATCAGGTGCAGAGAAAAACCACTAAAGCTGAGAAAGAAATGTCTGGAATGGTGTTGGTGTGTTCAGCATCAGACTTTGCACTGGCCTCTGGTTAGTAGTATTCACACTTACCACTTGTCCTTTATTAAAGTCAAAGTATCACTAGTAGATTACTTGTGGCGTATATAAGTATATAAAATCAAATAGCCACAAATTGTGCATAGGAAGACCTATGTCTTATATGACATATTTGTTTTAGTTTTAGGTTTTTACTTTCTTTTTTCTTTTTTTTCAGCACTAGGGCTTGCTGAAAAGGTACTTGTCCACTTGAGCTATACTCCCAGCCTGTGTTCACTATGTTTTTAATCTTACTAATTGCCTAAGATGGACCAATGACTATCTATTTCTACAAGTAGTATTCTGATATTTTGGATCTGAGAACAGGAGCTAGAATGGACATAACTTAGAAACTAGGTTTGGAAGTCGGACAGAGCACCAGCCATGACCAAGTAAGAACAAGCACTAGTCTCTGAGTTCAAGAAATAAGGTTTGTAGTTTACTTGAACAGTTGCAAATTTGTCTGCAGAAACACACCTGTGTATGAAGCATGAATGTGTAAATATACTTTCCTGATGAGCACATTTGTGTTTATATTTCCACAACTATATAAACATTATATAGTATAAATATGAAATACTATCTCTACTCTATCATATAGATTTCTGCTTTGACTAGCTCACACATAGTAGGTCATATTTTCTTTGAGTTTCAGATTTCAGTGCCTTCACACCATAGAACCAGGTGGTATGGAAATGATATAATTCTGTGAAGTGCTCTACTACTTGAGCCATGTCTCCAGCCAAGCTTTTAGCTAGTTAATTGGAAACAGACCATATCATGAATTTTTCTGACCAGGCTGGTATCATGCTGTGCTTCTCTAGCTCTCAGCCTCCTGAATAGCTAGGATTACTTGTGTGAGCCAAGAATGCCTGACTTCCAAACCTAGTTTCTAAGTTATACCCATTCTAGCTCCTGTTCTCAGATCCAAATTAATTCTTTGAATTAAATCCTAGTCTGTCTGCTTCTTAACTACGAATCACTTAGAAGATACCAGAATTGTAATCCTTTCCTTAGCCTGTGCAGGGATTCCAGGCTTGTCACTTTGGTGCAAACTTTTTAACATGACAAGGTTTGTCTTCTAAATGGTTACATCAATCTTTGGTTTCAGCCATCAAAGGAAGAAGCAAAGGTTCATGCCTCTTCTCGTTAGTGCCTTTGTCAGTGAACTTCTGATGGGATGAGCAAGAGCTAGACAGCTTTTATACCTGTGGCTCAAAGAAACTCTTTGTCTAGCATTTTCCATTAGATATTTGTTGATAAGCTTGAATTGATTTCAACATGTATTGGATGGTTACAGGGAACACAGCCGAATGAGATCAAACTTGTTAGAAATCAGGGATATACACATTAGTATGAGTACATATAGATACTTTATGCCCGCTAGATGAGAAAAATGATCAAACCAGATCATGGCAGATGTTATAGGAGGAGGAGAGACTTTCCTCGTCTACTAGTAGGAGTGTAGCAATTCTAGAGTGCAGGCTGGCTTTATTGAGTTGAATTAATATACCCACACTCTTCTGACCCAGCAATTCTACTGTAAGATATATTGCCCAATGAAATTCCTACATAGGTCCATAAGGAGATGTGTATGAGGATTTTCATTGAAGTATTATTTGTAGTGGTGGAGAGCTGAAGGCAACTATGAGCTGTAGGAAACACTGGGAGATTGGAGGGTAAATTGTGGGAGATGCCTCAGAGTACCCTGTAGCTGTTAGACATCAGGATTTAGGGGAAGCATGGTAACATGGGCTTGATGGTATTGACTCTATTTTCTATATTTTTGATACTTGGGGATCTAGGGACTTAATGAACAGGAAAAGAGTGCAAGTCCCAGAGCTAGCCAATTCTTGGAGATTGCAAATGCCTCACTCCAGAGTGTGCCTTTCATATGCTAACTAACCAGTCCAGACCCTATTCTGTGCTTCTCCAGTATGCTACTCCATCTGTCTAAATCATCCCAAGGCCAGGTACTAGACAGCTGGGACAGATTCTCAGCCCTGAGACTACTGAAAGTATTCAAACTGCCCAACCTCAGGTCTACTTACCTTGCCCTGCCTAGTCTTCCTTGCAAAAACTACAAATGCCTGTGCTTCTTCCTCCCTTATCTACCTTAGTGCCTCTTTAAGTGGCTCTACACAGCATGGCCTACTCTCTTCTCTTGGCAACTATGAATCATGAGCTTCAATGGCTCAGTCATCTCCTCATCTGTTGATCCTCACCATACATGAATAATAAAGCCTGCAACATGTCAGTATTTTTTAAAAGTACACTTAATTAAAAAAAACTGAAAAACAAAATGTACACACAGTACTATTTATCTATCTTAAAACACATGGAAAGGTGACACTGTTCAAAAAGAAATGTACTCATTACCTGACTTATGTAACTATAACTGCTCTATACATCATTTTTACAATAACATTTTTAAAAATTAAAATTAAGGGCTGGAAAGGTGGCTTAGTGCTACAGTGCTTGCCTAGCATGCATAAAGCCCTGGGTTCCTCAGAAAAAGCCAGAAGTGATATGCTGTGGCTCTAGTAGTAGAGTGCTAGCCTTGAGCAAAAGAAGCTCAAGGACAGTGCCCAGACCCTGAGTTCAAACTCCAGGCAAAAAAAAAAAAGTTATATTTAAAATGAAAACTACCCTCTGAGAGGAAAAAGTAACAATATGGAAACAAACCCACAAACATCTTTTGAGAGGACTCATTTTGACATCAGAATGGATATTTATACTGGCAAGTGGGAAATGGAGAGAAAAACAAAATGAATAAATAAAACAGAAACCCTGGTGTTGAGGAAGATGAAATCTAAGAAATCTAAGACTTCTGTGATTTTTTTAAACCTATAATTGAGTCTATAAAGATATAGAATGCTACGAATAATGAATGCATTAATTAAACTAAAAATACTTTAGTGACAGAATTCTGGCTCCAGCCCTTCTCTGCATGATCTTCCCTTTAAGAATTCCAAGTTGGGCAACAGTTCTTGGAGACTGAGTGATCTGGGAGATACTGGCCATTCTTAGATCTATTACTACAGTGTTTCCTGAAGTCTGATCAAGGGATGACAGGACTTTTGCGACAATTCCCTGAATAGGTCCTGTGTTTAAATAAGGTGAGGGGTGCTGCATCCCTTTACCCTCCTTGGGAGCTATCTAGTGTACACTTGGAAATCAGACTTGCCTTGTGTGGAGGAGTTGGTTGCATTTTGTTTCCCCTTGTGTTTCTCAAGCTTGTTTGACCATGGATTCTTTCCACTAATATCTGCTTAGCTGAATACTTTGAGAAAAGTGAGGTATAATAGTAAACCTCTCAGGTATCACCCAAAGCCTTTCTATCTGACAGAGGGCTTGGCAGTGGTAGGCTGCTAAGCACTGTTAATGAACTGAGGAAGATCTTGTGGAGAAGCAGCCAGGAGAAGGGCAAACTTGCTGGAAGAGAGAAAGGAAGTACCTCACTTAGATATTATCTCTTTCATAGCTTCCAAAAGGCTCAGTTCAACAAGAAATGATGTTTGGTCAAATCAGAAAGACATAAAGATATAGGTTTGTTTGTTTATTTTTTTAAATCACTCTGAGGTGTAGCAAGTCCTTTGAACTCTTTCAGTACAATTTCCTCATCAGCAAAATGGAATTTGTAAGTGTGGCCTCACAGGCTTATGGTGAAGGTTAGAAACAATCTTTCTAAGGCATATGGCTTAAGGTAGCTGTTTAGTAAAAAAAAAAAAAAAAAAGGTAGCCATTATTAATGCTGCTGGTATCAGAATTACTACAACCTCCTTTAAATGGTTTATCCAGGACCAATAGTGGACATATCCTCTAACTAATGTATGTGGAGTCAAGGTCAAACTGGTTATTTATAGCAGAGTGAGCACTGGAATCTACTTGGCTCAATGTCATTTTCATTACTCTGGATTGAAGATCCTTTTGCCCATTTCATGATGAAAGGAACTCGGCACAAGCTCTTTCAGTGTGCTGAATAGGCCACTTCATTGTGGCCTTGAGGGAGACACACGGCATGATTCAGAGGCCACAGGGATCCTTGTGTCAGTTGTGTTCTGCATCCTTGTTAATAACCTAGAAAAAGATTGTAAAGAGTATGCTAATTAAATCTGTGTATTGCCCTAAATGGAGAGATATTACAAACCCTACCAATGACAAAGATGTGACATAAAGGGACCTGGAGCTGTCAGGCATATGGACAGGAAATCACTAGATGAGGTTCAGCTGTAGTAAATGCATCCTGATACAGCTGGGGACAAATAATCTGAAACACAGATATTCAATGAGAGGAAGATATTTGGAGAGCAGTAAATGCTGAAGGGGACCTGGGGGGATAGTGGACAGCAAATTAGATAGGGGTTTTCATTGTGTTAGGCCAACAGAAATTGGTAATGCAATCTTGTGCTGTGTTTCTAGCAGTCCCCTGGAGCAGCTGGGAGGAGAAAGCCTCTTTTGCTTAGCCAAGATCAAGTCTGCTCACCCCATGTACTGCTGAAGAATGGTCTTCCTGGGGCTGGGGTGGAGGCAAGGGTCACTTCACTGTCCCATGGCCTTTACCCAACAGAGATGGTAAAATTATCCATTCTCTTAAGCTTCAGCCCTAACCCATATATTTTTTTTTTTGAGAATATCGTACAGAGGAGTTACAATTACATGGGCAAGATAACGAGTACATTTCTTATCAAGCATTGTTGCCTCCTCCTTGTTTCCCCTTTCCATCCCTTCCCATCCTCCTCCCTCCCCCCCCTCCCGTCCTCCCCCCATCCCCCACATATATTCTTAAAGAGCAACTCACTGCCCTGTTTCCTGTTATGGTGCAGAGGAATGCAGCAATGTTAACAGACTGTCTGGCATAACAAAAGAGGGAATTCTACATGGAAATCTCTGATCTGGAGGTAGGAGGGAAGCCCAAGCAAATGCCATCTTTCTAGGAGATCTGGCTCCTCTCTCCCTGTCTTTTTTTTAATGAAGAATTTCACTTGCAGATAATTTGAGGACAAAGAAATGTTTGAAAAATACAGGGGTGTTCCCTCAGCACTTGTTCCCACGGATGGAGGTAGCCACTTACACCTTTCATGGTTTCTGCCTCTTCCTCATGCTTCTCATTTGCTTTCAGTCTTCTTAGGTATGAACACTGTCCTAAGCATGTATCAAAATGTATTTCTTTACTAGGTACCAATAAACATATATTCTGAGTTTTCTTCTAGCCCCCAGCCTCACTCCATTCTCTCAGGAAAGCCACAGCTCCATGACTTCAGAACACTTCTTTTGCATAAGAGGGGACCTATCAAGGAGCTGAGTGTAGGGGGAGGGTAACAGAGCCACAATTTGAAACTACTGGTGATAAGACCTGTTCTAACGAATGCACCTTTTCTACCTTTCCCAATTCTCTGAGCTCCTCACCTTTCAAGAACTCCTTCAGGAGCTTCTTGGGAATGGCAATGTCAATGGTGCTGGTCAAAGTTAGAAGGGATTTTCAGGGCTAAGCAACTGTTCAGCTTCCTTGTTCACCAAGTCCTGGCTTCCTCTGCTCAGAGTGTGCCTCATCTTCGCTCACATGAAGGGTCATTTAGCTTAGGCCTGCCATTGTCACTTGACATTCATAAATAAGTGATTGAATTTAAAGATACTTCTTCGATATTTTTAGGCCTTTGAGATCACTCTATGTGCCACTAAGACCTTGTGTGTTCGTGTGGGGAAGGTCTGCTCCTGAGGAGGGCTGAAATGGAAAGCAGCTCTGGAAGAACTTGAGCCTTCAATGCTGCTAGGTCATGGATATAAATGGATGGCAGCTGCCAGTATGGTGATTTATGAGTGATGCTTCCAGCCAAAGGAAGCCAGGCACATTCTGGAACTGTAGACCACTGTGTACAGGGCATCTTAGTATATTTAGCAAATGAGATTGCAAACCACAGGAAAAAAAGGGCTGAGTGGGTGGAAGGGAAGAACATTCTCTGGCCAGAAACTTGCTGAACTTTGAGGCCTGGGGACCGGAGGCTTTGCAGAGGTGGGGAGAGACGTTCCTTGGCTTGTCCTCGACAAATAAATCATCACTGAGGAGATATTCCAAAGGCCAATTAGATGGAGTGTTTTCTTGGAAAAGCCTCTCATAGGCTATGTAAATCATCTCTGGCATTGGCAGGCATTCAGATCTGTTTGCAGAGGGGGCGGGGGTAGCATGCCAGTGCACCCCTGTGTCAGGTGGAGGAATTACAAAGGGGTATACTGGTTAAAGCAGGAGAACTCTTAGGGGTCAAGTACTAGCTGTGTCAACCAGTGGAGCAAAGAGAAAACAGTGTGCTCTGGTGTTGGGATTATAGGGTTAGGGCTGTAGACAAGGGTTTTTTTTTTTTTTTGCCATTTGTTTACTCTATAACTTTGGATTATCTATATGTAGAGTGAGAACTGCATTTTTTCTAAGGGTTGAAGAGGCTTCTAGTTACTCAGTTTATGCCTTCTTGTAACTTCTGATTAGAATAAGTTTTTCCATTCCCTGCTCATGTTGGTAGGTTTTGTGTGTGTGTGTGTGTGTGTGTGTGCGCGCGCGCGCGTGCCAGTACTGGGGCTTGAACTGAGGGCCTGGGCACTAACCCTAAGCTCTTTCTAGTTAAGGATAACACTCTACCACTTGAATCAAACCTCCACTTCTAGATTTTTGCTGGTTAATTGGAAGTAACTGTTTCATGGACTTTCCTGCTCAGGTTGGCTTCAAACCCCCAATCCTTAGCTCTCAGCCTCTTGAGTAGGATGATAGAATTGAGCCATTGGTGCCCTTGATTGTCCTGACAAAGACAAAAATTTCTCAATGAAGTCTTCCTGTGAAGATGCCTGGGGTCTCTCAAAACCACAGTAGGAAGAGGTGAGGACTTTGAGCCTAAAGAGAAAAGACGTTAGGAGGATGCCAAAAGGACGGGATTTGATAGATGAAGGGCTTTGTGTAGAAGAAGGTATTTCTGTCTGTTAGTCTGTAGGCAAGGAACAGAATATAGGTACCAGCAATCATTATGTCATTCATTGCTCGGTGACACAAACTTTGATCTCCTCAGTGTTTGAAAAATCTAGCAATGTATCTCTAGACATCAAAACTGATTCATCGAAGCATCTACTGCTAGTAGAGAACAGAGATTGACCCATTGTAGCTGTATACTACCAGATGCCGGGTGACTGGGTCTCAGCAGAGAGGATAGAGTGCTCCATTCTACTCCTTCCTAGAGCAATCTCTTAGCTATTAAATAGGTGGTAGCCACTGTGGAATTTGAATAAAGAATGCACCCTTCAAAAGCACTGATTTGTTCATAGCAAAGGTTTGTCTACTCTTTGGAGAAACTATATCTTAAGATTTGGGGTGAGAATTTAATAGCAGGAAGACCCAGGCAGAAAAGAGTGGTATGAATCAGGAGCTGATATACAATATCTGAATGGGAAGCCCAGTGGGTCAGAAGCTCAGGCTGATGGATACCCAGTGGACTTCTAATTACTTATCTAGCAAATGGCCAATCAGTTCTTGTGGGGCTTTTGTTGTACCTTTTTGCAATAAACATGTTGACCTGGTATAGGCCAGGCCAAGAGGCAGCAAGTTCATAAGGTAGATCAAATAATCTTTCCATCATTTTAAAATTTACTCCTTCACTCAGTTTCCAAATTCTCTCCTTTTTCCATAGTGTAGGATAGAATGAACAAATGTTTTCTTGTTATTTTCCCTCTATGTGATTTTATTGATCTTAAGGAAACTACCTGCATTTTGGAAGCTTCTTTTCTAGACAAAAGTATTCCTAATTCTTCTCATAGTTTGAGTATGTCTCTGTGATTAATTCAAATGCTTATTAAGTTTGCACTTTATGAAGTTATCAAGCAAAACGCTAAGGATGGAGGTGAAAAGACCTTTTCCTCACTGTTCTTTCTTCAGAACTAAGTGAGATAGAATGAGCAGAGGCTATGTGCTGGTACTTTACCATGGCACCTTAACTGCTAGCATTCTTCACAAGATTGCTTTCATCTAATTTCTGTTACAAGTGAGGTCACTTACACTTTAAATATCAGTGAATCACCACCAAGTGGCAGAGCAAGAATCTGAACTCAGGTCCATCTGACTCCATACCTTGCATTCTTTCCACTGATCCTTCCTCCCTTTGATCATCCATGGGAATCCTACAGGAAAACACGATGTGACTTAAGAATGAATTTGAGAGGTTAACTCTGCTAGTAAAAATATGAAGACATTTAATAGTAAAAACAAATAGGAAGATGAACCCCCAAGATATGAACACAAGAGGTTTTTCTTTGTTGTTGTTGTTTCTAATGCACTATGTGGTTTTTTTTTTTGTTTCTTTCGTATCTTCTTCCTCCTATTGTATATGTCCTTGTTGTCACTGTATTTGATTTTGGTACCTTGAATCTTGTATATACATTTATCTAATTTGGGGAGGAGAAGGGGAATAACAAAATGCTGAAACAAGGACACAGGTGGTCCATTGCAGCAATGATAATCATAAGACACTATGTTGAAAATTAACTTTACAACTTTGTGGGGGGAAGAGTGGTGGAGGTGGGGGAGGAAAGGGTTAGTAGGAGAAAAACAAAGGAGGGGGTAACAATGCTTCACAAGAAATGTAATCATTACCTTACTCACGTAACTGTAACCCTTCTGTACAGCATCTTTACAATAAAATAAAATTTAAAAAAGCAAGTAGGAAAAGAAGGAGGCAGTTTCCCAGAGTCCTGGGTAACTATGCTGGGAATCAGAGCTGTTGGTACCCATAGTTAGAGTCATGACTATGCCTGGTCCCAAATACACAATGGTGGGGTTGAACAAGGCTCCACCCAGTCACCCTTGTCTGTTGTATTTGGAGGCAACAGCTCTGTATGAACCCATTAACTTGGAGATTTTGGCCAGAACCTTTTCCTTCCTGACCATTGGGTGGGGGTGCCCTACTCTGCTTTGAGCTGATCAGCTTTCTGTCTGCACACAACCACCACAGCTTTCTTCCCTGTCTTTCATCACCTAAATGAGGGCAGTTAATGTTTAAGAGTAGAGAATAGGGAACATAATGATGGATAAATTATAAGTTTGGGGGATATGAAAAGTCAAACTGTGTAAATATGTATTTTAAACCACAAACAGAATGTTAATGCGTCTTTCCCATTAACTCACTAACTGAAATTACAGAGTGTAATGTGAGCCAACACCCACGGGTTGGTTATGATGTTTTCAGATTTAGAATAGCAAATGATAAATGTCCTTCTTTCAGACCAAGAAGTGACTGATACAGCTTTCAGTGTAGTCACTGACAGTTCTGGTGACAGAAACTAAACTGAACATTAGAGGAAGGAGGTCATGGGGTATCTCAAGAGAACAGAGTATGGAGCTTCTATTGAGTTCTTGTGCATGCTGTGAATGTCTCAGCACTCAGGGGGGCCCTCCAAACAGTGGGCATGGTGGCCTGGCCTGCCTTCTTGAATTAGAGGGTGGGCTTGTTGTTTTAAGCATTAGCTCCTTCTTGCTTGGATTGGTGGGCAGCTGACATGAAGCCAGTCTCCCTTTGGCAAGGTTTGGTTTGGGGATATACGGTCTACTTAGCCCCTGTTTCATTGTGAGGTTGTTTATGGGCAGCAATATCAAAGAGAACTTGAGAGGATGTGGAGAAATTGAAACCCTTATGCGCTGTTGGTGGGAATAAAAATGCTATGGAAAGCAGTATGGTGGTTCCTTAAAAAAATCAAAACTAGAATTAACATATGACCCAAAATTCCCACTTCCAGATATTACCCCCCCCCCCCCAAAAAAAAAAAAAGCTGAAAGTGGAGTTTGGAGGAGATATTTTAAATCTATGTTCCTAGCAGCATTCTTCACAGTAGTTAAGGGTAATAGTATCCCAAAGGTTTATGGATAGATGCCAGGATGAATAAAGTTGTGGTATACACACATGCACCCCATGGAAAACTATTCACCGTTAAAAGGAATGAAATTCTGACATATGCTACAACATAGATGAGTCACGAAGACATGTTAAGTGCAACAAGACATTCACATAATGACAAATAATGTATGATTCTACTTTTTGAGGTCCCTAAAACAGTCAAATTGGTGCAGACATGGAGCAGAATTATGGTTGCCAGGGCCTGGGGAGGGAGTTTGGAAATGGCAGTGATTGAATAGGTATAATGTTTAAATTTTGGGAGAGAAAAGTTCTAGAAATTGGTTTTAGAACAACGTGAATGTACTTTAACAGTACTGAATTATACAGTGAAAAATGATTAAGAAGGTAATTTTTAAAGTTTTAAATATTTATGTATTTTAATATATATTTTATTGTAAAGATACTGTACAGAGGAATTACAGTTACATGACTAAGGTAATGAGTATATTTCCTAGAGCATTGTTACCCCCTCCTTTATTTTTCCCCTGCCATCCCTTCCCTCCCCGCCTCCCCAATTCTACCCTCCCCCACTGAAGTTGTAAAGTTTGTTTTCAACATAGTATCTTGCACATCTCATTGTTACAATGGGCCAACCTCTGACCTTGTTTCAGCAATTTGTTATTTCCCTTCCCCTCCCCAAATTAGAAAAATGTATATACAAGATGCAGGGCACTGGAATCAAATACAGTGAAGACGGATTATACCATGGGGGAAGAACATACAAAATGTGGACAGAAGGGAACCTTACTTCGTTGTTGGTGGGAGTGTAAACTTGTTCAACCACTTTGGAAAGTAGTATGGAGGTTCCTCAAAAGACTCCACATAGAGCTCCCCTATGACCCAGCAATCCCACTTTTAGGCATTTACCCAAATGTTCACAAACAAGACCACACTAAAGCTACCAGCACAACTATGTTTATTGCAGCCTTATTTACCATAGCTAAGATACGGAACCAACCCAGATGCCCCTCAGTAGATGAATGGATCAAGAAAATGTGGTATATATACACAATGGAATTCTATGCCTCCATCAGAAAGAATGACATTGCCCCATTTGTTAGGAAATGGAAAGACTTGGAAAAAATTATATTAAGTGAAGTAAGCCAGGCCCAAAGAAACATAGGTCCCATGGTTTCCCTTATTTGCAATAACTAGTATATGTCTGAGTCAAGCAGAAAAGGTCAGTTAAGTTGATGTTAGGGAAAATGAACCCTAAGATATGTATTCAAATGATTTTTTCTTTCATGCGATTGTTTCTAACACATTTATAAGATGATTTCTTTGTTGCTTTGTATGTCCCTCCCCCACAGTATAACCCCTGCTTTCACTGTATTTAATGTTGTTATAATTTGTGGAGGGGAAGGGAAAAAACAAATCGTTTAAATAAGGTGGACCCATTGCAACAATGAGATGTACAAGTCGTTATGTCGAAAACGAACTTTACAACTTTGGTGGTGGGGGGGAGGAGGGTTGGGTGGTGGGGGTAGGGGAGGATGAGATGGGAAGGGGAAACAAAGGAGGAGGCTACAATGCTTGATAAGAAATGTACTCATTATCTTGCCCATGTAATTGTAACCCCTCTGTACAGTATTTTCACAATAAAAAAGAAACAAAAAATTACATAATATATTATAAATACATTAAAAACAATAGCAAGAAAGATAAAACCACTTGTGTCTGTATCTTGGGGTTCATTTCGCTTAGCTTCATCTTATATCCT
The DNA here is from genome assembly GCF_000151885.1 of Dipodomys ordii. NCBI lineage: Eukaryota > Metazoa > Chordata > Mammalia > Rodentia > Heteromyidae > Dipodomys > Dipodomys ordii. The sequence continues at coordinate 4,511,677 of NW_012267302.1, forward strand.
CATATGTACATAGCCTTTGCCCATTTCTGCTTGTCCTAGACATATACTAGTTATGACAGATAAGGGAAACCATGGGACCTGTGTTTCCTTGGGCCTGGCTTACTTCACTTAATATATTTTTTTCCAAGTTTTTCCATTTCCTAACAAATCCGGTGTGTCATTCTTTCTGATGGAGGCATAGAATTCCATTATATATATATTTCCATTATATATATACATACACATATATGTATATATACCACATTTTCTCATATCTAAAATATACTTAGAATTCAAAACATTAAATCCCCCAACAACAAATCCTCAAGGAAACAACTGCTCTATTAATAAGTGGGTTAAAGACTTAGAGAGAGACTTCTCTGAAGAGGAAATGAGAATGGCCAATAGACACATGAAGAAATGCTCAGCTTCTCTAGCCATAAAGGAAATGCAAATCAAGACAACATTGAGATTCCACCTCACCCCAGTTAGAATGGCTATAATCAAGAAATCTATAAGATAGGGATACAAGAGGTTTTATCTTTGTTGCTGTTCTTTTTAATGTACTTATAATGTACTATGTGATTTTTGTTTGTTTGTTTCTTTGTATGTTCTTCCCCCATGGTACAACCCCTGTTGTCGCTATTTGATTCTGGTGTCCTGCATCTTTTTTTTTTTTTTGTCAGTTGTGAGACTTGAACTCTGGGCCTGGGCTCTGTCCCTTAGCTCTTCACCTCAAGGCTAGCACTCTACCACTTTAGCACAGTGCCACTTCTGGTTTTCTTGTGGTTTATTGGAGATAAGAGTCTCATGGACTTTCCTGCCTGGGCTGGCTTTGAACTGTGATCCTCAGATCTCAGCCTCCTGAGTAGCTAGGATT
>NW_012267302.1:4513505-4561668 GCF_000151885.1 Dipodomys ordii
CTTTGGAAAGCAGTATGGAGGTTCCTCAAAAGACTCCACATAGAGCTCCCCTATGACCCAGCAATCCCACTTTTGGGCATTTACCCAAATGATCACAAACGAGCCCATACTAAAGCTACCAGCACAACTATGGTTATTGCAGCATTATTCACCATAGCTAAATATGGAACCAACCCAAGATACCCCTCAGTAGATGAATGGATCAAGATGGTAAATTTTATATTATGTGTTTCTTGCTATACTTAAGTTTTATTTTAAAAAAGTGGGTAATATAGCCTTGGGAGGGAAAGAGATTTGCAAGTAAATCTTGGCACTGACAGTTACTTGCTGGGACCCCTGGGAAACCCACTGACATGGATCTCAGAGCCTTCAGAGGATGGTGATAGAAGCTTAAGTGAAATGCTATGTACCATACATGCATTATGTATCTGGTATGTAGAAAAGATCTAAAATAGATTTTGGTTGTTAGCCTCTTTCTCCTTCTCTACCCCTAAGAGAGGGGGCTTCAGAGGATAATCTCTCATGTCCCATGTCCCCATATGCTCTGCTACTTTTGCCCTGCTTCTTTTCATCCAGGTCATCCCCATCATTCCCATTCAGCAATGTCCAGCCCCCTACCTCATCCATCACAAGCCCACTATGATAAAACTCACTGCTACCCACAACTCATGATCACTGAATGACTCCAACACTTCTTCATTCATTCATCTTTCAAGCCTTTGATGAAGCTTGAATGTTGGAAATACTGTGTAAATAATAACTAGTTCTTGCCCTCATGATGATTAAATTCCAGTTGCCTATGTTATTACTTTGGCACTTGTCCTTGTCATTTATTGTATATACATCCATGTGTGAAGATCTTTGATTCCTCACAAAATTGTCAGCTCTTCGAAAGTAAAGATCTTGTCTTACGCTTTTTGTTTCTACTTGAAGGCTTAGTGTGGCCTTAAATATCAGAAAAGAGAGTTGTGCCACATGTTTCTTTGGGTGTAGGCAGTCCTGTGAGTGGAACCGTATAATACAGGTTTAGAAAGAGTCAAAGATCTAGACAGAAGCTGGGTCCTATTATCCTTCCTCAGCTATGTGCCATGATCATTGGGTATTCACTGTAAGTCTTCCTCCTAAAGAAATCTAGTAGCGATTCAACATCACTATTAGAGAAAATGAAATAAAATAATAATTCAGTGCCATACCATAACCATCAAGTTAGAAAATGTTAATAGTAGTAACAAGTTTTGGCACAATTGTAGGGAAATAGGAACATCCATTTGTTTCTGGTGGAATTGCAGTGTAGCAACTAGTCTAACATTTGGTATCCCATGGTAAAAGTAACTAACCTGCCTCCCAGCATGGTATCAGCCTGAAAAAAATGACTTGTTCTTGACCCAAAAAGACAGGAGATACTCCTAAGCCCATTTACTTTAATATTCAAACAATAGCAAGATGTAGAAACAGCTTGTCATGATTGAACATGCCCCCCAAATATTCATGCGCAACCAAAACCTGAGGATATAGCCTTTATGGAAGAAGGATCTCTGTAGGTATACTTGAGTTAAGGTGTAGAGGAGAGATTATCTTGCATTCGTGTGGGCTATAAATCTAACTCACTATGTCTTTGTAAGTGAAAGAAGGAGATTTAGCTATAAAGAAAGCAGACAGAGGTTGAGGTCATTCTTCTACAAGCCATAGAAGGCCTGGGACTACCAGAAGCTGAAGGAAGCAAGACCCTGCCCACACCTCGAAGCTTTTACAACTGCAAAATGAGACAGTACTTTGATTGTTTATACAACCTTGTGTGTGTTGCTTTGTTATAGCATCCTCAGGTAACTAATACGTAGTTATAGTCATTACCATCTCCTTGGTAACTCTTACACAGGTTAAAAGTCCCTTATTAAAGGAACAACAACATGAAATATTCACTCATGTAACAGATACTGTATAATAGTTGAAAGAAAGGAGTCATCATAAAACATGATGGTGAGTTCAAACCAGTTGCAGGAAAAACAGTACCATCTATAAATACATTACATAGTATATATTATTTATGAACACTAACCAATGAAGTTACATTAGTCAAACAAATATGGACTTTTATATGTAAAAGAAATGAAGGAAAGCATTCGTATTTATAAGGTACCATGTGATTTTTTTTGTTGCTTTGTATGTCCCTCCCCCATAGTATAAGCCCTGTTTTCACTGTATTTGATGTTGGTGTAATTTGGGGAGGGGAAGGGAAAAAACAAATTGTTTAAGTAAGGATACAGGTTGACCCATTGCAACAATGGGATGTACAAGATGCTATGTTGAAAAACAAACTTTACAGGGGGTGGGGGGGAGTGTAGTTGTGGAGATGGGAGGGAAGGGATGGTAGGGGAAAAACAAAGGAAGAAACAACAATGCTTGATAAGAAATGTACTCATTACTTTGCTCCTGCAACTGTAACCCTTCTGTACAGTATATTCACAATAAAAAACATTTAAAAAAGAAATGGAAGGAAGGAAGGAAGGGAGGAAGGAAGGAAGGAAGGAAGCAAGGAAGGAAGGAAGGAAGGAAAAAGAGCATCAGGACTAGAGACACCAAGTCTTTCCAGGAGTCTACTGGGAAGTTAATTCTGGGGATGGAGAGGAAAATGGTCTTGGGAATGAGTTACAGTGTGTATTTACTTATTATGTGGCTTGGAGCAAACTGGTAAACTCCATGAATTTACTTTGTATAACATCAGCTCTAAAGTAAAATAAATGTTATTAGTTCCCTTCACTTTAGTGTTTTAAAAAACACTTTCTCTCCCTCTCTCTGAAGTTATTTTTTAAATTTAATTTTATTGTCAAAGTGATCTACAGAGGGGTTACAGTTACAAACGTAAGGTAGTGAGTAAGTACATTTTTCCCCCGGATATTGTTACCCCCTCCCTCGTTTCTCTCCCACTTTCCCTCCTCCTCCCCCCCCCAGTTGTAAAGGATTGTCTTGTGAGTGTCCCTGTTGTACTGAAGTTATTTTCTAAGACCTTTTTTTTTCATAAAAATTAGCTCCTTTCCTTTTAACTTTGCTTCTGCCTTTTGGCCAGTTCCTTTGCATCCCTTTAGTGGAAGGAGCAGAGAGAAAGGAGTAGAGAGAAGATGAAGTGTTCTGGAAAAGGTGGGTCTGAGCTGAAAGGAAGTGCAAAGTTGTCGGGGTATTGTGACTGAGGTCACACTGTTTTGTCTGTTTTGTCTAGTGGTCCTCTGGGACATTTGGGCCTTTACTTTCTCCACAGTCACCTACAGGAGTACTCAACCCTAGTCATCCTCCCTGAAGCTTCTGCTTTGTCCCGATCTGCCCTTCCTAATTCCCTTTGTCCCCAAACTGTTCCTTGCACTGGCTCCTGACACTTCCTTGCTCTTTCTAGGACCAGAGCCAAGCAACTGTAGGACATTTTTCAGGAATGGGATGTTGGCATTTCCAGGGCCTGTCGCACCGTTTGGCTCTATGCAAGCTGCCAAGGGTCACTTTCCCCTGAAGGTTGAAGTTTGACCTTGTTTAATGATTTCCTAGTGTTCACTTGGATGATTTCTTCTGGTTAATAAGTCCTAGTGCAACTTAGTTGAGGACATTGGTGCCCTGCAGGTAAACTGCATTGGTAAAAACTGGTAATCCTTACATTGCTTTTGAGTTGTAGAGGATATGCAGTGTGGAGTCAGCTAGCACAGCTTTCTGACTCTTAAATCCTAACTACCAATGTAAGTTAGTGACATAGGGACTTCTACACTGGAGAACACCAGAGGATGACCTGAACATCCCTTCTCTCTCACTTAGGAAGCCCCACATCTATCTGCTTTCTCTGTCTCTGCTTCTGTCTCTCTCCATCTCCCTCTGTCTCTCTCTTCTTCTTCCTCCCTTTGCCCCCCACTGTTCAGAATGAAGGCTTTTAGGGGGGTTACAAGAGATTTAAATTTGGGGCCAGGGGTTAGAAGGGACAGTAATAGAGATTGAATACAAAGCCTTGCACTTGCTAGAGAAGTGCTCTACCACTTGAGCTACTTTGAGTAATTTCCTATTTAGTTTGCTTTGTAGATATGATTTCATACATTTTTTGTTCAGGCTGATGTAGAACTGTAATCTTCCTATCTTTGCCTTCTGATTAGCTAGAGTTACAATCATATATCATCATGCTTACCTAAATTCTGCTTAAAAGCAACATTACCATCAGGCATCAGTGGCTTATGCCTACAATCCTAGCTACTCAGGAGTCTGAGATCTGATAGCCATTAGAAGCAGGCCAGGAAACTCTGAAACTTTCATCTTCAATTAACCATCAAAGAGGTAGAAGTGGAGCTGTGGCTAAAGTGGTAAACTGCTAACCTTGACAAAAGAAGCCCAGAGACAGTGCCCAGTACCTGGGTTCAAGCTCCAGGATGGGGCATACACTCACAAAAGCAACATCATAGTATACAATATTTCATAAATGGCATGTGAATTATCAGCTCAGAAAATTATAGTTTTGGTATTTTATCCTAATACATTTCTTTTAGTAATGGCATAGCTCCTGTGTTATAAAGCAAGTAGAATACAAAATCAACAAAAGGGAACAAAAGAGCAAGGGGTCTGCACTGATGATGAGTGAGTACAAGGTTTAGGAAATAGTGTAGGCCTGACAGCAACACACATCTCTTTAGTAAATAAGTGTGAGCCATGACTATTGAATTAAAAACGTTTTCTTTTAATTTATGCTATTATTTTTATTAAATTGCTGTTGAGTTGTTGGAATATAAGTGATTACTACATTGTTCATAAAATAAAACTACTAAGTCCTTTTGTCTCTGAGCTCTTCATAAACATTAGGGAGAAGATACAGGGCACCTTGAACTGAGGAAGTTTATGAACCTTTGTTACAGCTATAACCAATATCTTCCTCCTCTTAATTTACACCAGCAGCCTTCCTTTATATACAAACTCATGCCAACCTTTTATATATAGCTTTTGCCCTCACCATTAGTTTCTTCTCCTGCCTGGAAGATGATGTTTTAGTGATATTGTAGAAATATAAAATGAGCGAAGTGCTGGAGACTTATGCTTGTAATCCTAGCGGCCCAGGAGGCTGATATCTGAGGATCATGGTGCATAGCCACCATAAGCAGCAAAATCCATGAGACTCTTCTCATCAAGTAACCCACAAAAAGCTGAAAGTGGAGGGATGGATCAACTAGTAGAGTACCTTCCTTACCTATGACCACACCCCACTGTCAGCTCCTCCACTGCCTTATCTAGAAACAATCTCACCTATCCCCATTCACACCTCAGGCCCCAGTCCTGAAACCTGACCTGATTTCTTTCTTTGATGCTGTATTTATGTACCCTGCATCCAGGTACCCTGACAAACTCCAATGTGCCAGTTCAACTCTGGGCACAAGCCTATATCACACTCACGGGAGCATCATTCCCCACATGATGTTTTTCCTCTTGCTGGTCCTTGGATGTAAGAACATCAGGAATTGTCTTCTCCTTTCATGAACAGTATCAATGTTGATAGCTTCTATGGAGTTTCCTTCTATAGAGCCATTGGAGACCTTGTGTCCTCCTTGTCACACCATTCCAAATGCCAAACAGTTTCCAAGGTGTTTTCTATAGTACCTGGTACATAGTAGGAATATGGCTAGCATGCATTTGAGATAAGTAATACTTTCCAGAAGAGGCACCCCGATATTTGATCCCCCAGTAAACCCTACTGCCTAATGGTGAAAATAAAGGAATACTATATCATTCCCTCCACTCAAAAATAAAGAACTTTAAGCAGGGCACTGGTGGCTCATACCTGTAATACTAGAGGCCAAGATCTGAGGATCTATGTTCAAAGCTAGCCAAGGCAGGAGTGTGTGAAACTCTTGTTTCTATTTAACCACCCAAAAAGCCTGAAGTGGGGCTGTGGCTCAAGTGGCAGAGCACTGCCCATGAGATTAAGCTCAGGGACAGCACCAGGCTCTGAGTTCAAGTCCCAGGACTGGCACAAATGAAAAAGAACTTTACCCCAAGTCCTTTGTGTTTCATAAATAAATACCAAGAAAAGAAGTGAAACAAATATAATAAACCTACATAGTAATAGCAACTCATATTTTGACATATTAACTGCTAGAATTCTGTGTGTGTGTGAAAAATGTGTACTGATGTAATAAAAATAGGATTGTTCATTACATATTATTTTTAATCTCTGGCTTAGGCATAGTCCGCATGCTGAAAGGGATAGATGAATTTAATAAAAATTACATATTTATATTATGCATTTATGCTATTGCTTATTTTTTACTTTTAATTTTTACATATGTATATTACACCATTATCCCAGGAAATCATCTCTATCAGTCCTACCCAAAGTTTTCCATGGACTGGTATAAGTCTAATAATTAATGCAGGTCCATAAAATAAGTAGCAGAACTATGAGTAAGCACTCAGAAATTTTTAAAGGAGTGCAACATTTCCAGATCTAGCAATTTTTTTAATTTTTATTTTTTGTCAGTTGTGGGGTTTGAACTCTGGGCTTAGGCTCTGTCCCTCAGCTCTTCAGCTCAAGGCTAGCGCTCTACCACTTGAGCCACAGCACCACTTCCAGTTTTCTCAGTGGTTTATTGGAGATAAGAGTCTCATGGAGTTTCCTGCCTGGGCTGGCTTTGAATGGAGACCCTCAGATCTCAGCCTCCTGAGTAGCTAGGATTACAGGAGTGAGCCACCGGCGCCGGGCTCAGATCTAGCAATTTTTAGAAGCTATTTTTAATACAAAAATATGACATACTTATTGCTCTTTTTTTTTTTTAGTGTCAGTTGTGAGGCTTGAACTCAGGGCCTTGGTGCTGTCCCTGAGCCTCTTTGTGTTTGAGGCTAGCACTCTACCACTTGAACCACAGTGCCACTTCCAGTTTTTAAGTGGTTAATCATAGATAAGAGTCTCTGGGGACTTTTCTGCCTGGGATGGCTTTGAACCATGATCCTCAGATATCAGCCTTCTGAGTAGCTAGGATTATAGGCATGAACCACTGGTGCCAGGCTTAATGCTCATTCTTAACTCAAATAACTACTGTTAAAAAAAATCATTCCATGTTTTATGCTTATTGCATTTCTTCCCTGCTCTGAGTTTTTTACACATTTGGTAGATTGAATTTGTAGTATCTTTCATTAGCTTTTCTTCACTTAGTGGGTTTCTTTCCAAGACAATGCCAAGGAAAAAATCAGAGATCAGTTTCATTGAGGAATAATTTACACTGAGTAAAATTCCCCTTTTGAGACATAGAGTTCCTTGAGTTTGAACAAACACAGAAGTCTGATAATACCATAGAAATCAAAACAAAGAATACTTAATGTTTACCCAACAAATTACCTCCTGTCTCTTTGTAGTCAATCAACCCCTTTTCCTCACTTCCTGGCAACCCTGACTCGATTTTTATTTTTAAAATTTTGCCTTTTTAAGAAATAGATATAACCATATGATGTATTGTTTGGAGTGTGGCTTCTTTCACCTACAATTATGTATATGATGTACATTGTTGCATGCATCAATCGTTCATTCCTTTTTATTCAGTAGTATTCCATTATATAGTCACACAGTATCTGTGTATCCATTCATTAGCTAAAGGGTTTCTAAGTTGTTTTAGATTTGAATGATTATGATAACAGTTGTGTAGAGGTTTTTGTGAGACATAAAATTTGTATTTTTATTTCTTTTGGATAAACCCAAATGTGGGTTTTTCAAAGTTTTTCAGAGCAGTTGGCTGTGTCATTATTATTATATATATTTTTTTCATTGCTTCAAGCAGTATATAGAAGGTCCATTTGTTCTACGTGTTTGCCATAAAGTTATATTGTCAATGTTTTGGGGTGCTTTTTTGGTATCTGTGGTGCTACTGGGGTACTACTGGGGCTTGTCCTCTGGGCCTTGAACTCTCTGTTTTTTTCCTTCAATGCTAGTACTCCTTGATCCACACTTTCACTTCTGGCATTTTGCTGGTTAATTAGAGTTATAAGAATCTCATGAGCCTTTTTAGCCTGATCAGTATCTTACGGTTTTGTTACGACTTTTGTTATTCTAGTAGGCATGTGGTTGTATCTTGGTATGGTTATAATTTCCTCTGTGACTGGCAGTGCTGAGGGCTGTCTCATTGGCTTAGTTGCAATTCATACATCCCCGGTTGAAGTCTGCTTGAATCTTTTGCCAATTTTTAAAATTGAATTGTTCATTTCTTCATAATAAGTTTGGAGATTTCTTTATATAATGTAGATATCAGTGATTTATTAAATACATATTTTACAAACATGTTCTCTCAGTCTATACGTTCTGTTTAGTTTTAGTAATGTCACTTCAAGAGCAAAAGTTTTAAATTTTGATGAAGTTCAATTTACCAACTCATGATTTTATAGATCATAACTTCTGTTATTATAGCTAAGAAATCACATCCAATACAAAACTACAAAACAAGTCTTTTTTTATTTTCAAAGTTGTATAGTTCTGGGTGTTACATTTAAGTGATCCATTTTGAGTTTTTCCAATATAGGTTAACCTATACCTGGTATGGCCTTTCTTTTTTATATATAAGGTTATCCAGTTATTTCATCTCCATTTTTTAAAAGGGTTCTTATTTCTTTATTTGCCTTAAACCTTTATAAACAGAACAGTAGGCCACAGTATGTGGCATCTGTCTCTGGTCTCTGTTGTGTCTCATTAAGTCACTTTTTTTCTCTATATCATTTTGCCTTAATTATTGTATGATATGTTTTTTAATCAGTAAATATCAGTTCTCTGATTTTGAATGTCTTTGGCAAAATTATTTAAACTATGCTAGGTGCATTGCTTTTTCCTATAAATCTTATCATTAGCTTGTTGATTTCTATAATTTTTTTTGCTGGCCCTAAAATGGGATTGTGTTGAATTTATTGGGGAGAATTAATATCTTGAAATCACTGAGTCCATGAACATGGACTATTTATTTAGATCTTGTTCAATTTCATTCATCTGTGTTTTATAGCTTTCTGCATATAAATCCTTCTCATACTTCTTTAGCTGTATATAAGATAGTTGATGTGTTTTGTACTATTATAGCTTTAAAAAAATTCTTAACTTCTGATTAGTCATTGCTAGTTTGTAGAAATACAATTAGTTCCTGTGATTTTGCCAAACTCATTTATCATTTCTGGTAATATTTTTGTAAACTAAGATTTTTATTAATTGATAATCATATTACCTGTAAAGATTCTCCCTAGAGCCATTGGCCCTGGCACTTCATTGATGTTAGGCCTCCAGAACTGAGAGAATACATGTGTATTGTTTGAAGCTACCAGCATTGTGGCCATTTTCTTATCATTACCCCAGGACACTAACATAGTGTCCAACTAGCATGTTTTGAGCAAGTGCCTGTAAGTCTTCCTGACTTTCTTTTATCTTCAAAATAATTCTCCTGGGGCTGGGGGTTTAGCCCAGCGGAAGGGCGCCCGCCCGGCGCATGCAAGGCCCTGGGTTCCGTCCTCAGCCCTGGAAAAAAAAAAATTCTCCTGTTACAGTATTTTTCAGTCCTGTGAGTAAATGTGCACATGGCTGATATTTAAAAGGTATACCCATTTTTCAGGGTCCATTAGGAGAAACCCAAGTGTCCTTAGAATTTTCATCTACAACCCTTAAAAGCTGAAGGTCTTACTTAACCCTCAAATAACTGCTCATACTGTAACTTGGTCAATAGCAAGCAGAGTGAATTCACCAGTGATTTGTTCTTCAGGCAGTGCATGGAAACCTGTATTGGTTTTTAGCTATAAAGCATTGCTGTGTCATTTCCCCCGTTTCTAGCCTGAGCTCCTCCTGCTGTTCATAAGCTAATTCTCTGTTATTGTGTCTTTGAAGGAGCTAGTCCAAAGCATCCATGTGATCACAGTTTGTATGCTTGACAAGGGTTATTTAGTCTCCCCCAGGCCCACTCTTGGTATGTGCTTGGCTCGTGATGCAGTGTGGTACTATCGGCTCCTGGTAGGAGATGGAAGGTAAATCAAATTGAAAACACCCTTCCTGTGCAGTGCATCTTCCAAATGTCCTCGGGTCTCTCTTACATCTTCTGGAGGCTGCCAGATTCTCTGTGGGACAAGAGGAAGCTGGAGCAGCTTCTCTGTAGTGACAGAAGGTGCCATTAATAGAAATACATCATCTCCCAGTGGTGTTAGCAATAGCGGAGTCCTGATCATGTCCATTCTTCTGCCAGCGTGAGGGGAGAGTCCTCAGAGGCAGGGACTGCTGGTAACAGAGCCTCCATCATTCTACAATATCCCCCCTGGAGTCCCAGAGCAGCCATTTGTGCTCGGACACAGTGAGAGCTTCAGAGAGCTTATTTCAAGCATTGATCTTTCACAAAGGCCTCTCTGCTTCTCAGCTTCTCTATCAGGAGATGATGGGGCAGAGGCCAGCACCTGGTTAATCAGCTGACTTGGCTAGCCTGGCTCAAGCCTTCCAAGTATGGCTCAGATCTCTTTACCAGGGAATCTATTGGCTTGTGGGAGTGGCTCTCAAACTGCAATTTACAGGGTTTGTTCAAGTAGGTTATGGGCCCCTGTCCCCAGAGCAGCAGACTCATGAGTCAATGGTGAGGGAGGCCTGAGAATGTGCATTTCTCCCACATTTATAGGAGATGCTGAGTTACAGATCCAAGGGACACAATTAAGAACCTCCAGCTTAGATGAAGAAAGTGAGCTGTCCTGGATGTTGTCCCACTTCAAGGACTCTGCTTCTAGAAAGCAAAGAAATCACTTTTTTTTTTTTTTGCCAATACTGGGGTTTAAGTCAGGGCTTAGGTGGTGTCCCTTAGCTTTTTCACTCAAGGCTGATGTTCTACCACTTGAGCTATAGCTCAATGTCCAGCTTTTTTGGTGGTTAATTGGAGATAAGAGTCTTACAAACTTTTCTATCCAGGCTGGCTCCAAACCTTGATCCTCAGATCTCAACCTTCTGAATGGCTAGGATTATAAGCCCGAGCCACCAGTGCTCATCTTAAGAAACCACCTCTTGGTTCCCTGCAGCCCATCCATACTAATTATCTCTGTCTCTGAGAGGAGGGAGAGATGGGTAGGCTTACTCCCATAACCCCAGTTCTCTGTTAGCATTTCTTCATCTTTCAGTACTAGGGGTACTTATAACATTCCCTCTTTGCTAGTCTCTGGGTGCCTCTGTATAGCTATTTGGTTCCTCTGATCCTGTTTTTCATGTAGACCTTTCTCTAAGAATTGCTTCATTTCAATCATTTGTTGATTTTTGCTTCTTACAAGTTCCTTGTCTTTGGATACTTTTGCCACTAGGAGAAAGGAATCTTTTCTCTCCTAGAGACTGGGGCAAATCATTAAATCTTTATCTCAAGAGCAGTGTTGTCACCCAGAGTAGAAGTTCAAATTACTGTGGGGTCCAAAAGGAACTGGAGGTGTTTGCACCAAGTAGCAAGATGGCTGCTATACCCTGGCTTATCCAATCTGACTCCCAAAGCTAGAAATCAGGAAGGAGGAGGCCTGTTTAGCCTGGGAATGCTTTCTCTGCTTATGTATCTGTGATCCAACAGATCTGTCATCAGAGAGTCACCAGGATGCTTATCCAGTACCTACCCATGTCCTAACTAGGTGTAGTTGTATCTGGTACTGAGATAGTAGAGGGGTTTTATTGTTAATTATGTGTGTGTGTGTGTGTGTGTGTGTGTGACATAAAACAACCATTCATATTGAATGAGAAATTCAGAATGCTATCTAGAAAACGAGACTTGTACACATAGATCCATGTTTGATTTGAGTGCAGGTGATGTGTGTGTATATGTGTATATGTGTGTTCATATGCATGTATATGTATGGATTCTTCCTTATATAGATTTGTCGAGAAAGAAAGAGAAAGAAAATCAGCCAGAGATTTATTACAAATATCTCTGGGTATTACAATCACAGATACTTTTATTTTCTTTATATTTTACTATTTTTTTGTTAACAAAATATTATTAGGAAAAAACATTAAGTGTGCTCTGGGAAGTAGAGTTCATAGCCTCCTCTCTTCTCAGTATTTGCCCAAAGTGTTTGTTTGTTTTTTCTTGAGCTCAAAGCCTGGGCATTTTCCTTCTTTCTTTTTTTTAATCACTTTCCTTGAGATTTTTTTGCTCAAGGCTAGCACTCTTAACACTTAAGCCATATTTCCACTTTGGGATTTTTGGTAGTAAATTGGAGATAAGAATCTCATATTTCCTTCTCTGGCTGCCTTTGACCCTCAATCTCAGATCTTAGCATTCAGAGTATCTAGGACTACAGGCATGAGCCACAAACATCTGGCTTTACCCAGATCCCTAATTTACCATAAACTTCCAATATGCTTTCTCTGACCAGACTCCTGCTCTAACTCTTTGCTTAGTGATTGCTTTGGTATTACATATGTTTGACCTATTTCTCTAAATGTACTGTGAACCGTATAAAGATAACAGTTAATGTTATTTTTCATTCTCCTTGATGTGGCCCTCCTATTTACCAAAAGGTCATAAGCTCTGTTGTAAAGGCAGTGCTGAGTGTCCTCAGAGAAGCTCTCCTGGTCTCCTGCAGGCTGGGTGTGTACTGTCTGTTCCACCATTCTTCACTTCGAAAGTGTTGAGAACTCTGCATCAAGCTAAAGGAAGACATTTGATGACCTTAGCAGTATTGGTGACAAGTCCTCAATTCTTGTTGGACACCTTTTGGTCTGCTGATAAAAGAAACGTTCATTCCATCCCCAAGAGAAATCTTCTCTTCCAGAAATACACAGCCAAATCAATCAAGACTTCCTTCTATCTAAGGCAAGCTCTTCCACCCCTGTGATTCATGCCATCAATTTCTTCCTCCTCTGGGAGAAACAGAGTCATTTTTTCCCTTTTTTTTTTTATCTTTCCTTATCCAACTTTCTCACAGCACATTCTTTGCCATCATGGTCTGAGAACTCTTGGTCTTTTTGCTTTAAACAACCAACTAACCACTATATCCAAAGTCCTCTTCAGCCCTTTTCTCTCCTTTCTTCACTGTCAAACTTTGCAAAAGATTTATCTAATCCCATGGTTTCCATTTCTTTTTCTTTAGGCTATTTAACAATGGGCTCCAGATTGAATCAGTATGTACTTTGGCTTCATCATTCTACAATTAGCTTAATTCTCCCACCACTTCAATCTTGCCAATCCAATGGGACTTCTAATGCATATATATGTATCTTAGTTGACCTTGGCAGTACTAGAAACTCTAGCTCACCCCTTTAACAGTGTCTTCTTTGGCTTTTGTGACCCATATCATTTTCCAAGCATCTCTGTGGCTACTCATCCACCATCTCAATATAAATTCATCTATATTTCCTTAACTAATAAATATTAGACTGTTTCAAGGACCAACCTCTGTCAATGCCATCCTTGTGGGTTTCATCCACATTCAACTCATATCCATGTGTCCGGGATAGTGTCCTGTGAGCACCACAGAGGTAATCACCTCTGCCTTCTTGTTATGACCCAGCTGTCTCCAAGGCCCCTCATGCTCCTCACACACACAGCCTGTCTACCTTAAGACCCTGAGCTCTCGGGAAATGGTCCTACCATACCTCAGCTATGCAAGTCAGAGACCTGAGTCAGCTAACCCATCCCAATATTGCGCCAACTTTACTCCCTCTCCATTTCTCAAGGCCATCCACTCTCATTCTTCCCCAGTGTTGAACCATACTTCATCTCATTCAGGTGGGTGGTTTTTCTTTTTGAATTCTGGATAAGCTGGGTGCTATTGGCTCATGCAGGTAATCCTAGCTTCTCAGGAGTCTGAGGAGCCCAGGCAGAAAAGTGTGTGAGACTCTTATGTCTAATTGATCAGCAAAAAGCTAGAAGTAGAGCTGTGGCTCATGTGGTAGAACTCTAGTCTTAAATGAAAAAGCCAAGCAAGAGCATGAGACTCTGAGTTTAAACTTCATTACTGGCACCAAAGGAAAAAAACATTTCTGGATGAGTATGAAGCTTCCAAACCAGACCACCATATCCATCAACTGTGTAACTTTCTCATTCTCCTCTGCTACCTCCAACAGAACTGCGCAAATGAATCAGGCCATCCTTTTGCTTCAAATCTTGCTTTGGCTTAGTCTTGCCTGACTGAATTTTCTAGTATGCCCTATGCAGCTCTGGAGAGCCTGGCACTACCTGACTCTCCAGTTCTATTACAGAAGGCAGCATCCCTCCCGAGTGTGCACAGTGCACTCCTTTGCACCCTTTCATCCCCTCCTGAGTGCTTTTCTCCATCCTACCATGGACATTTTCTCCTTGCTCTTTGCAGCCTAGTTAATTTTGTCCTTCCTGTGCTCTGCCGTTTTGCTTCAACTCTTTTTTTTTTTTTATTTCCAGAGCAATCTTCCTCTAAAACAAGACTGGATCCTAATGTTTTATGAATCCTGAAAGCCTCTCCTTCCTAGTCCTTGATGTCTTTGCAATTTAAAATGTGTTGTTTTGCTTCTCTGTTTCCTTAAATGATCTTTACGCTCCTCAGGAAGGGGTCCTATCTCTTTTGTGTGTCATTATAACCTCAGCACCCAGCATACTGCTTGGACCACACTACACAATCAATTCTTATTACTGAATGATGAAAATATCTGAGGAGAGGAAAGTGAGATCAGTTAAATTGGCAGCAAAACCTGGGTCAAGCCAACCACCACACCTAAATGTTCAATTCCCAATGCTCCTAGTTTGAACCAAGAAAGTTCACGTGGAAGTCATGCTTTGGGCTCGTAGCATAAATTATATGCAGTTGTGCAAACACGTCAAAGTTTAGTAAATTGAATTTGTTTAATGTAAACAACTTTTGACCAAAATAATAACACAGCTTTAGAGAAAGACATTAGGCACCGACTTTTGAAGAGTTTGTCTAATTTAACACACAAGAAAAACTTGACTGTAATTATATGCAGATGTATACAAAGGATAAATGTTATTTGCTTGCTCCAAACCTCCAGAAAATAAACCTGCAACCATGCTTCAGCTTGCTGCATTAATCCTAATTTAGAAATAACCTCCCCCATCAGAGGTGGGGGGGGCCTCCCTCCGTGGGCTCTCAGCTTTCTCTCCGTGTCAAAATTAGCCACTTAGATTAGAACCACCTTAGGAGTGCAGGTGACGCCAGTGTTGCTGCTCCAGCCCAGGGAGCCCTTAAAAGTGTCCACCTGAAGTTGATTAAAACCCTACCTGTCAAACCCAGTATGGCTGCATTTGAAAATCTTTAATGTAATTAAGAGAAGCACATTATGGGAGGTCAAGTGACTTTCTTTTTGAATTCAACTTCTAATCTGTCGTCAAATGGATGGAAATTGCTGGCTGAGGGAGTTAATCAAAGCTGCATGAGCCAGCAAGCAAGAGAAGGGGAAGCAGGCCGCTGGCAGGCCCAGAGGGGCTGGCGTCAGCAGGGCCGGAGGGGGGCTCTGCCTCCTCACACTGCACAGCACAGCCAGCGAAGAGCCCGGAGCCCTGGAGCCCCACAAAGCACCCTCGTTTCTGCCAGGAGGCTTAAGGTGGAAGGTTCTCATGTCGTCTCTCTCTCTCTCTCTCTCTCTCTCTCTCTCTCTGTCGCTGTCTCTGTCTCTGTGTCTCTGTCTCTGTCTGTCTCTGTCTCTCTCTGTCTGTCTCTCTGTCTCTGTCTCTGTCTCTCTCTGTCTGTCTCTCTGTCTCTGTCGCTGTCTGTCTCTGTCTGTCTGTCTCTCCTCTCTCTCTCCTCTCTCTCTCTCTCACATGAGAGTTTGCTGGATCAGGGGCACCATACAGATCTCTCGCTTGCTTATCACCAAGTGAGATCTTTGGCCAGGACGGCGGCCTGGACAGGCAGAGTGGAGCCGGCGCCGGCCCTCATCACCCTTCACTCAGAGCCGCCTGATTATCATCAGGGTTCAGTTGGCCCCTTGTGCCGATCCCCAAAGAGTTGCAGAAGGAGTGGGGGGGCACTTCTACCCAGAGCCTCCAAAGTGGCCTGCCTCTGACCCCCGGAATGTCAGGGGAAACCAACCCCAAGTCAGCAGCCTGAATCTGGGGAAGCTCCACAGCACCTGGGTTCTGCGCCTTCTTCCCCACCCGCACCCCCACCCCTCCCGCCCCGTGGTGCTTCTGTGTTTGTGGGTTCCTGGCCCATGAAACCTGTCTGTCACTGCACTGGGTGTGGCCCAGAGCTGGAGACCCCGGTGCAGACTTAATGCCAGAGCACTGTCCTTTGGAGATTAAATTACTCCATGCTTTGCTGTGTATTCTAGCCTGAGGGTACTGTTGACAGAAGGCAGAGTTTTCCTCCTTTGGTTGTTATTCCCTATGCTCACCCACTCTCCCTCCTCCTCCTCCTCCTCTTCTTTTTTGCATTGCATTTGTCTATATTAGCTGAGGTATGTGTTTGAAAAAGGATTACATCTGTCAGAATGTTGCCATTTAAGACTTACCCCCTTCTTTGAAAACTGACATAAGAATAAGCAACACATTATGACACATTATGTCTTGGCAGGATACTGGTCCAGAAGTTTCTAAACCAGAGAGTTAAACCTCCTTTACTAAGGCCTTTCCTCTTTGCTTCCTCTTGTACGCTTGGCCAAGTATGGGCAGAAGGTTCTTTGATATGCATAGAAAAAATTGAGTGTTTCTGTGGTAGGAAGCAGCTATAAGGCTGAGGAACAGAGTGGACAGTCTAAGAAAAGTTGAAATACTCATTAGCATGTCACATTGTCTTAGAATAAATGGAAAGGTCTCTATGATTAGAATTGTGGGATGGGGTAAACAGACACAAACATTTCTTAAAAGGGCGTCTGGAGGCAGTGGCTTCTTTGAGGATTTAATTTCTTTGAGCCTGAAGAGAATTTAGTAATTGCCCCTCATGAAAAGTGGAAGTGATGGGGTAGAAAGACAGCGCTGGACTGAGAGTCTATAATAAGAGCAGGACTTTGGTGGAAGTCATTTTCCATTCTGCTGTTTCTTGACCACCGAGAAGCCCCCCACTCCTTCCTGGCTTTCTCCCCACTTCTCTCCCACAGCAGAAACTGCTGCTTCTAGAAATTGACCCACACCTACATGGCCATGGCAGGAAGGCTCTTCTCCCCAACCTCTCACCCTCCTGTTAGGTTTTTTCCCAGTCACAAGTTCACAGGTAAAAGTGAAAAGTTAATTGTGGGCTTCACTTCCAAAGAAAGCTGTCTGCTCACCATGGTAACCTTTTCTGGTGGTCTTAGGCTTTGAAAACGAGGTGCAAAGTTCATAGAGCTCAGCAGTATGCCCTCCTCT
Organism: Dipodomys ordii; assembly: GCF_000151885.1. Taxonomy (NCBI): domain Eukaryota; kingdom Metazoa; phylum Chordata; class Mammalia; order Rodentia; family Heteromyidae; genus Dipodomys; species Dipodomys ordii. The sequence continues at coordinate 4,530,755 of NW_012267302.1, forward strand.
CTTCTTGTGTCTCCCCTCACCCCATGAAGGTATCGAGAGGCTGGTTTGCAACACTATTTAAAGTGAAGATGCCAAATGAAAAGTTCCTCGTTTTAAGTTGGTGCTTATACAAAGCTGCTTTGTGGTTTTTTTCGGCCTGTCAGACTTGTCAGGCCTAGTAAGAAAAAGTATATTGTTTCCAGCACTTGGATTCCTTTCTCTCTGACATCTGCCACTCTGTAAAGATGATAAATTCCTGCCTCATTAGCCAAGGGTGTGGGATTACAGGCTGACAACACATTAATCACCAGCCTCTGTGGCAGGCTGACTAGCAATAGGCATTGTTAACAAAACTTTTCTAATATGTCACTCTTCTCTATGACAGCCTGTAATCAATCATTGTGATTGACGGCGCTGATAGATTACACTATTTATACTTTGTGTAATGAAAGATAGTGTTTCCACCTACTGTCATTTCTGGGCTAGTGGTAGAGGATCAGTGAATGGAAACAAACACAACAACAGGGTAAGTCCTCATCACCCCCAAAATAGCCACAGAAATACCCTACCTTTCTAAACCCCAGGCTGAGCATCTATTTTTGGAAATGACCAAGGCACTGTGACAGAACTTTAGCGGTTATTTTGGGCTGCAGGGTGGTAGCAGGGGACACCTGGAAGGAGAGAGGTACTTTGGATTTCCACTGAGAGAACTCTTTGTGGTGGATCCAGGCCCAGGTTCTGATAGGTCAAGTTTATACAAGTAGTAGACTCCCCAAGCAGCCCGTCTCCTGCCCCTCGTCAGCTTACGTGTGTGCAGCTGAGTGTTCAACGCCTCCTCTCCTGCCAGATGAAAGATGATTTAGATGTTGATAAAATATTTGTTCTTTCCTGGCTCTGCGGGCAAATATTATCCTTGTTTCCCCTAATCGTGCAGTGCTGGGAAAGTCAACAGCACCCGGAGCGAGCAGAAAACCAATAGTCAGAGGCCCTTTGCTAAAGGCCTTCACTGGGACTTGATATTCTCCCTTTTGAAGCTCAGACAGTTTCAGACAGGATAAGAAGGAATCAGCTGCGCTGAAATGCATTCCGGCTCTCATGTACAAAGTATTTCTAGAGGGTCCTTTCCATCATTTTTATTTTGGTCTGGAAAGAATTCATAAAGGATACAGGCTATTTTGGACTTGTTGGGAGCTATCACGGCATTAGAGTGGCTAGTGAGGGTGATCCTAGGCTGGCATCCTCTTAGAGGAGGAGGGGAGGGGACAGCCTCCCCTGCCAGAGAGCATCTTCCTGGACAGTGGTGCCACAAATGCCCATTGTAGTGAATCTTTTAAAAAATATTTGTTAACTTTCCTTGCTATTGATTAAACACAAGGAAACACTGTTCTGTTTAGTCCTTCAAGATGGTTAGAGAGATTATTCATGTGTGTCAGTCTCCATTGGACTTCCCAGGAAAGGCTTAAGTCTGTGGTTTCCAGACTTCCAATTAAACGTGGAGTTGAGCTTTGTGTCTGTGAATTGTGTGGGCCTGGTGAGATGCAGAGGGGCGAGGAGAAAGGAAGCAGTGTGGTGTGGGTAGGTATCGGACACCTCATGTCGCCCTGCCAGTTGGCAAAGCAGGAGGAACCTGAGATCTCCCCTGGTCATACTGCTTTGGAGGAGAGTGAGATGGAGACAGGCGCAGGGAGCCAGAGAAGCTAAACTTTAATCTCTCTGTGAAGTTTGAGTGAGCCCAGGATGATTAATGAGAGAGCAGACCATCTGATTAAGCCCCTCCGTGTCATAGGACATGATTAGTAGGTGACAGAGACGGTAACAGTATCCAGCCAAACCCTTGTTTCTTTCACGGCTCCGGCTGTTCTATGATTAATGTCCCCAAGGGCTATCTCGGGGTCAGGCAGGGGAACCTGTCAGAACAGGTGGAAGTGACAAAATGGGCAGAAACTCCTTAGGGGGGGATGAGAGTGGTGAGGGAGAGAATGGAGGGGGGCAGGGTGGCCAGATGGAGCTGGTGACCTTTCTCTGATCCAGCAGGCACAGGGAGCATCATGGGAATGGAAACGAGGAAGAATCACAAAACTGCAGATGTTTCTCAGGTCCTCAATGCATCAAGGACTGCCAGCTTGGACTTGCAGAAAAGCACCGTGAGACATGGCGAGTTATCGCTCATGGTTTATGTTCTGAGACGGGATGGGATAGGGCCACTGTGAACCCCGAGGGATTAATGCAGGACACCCACACCTGTGCCTGTGTGAGCATGTGTGTTCCTGCAGACACACTGAACAAGTGCTCCTCTGCTCTGGGGATTAAGTGCACATCAAAAGAGAAGAGATGATATTTCAATCTGCTGCTTTCTGAGGCCAATACCTCTAAATTATCTTGAACGCTCCATTTAGAAAAGATACTGTGGGTCTGGAGGAGTAAGAAGCTTAGTGGTAGAGCACATGCGTAGCGTGCATGCAGCCCCTGAGCTTAATCCCCCACTGCATTACATGCACAGACAGACAGACAGACAGTCTGATAATATGGAAAGTTAATATGACCTTACAGAATTAGTTTCTTAGAGTGAACTGTAACTATTTATCATTCAAGTGAGAAGGCAAGTCCCAGGGTGTGAATGACTTGCCTGATGGAAGTGAGGACTAGAACTCCAAACTCCTATTCCCAATTTCATACAACAAACCCTTGAAATGTATTCTTGATGTATTGGTTAACAAGAAGTCTCAGACTTATTGATTAGATGCGGGTTTCCCAACCAGACCTGATCTTCACTTGATTTATCATAGTCTCTTGTTTTCTTTCTGAAAGTTCTTTAACCTGCAAGTCAAAGGTTTAAACATCAGTTAAAATGGAGTTTCCCTGAGTCCCCTTGGGCAAACAGTCTTCCTCTTCTCACAGCCATGTTGACTGATAGTGGCCATGTTGACATTAATGGGAAATTGAATTGTGTTAGTTCATCTAGCAAGTCTTCCTTCTTTCACCTGCGATACCTCGTATGTCTATTATTCACATTCAAGAACTATTCAATGACTATAATGGCATCTGGTAGAACTTCCATCTTTGGGAACTTTCTAGGAACTGCTGGAGGAGCTCCTGGGCCCCCTCTGTTATATACATCCAGCCAATAAGTTATTCTTATGTTCACCGGGTAATAACAATAACTGAGTTATCACTTGGGCTGAGGACTATCCACCCATCCTTCATTTGCTTTATTTCTAGTACAGGAGTTTACAAAATGAAAATCTATGCCAAGCAGGAAAGAGATCATCTTGCAGTTTGATTTTGTGCATAGAACAGTAGAATGCTTACTGAGTTGTGACTGAGGACTTAATAGCAACCCCACACTTTGTGTCATCACAGACAGAGACTGGAAAAGGAACAGGCCTAGCCAGGGCACATTAGCACTTCTGTCTCTCTAAAGTGCTGTAGGATATTTTTTGTGTGTAGGGCCTGGGCACTGTCCCTCAGCTCTCAGCTAGCTCAAGGCTAGCACTCTACCACTTGAGCCACAGCACCACTTCCTACTTTTTCTGATTATGTGGTGCTGAGGAATCGAACGTAGGGCCTCATGCATGCAAGACAAGCACTCTACCACTGAGCCACCTTCCCAGCCCCATGGTATAGGATTTTGATGTGAGTTGTACTTCGGTAACACTTCTCACTGTAGCATGAATCCTATAGGAGGTCTACCTTGTGTAAGGATAAAGAACAAGGGACACTAAACCCTTCTTAGAGTTACCAGAGTCCTGCAGGCAGTATCACCAAGCATGTGCTAATGGGTAAGAACCTACCAATACTTTTTTCCAAGCTAGGTTGCTACAGCATGGGCTTTGGGAGATCAATGCTGGATAGCTATGTTCATTAGTTTCAGAGTTTTGGTATTTAATTTCTCCTATGGAGCACACCTTTATTACCTGACCAAGCCAAGCAGAGGCTGACCCAGAGCTCCAAAAACCTTTGATTGAAGATGGACTCTGCAGTCTTTCAGGAACTCCTACAAAATACCCAGATGAGAGACTGAGTTCCTTCTGTAGTCAAAGGGAAATGTCCAGGGCAAACCTCTTATTAACTGACCAAAAACAAATTGAGCAAACCTTAGAAGACTAACCCAAGAAGATGAGACTGCTTGTTTGCTTCTTTCCTTTCTCTAACTTTCTCTCTCCTTCTCCCTCTCTCTCTCCCCTTCCTTTTCCTTCCCCTTTCCTTCCATCCCTCCCTGCCTGCTAGCCTGCCTGCTTGCTTGCTATCTCTCTTTTTTCTTCTCTCTCTCCCTATTTTCTTTCTCTCTCTCTCTTTCTTTTTCACTCTCTCATTCCCTCCATTTTTCCTCCCTCTTTATTTCTCTCTTTTTCTCTTTTATTGCCAGTACTACTACTGTTCAAACTCAGGGCCTCATGAGTGCTTGGCTTGCTTGCTGGGCTGGTATTCTACCATTTGAGCCATGCCTTCAGCCTTGCTTACTACTAGTTATTTTGGAGACTGCAGCTCCAAAATAATTTGAGCCACATGTAGAGATCCTCTGAATCTCAGCCTTCTGAGTAGACAGGATTTTATGTGAGAGCCAGTTAGCAAGCCACTTAGCTTGCTTAATCTGTACTGTAAAATGAAGGATGTTGTCAGAAGATCTGCTGTGGCTTAGGGCTGGTGGCCTAGTAGTGATTTGTTTTAATATAGAATTGATCTATGGCTCTGGTGGATCAAATTAGAAGTCCTTGTGGCTTTCTCATCTTGTTGTATAGGTTGAGATACTTTCATAACATACCAACAGTCATCTTTTCCAAGATGTTGATCCCTTCTCTCTCTCTGGATTGTTTGATAATGAGGACTCCGTGGTGGACCCTTGGTGCTGTGGGGGTGACTCGCAGCCTTTGCTACTGCAAGCCCTAAATGTCATAATGACCAGTCTTTAAAGTTTTGGAATCATTTTATGAGAATGGCCAAAGAAGTGGTAACTAATGAAAAATCCTTAAGTTCATGGATAAGACACATTCATGTAAATTAGTGCCTCTCATCTTCTATAATACCTTGAGCAAGGAGAAAAAAGTTGAATTAATTGGGGGGGGTATAACACTTAAGTAAGGCAACTCTTAGCAATACATTCACTTTGATAAAATCAACCACCAATACTCAGAGATATGTTTGAGAACCACCATATTCAGAAGCAAGATTCCAGTGTTATTTCTCATCCATGGCATGTGACAAATTGTATAATGAACAACAGGAAATATTCTGGGTGACAGATATTTCTTAAAGGCAAAGATCAGCTATATTAAAATTCAATAAATGCAAATTTTGTTCATTTGAGGCTAACATGTATGCAAGACTCCACCCTTTCACAAATGATAAAATATAAGAAAAAGTTAGGGAACAGGAGACATTAAGTACCTTGCAAGAGGTGAGCACTCTGTGACCTCTTCAGCCTACATGCCAAACCCTCTTATTTCTTTTCGATTGAAAAACATAACTTTTTTTCCTATTAGTTTTTGAAGACTTCTTAAAAAATGCATTTGTTCTCCAGTTGTTTAAAGAAACTAGTCCAAACACACACACACACACACACACACACAATTTTTTTTTTCAGCAGCACTTTTAGCAGTTTAGAACTTGAGGCGAATGAAGGGCCCCAAGGTGCCCTGGTAGCAGTGTCCCTTCTTTTAGCATTTTTTTAAAGGGCACAGGCCAATCTGCCCATAATGAGCTTGAAAAGTGAGGATGAAGTTCCTGATAATATGACACAAATTTCTTTACTTTTGCTCCTTATTTCATCTTAATTAGTCCCTGTAGAAAGGATTGATTTTTGAGAGGCTTGTAGTGAACATCTGTTGGTATTCCTGAGGTCATTCTTAGCCTGTCCTGTGTTTGACATTTCTTGTAAAAGAGAAGGCATTTGTTCATATTGACATTAGCTGCCTCTGTATCTCTCAGTGGTACAGATGGTCTGTGAATAAAGACATCAAGCTAATAGGCAAGATGACAAGCTTCAATAGAGCTGGGGCTCCTCGTGTTTAAATGGCAGGGCAGCATAGATTGCTACCACTGCAGCGCTGAGGTCTGCGGGTAGGAAGGCATATGGAATAAGTTAGAGATGATGCACCATCCTGGAAAATGACTAGAAAGCTCTCCCTGAAACTATAACGACTTTATTAGTAACAGTAGTAGTAATTTCTGTGCATATAGTATGCCAGGCTCCCAAGATAGATATGCAGGGTCAGGGAGGGAGGCAGCAAGTGGATTTTCTGCTTAGCCTACATCCATACATTTCTCAGCCCTGAATTGGCCATGCAAGTCTCAGAAGGGAGCTATTGTTCTTTCTTTCTGGGTAAAGTGTGTTTGTGTTCCTGCTTCCATGAGAGAATTGCTGCTCTCAGGACCAAAGGTTGTTTATCTGTCTGTGTATGTGGAAGCATATTTTCCCAGGGGACCTTCAGGAAAGTAACACTCTGGAACCTTCAAATCCCATTGATCCTCAAGGTTCTGGGGTTCTTCCAAAAATGCACAGTCCAGTGTGTTAGAATAATACAATCTTATTTTAAAGCTATTTGTATTTTAATCATGGGCCACCTATTGAGATTGATATTCGGGATTGTGAAATGCCACTTGTTAGGTACCTAATTTTAGTACACAGAGGAACCTACCCCTACCATTTCTAGGATTGGATGGATAAGACCCCATCTGTTCAGGGCCTTTATCATTTGTATCCTTTCAACCTCACATGGTAGAATCCTAGTATTTTCAATTTATCTTCATTATACCAGCCCCTCCTCTTGAGTCAACTACATTAGTATCTTTGCTGGTCTTCCCTGGACCATCTTGAGCTCTACTATATAGTCTTTATTTTCCTTGTGCACATTGGCAACAAGTCTTAAGAGGAAATGCTCTTCCATAATATGAATATAAAAATAGAACATGTTCCTTGTACATTGTTGTAGATCAGGATCATATAATTAATTCAATTAATTTGTGGTACTATTGTTTAAACTCGGGGCCTTATGCTTGGTTGGAAGGCAGGTACTCTACCACTTCAGCCATACCCATAGCCAATCAGTGTTATTTTTGGTTCTTATATACCAAGAACTTGAGTTGTGACAACTGAAACTGGGTACTTAAGTAAAACACATAAGCCATTGCTCATCTGATCTTTCTTTGTCCTAGACATTAGTCAGTATTGAGACTTGAGTGTTATGTCCATCACCTTATCCATATATAAGATATCTACTTTACAGCTGAAGGAAATGAACATGAGAGAAACTAGAAAGAGAAAGAGAAAGGGAGATAAGGCAGAGAATAGACCTGAGTGGAATAAGAGAGTCAGGAGAGGAGAAAGATCCACCAGTGTGGATAATGGTAAGATGATGAGGTACTCTACTTAATGAGACAGTTATCTGGTGGAGGTGGTAGCTCAATGTTTCCAGATCATTCTTGGTTTTGAGATACCCTTATTAGAAGCTGGATCAGATCTTTAAAGAAGAAAGAGAGCCGAGTGTCCAAAAAGTTGAGGCCAGGAAACGTGGGTAACTGTTGCCTAGAATCTGTTTGGTATAGGTCAGACTTGCCTTGGTTTCTCTGTCAAGACAGTGCTCTGGTCTTACGTTTCAACCTTCCTAACTCCAAAGAGTGCTGTTAGATAACAACAAGAACCTGCTCCCTTGACTCCCTTCTCCCAGCAGCAGGGAAGGATGATTGTTTCTGTTCTCTTCCAAGATAGGGACCAGGTCTTCTGTTATAAGGCTCAGCTACTGACTATGTAGAATCAATTTCTTTCAGACTGGGAGCACCCCAATCATGGGAATGACTTGTCTTTATTTTAGAAACTTCTTAAAGGGAGTAATGCATCCTCTCCTTTCTTCTTCTCTGAACCCACTATGATTTCCATGGAAGATTTTAAATACCTTCATACTACAAATACTTACAGAGACATACAATGTCCCAGACCCTATTCTAGGCAGTAGGGATACAGCAATGAACATAAACCGAGTTCCTTCCTGAGGAACTTACCTTCTGGAACAGAGAAAGTGCTGGTTTTAGCTATTGATACTAACACTGTTTCTAAAAGTTCCTTTATATAGTCTATATTTCCAAGTTTACAAGTCTGAGTAGTCCTGGCATCTCTGATGGGTGTGGGTGTGAGGGCATCTTGTGGTGCCTAAAGCTGGTGCTCATTAACATACAGGGTCCTGGCTTTGTCAGGTCACAATCCCTCTCTCTATTCTTGCCTCATGGTCAGATTAGTTATTTCAATTTTCTGTCACCTACATACATTGTAAGTTTCTTGAAAATACACCACCTTCCTGTGTGCACTTCTGATTTTCTGTCAGATTAGAGAATCTGGCAATATTTACAGAATTAATTTTAATTGTGTGTGTGTGTGTGTGTGTGTGTAAAAGGATGGACAGATGCTGGTGACTCACAACTGAATCTTATCTATTCAGAGGCTGAGATCTGAAAATTAAGGTTCAAAGCCAGTCTGGGCAGGAAAGCCTGTGACCCTTAGCTCCAGCAAAAGGCCAAAAGTAGTGGGAATGTGGCTTAAGTGGTAGACTGCCAGTCTTGATTGGATAGAGGAAGAGAGAAAGGCCCTGAGTTCAAGTGCCAGTACTGGCAAGTATACACACACACACATACACACACACACACACACACACACACACACACACACACACACACACACACAATGAATGGACAGAAGGATAGAAGGAAGGAAGGATGGATAGATAAAAGGATGGATGGAAGGAAGGATGGATGTATGATGGATGGAAGAAAGATGAATGTATAGGTGGGTAGACGAATGGATGAATAGAATAAATTAGAGATGGACTACTTTGATCTTATCAAAATTACCAAAGTAAAAACCTTTTAGCTTATTTCTTCCATTGTTTCACCTTTCTTCTTTTTCTTTTTTCTTCCTTTCTTGAGATGCTGAAGATTGAAACCAGGGTCTCATACATACATGCCAGGTATGCATTGTGCCATGGAAGCAAATCCCTAGTCCATAGTAAGTCTTTTCAACCTTCCCACAATACTTACTTTCTTCTGCCTTTTCTTCTCATCTCCCTTTTCTTGTGCTACCTTTCCTCCTGTTTCTGGACCCGGCCATATCCTTTCATGCCTACTACTGTCTATTTTAATCCAAGATTATGAACTAATTATGCCAGAAAGGTTCAAGACTGGAACACTTACAATGAGAAAAGGTGAAAGATGAAAAGGGGATTGGACCTTTGCTCTTCCTTGGTATCCATTTCTTAGGGTGACCCAGAATCATTTGCCAAGGAAACAAGATGCTGTGATCTCTCCTTCTTCCTTTACTACCCTCTGCGTTAGGATTTTGCTAGCAATCTTTGCCAAGTGTATCATGGCTGAAATGGATGCCACCAGCCCACATGAAACTCACACCTTTTCTCAGCTGCCTCTCTCTAGTCTACATTTACTGCCATTTAAATGTCACCACTATTGAGCAAGCAGTGGAGTAATGTGTCTGGGAGACAGCTAATCCTATATTTTGGTAAGTTCTTATCAAAATGCCTCTGGCAAGCTATTTGCTCTTGATAAAAAAAAAAAAAAGGAATCCTAGTCCTGCTGGCAAAACTCTGTAGTAATTGTACTAGGCCAAACCTTTGAGGCTCTGGCCCCTCTGGGAGTCCTGAACCCAGTTCCTTTGGCCCAGAATAAACAGAGCTTCGGCTGACACCCTCCACACCTGCAGGAGTAAGTGGTTCATATTCTTCCAGCTAGAGATTGGTCACTAGGAATCTAAGAAGGACTTTTTTTTAGGAGTCTCAGTTTCACCTGCTAGGAACTAAACCTATACCAGGCAAGCCTACTCCCCTGAACATCCTGCCTTTCATTTATGGAAATAGCATTGTAGGTGGCAACTGAGGACTGACCAGCCTCTACCATTTTCATTAGAAAAGCAGAGATTTAGAGTCACCTAGTTAGTAAGAAAAGTGGGTGGCATAATCACTATTTCTCACGAGATACTTCTGCTTGCCTAAGAAGAGATTTCTATGGAGTATATTTTCAACCAGTAGCTTTAAGGTGTTGACATTCAAAAGGAATTCTGAACTTGGATTTTTAAAAAATTTGCTTTGAATCCTCCTTTGTTTTTAGTTTGGCTTTGAAGAGGGAAGTAAGTAATAGTAATGTCTCACTTGCTCAGTCCATTTAATTCATTTGACTGCAGTGGAAAACAGTTATTGTGTTAAAGCTTTAAATTTTTTCTTATGTGCATATGTATTCCTCTTTTCGCTGTGTTGTGCATGGAGAAGGTCAGGAGAGTTCTCAATTTTCTCTCTCAACATTAAAACCATATTCAGCTATGTGCTTGAAAAAGTATTTGGAAAGTAAGATTGCTCTGTTTAAATAGTGTATGTTTGGAAGTTATATGTACATTTTGAATATGTATTTTCTTTCACATTGTATCACACCTGAAAGGATGAAGGATTTCTTAACCAAAAGCACGAAGCCACTGGTGGATGAATAAAATCGCTCCCATATGTCCTGTCAGGAGCCAAAGCCAAAAGAAGACATGGGAGAGATCCTTACAAGTGTGTCCTTTTCCCCTGGGAATGGGAGGATAAGGGTAGGCCAGTTAGTCTTGGTTTCTGGTGATCACACCTTACATCAAGCCCACATCCAGCTAGAGGAACAAAGCTTCATCAGAAGCTTGGGAGGGACAAACACCAGGGTTCCCTCCTCAGTTACTATATAGAGGACATCTTTGTGACCTCAGGGTATGAACCCAGAATGTTCTTTTACCTCACACCAACAGTTAATTCATTTCCTTGCCATTACAGAGTGACTCAAATAGTACTTAGTCCTGACTAGGTGATCTAGCATTTCCTTGAGGACTTCAAGGAAAAGGCTTCAGTGGTAAAACCTTTGCTTTGAGGTGCTACCTCCCTTTCCCACACATCCTCAGAGAGCTATGGAATGCAACAACGTACAACAGAGGGAGTTAAAACATACCACTGGCCTTCGACATTCAACCCCACACGTGCCAGTTGGCAGGTAGAAGTTATGCTATGTTGAAGTTCACGGCTCTGGAGACAGGGCTTCATGCAGAGAACCAGCCCTAAAAGTTGATGGGCTTCATGAACATTGAGATACTCTACTCCTCATGAACCAATGGACTCTATTTCTGTCCTTCCCCCTCTCACATCTTAAATTGGCCACCAAATGATTTTGTCATTTCCCCTCCTCCCAATTGCATCTGATCTATATACATTCTGCATATTTCAGCCCCTCTGTGTTTCATGAAAACATTTTTTAAAAAATTTTTATTATGAAAATACCATACAGAGGGGTTACAATTACATGGGCAAGAAAATGAGTACATTTCTTATCAAGCATTGTGGCTTCCTCCTTTGTTTCCCCTTCCTATCCCTTCCCATCTCTCCCCAGCCCCTGCCAAAGTTGTAAAGTTCATTTTTCGACCTAACGACTTGTATGAGAACATTTTTTATACTATGGCATAACCTATGGCTGCTGGGATTCTCAAATAGTTAGCATGGTCTTTTAGGTAGCAAGGGCCTATTGCCAGGTCATCTGGAGCACCAGAGTGGGTCCTCCATCACAGGCCAAATGTTCTATCTATTTAATTGCCTTTCTCCTCCCTTCAGCATCCTGGCTTCTTGTTTTTGTCTTTGTTACAGTTCACCACGTCTCCTCCCATAATCTTGTCTTTCCATTGTGTGATGCATTTGAGGTTTTTTGGTATCTTACTTTCTAGGCCTCTTTTTTTTTTCTTTCTAGGCCTCTTATACCACTAACCAACCTACTGGAAAAGTTACTTTCAGCTGAGGGTTTCTTCTCAGTCATTCTCTTATAAGCAGAATTATGGAGTTGCCTGTTAAAAGCCACAAGAGGGCCTTGACTAGCACAGGCTTTCTGCATGGAGGAGGAAATGTCTGGTCTTGAGTAAATAGCTCTCAGCATTCTTCCTGGATCCATTGCCAATCAAAAACTACCTTGGACTGATTGTGCTAAAGGCATAATCCACTTCAGACCAGGTATCTGGCCTAATGTTTCCCTGAAATTGAGGCTGGGGAGCAGACTTTCTAAGCTTCAGCTTCCTAAAGCCATGTGGCTGTGATGAACACTGACATTTGTTGAGGGGACACAGCGATTCTGTAGACCTGCCTACCCACTGAGACTGGAGCAAGTAGAAATAAGGATGATTTTCCATGGTGGTGTAACCAGACAATCTGAATAAATGTTTCCACCTTGTATAAAACTCAGTACCATCTTTTTAAAAATGTGTCCAGATTGACGATTCCTTATCCAAAATGCTTGTAAGCAGAAGTGTTTCAGACTTCAGAATAGTTATGTGTTCATAGCCAGATATCTTGGGGACAGGATCCAAGTCAACACTTGAAGTTCATTTGTGATTCATATATGCTGCTTTGAACCATGACCATCCTATCTAGATATCTTCCAAAACAGAAATGATGGGCATACACTACCATGCCTAGCTTTCTGTTGAGATGGGAGACTTGCTAACTATTTTTTGCAGAAGTTGGCCTTGAACCACAATCCTCCTGATCTCTATCTTCTGAGTAGCTAGGCTTATAGCTATGAGCCAGCGTGCCTTGTCAATATCAGTAATTTTGGCGGCAGTAATGTAGACTACTCTATATGGTTTCATGTTATGAGATAGACCTACTATATGTATGGTATGCATTTGAGTAACTTTAGAGTACTGAGTGCTATACATCCTGAGAATTTTCATTTTTCCTTAATGGGGGTTTCAACTGTATACCCAGAGGTACCAAATGTCTACTATATACATAGGCTTCAGGCATTTTAGAAAGTATTATGGGTATGTGTGCACATGAAATAGTTTCACAGTGCGAGAATTTCTACTTGTGGTATTATTTTGGCACTTACAAAGCATTGTATTTTGGAGCATTTCAGGTTTTAGGTGTTTGTTATGCATGCTTAGCCCATATATATTTGTATATGTGTGTATGCAGGCATATATACACACACACACACACAAAGACATGCACACATAGATGTAGGAGAAGCATTCTAAACCAACTTGGTATACTTGGATCATTGAGTAACATCTGTCACCTTTTTATGAAACATAAAGCTGGGTACATTTCCCTGCCTCTGTATGGCTGGGTCTTTCTCTCTCTCTCTCCCCCTCATCCCTCCCCTCTTTCCTCTCTCCCCTCATCTCTCTTTCCCTCTTTCTCCCTCCTCTTTCCTCTCTCTCTTCTGTCTCTCCCCCTTCTCTTCTCTTCTCTTCTCTTCTCTTCTCTTCTCTTCTCTTCTCTCTCTCCTTGTTCTCTCTCCTCCCTCTCCACTGCTCTCTTTCTCCACTTCTCTTTTCTCTCCTCGCCTCTCTCTCCTTTCTCTCTCCTATCTCTCTCCCCTTGCCCCTCTCCTCTCTCCACTTTCTTCTCTCCTTTCTCCACTTTACTCTCTCCCCTCCCTCTCTACCTTCTCTCTCCCCCCTCTCTCTCCTCCTTCTCTCTCTTTCTCTTTTTCTATGTCTCTTTCTCTATCTCTCACTCTCCTTTGTTGTGGGGCTTGAACTCAGGGCTTGGGAGCTGTCCCTGAGCTCTTTTGTTCAAGGCTAACACTCTACCACTTTGAGCCACAGCAGCACTTCTGGGATTCTTGTGACTAACTGGAAATAAGAGTCTCAGAGACTCTCCTGCGCTGGCTGGCTTCAAACCACAATTCTTAGATCTCAGCCTCCTGAGATCTAAGGTGTGAGCCACTGGCTTCCGGCCCATGGGCTCATCTCTTACCAGGTGGACCACATGCTTATTTATGAAGTCTGTTAAGTGTATGCCTAAACCTACTTATGTGGGTTTGTGTTTATATTGTTATAATGCAATTTAATGAAATGCTATAAAGAACAATGAAATATAAATCTGCAGAGAACTTTTTTTTTCCTAAGGGAAACTAAGAGAAATGTTTTGGAAAGATTCAATAAGGTTTAGTTTTTTTAAGAAATCAATTAAATGTGGACAAGACCACTGCTGTAAAAGCTTAAGAGGGAAAAAAAACAAAATATAGAATTCTAGAAGTGTGCCTCAGATTGCCTTGCAAGACTTTTCAAGTTCTTCTTCCCCTTTAAAGAAAATAGAACACTAGACAGATACCATTCCTTTAATCCTAGCAACTCAGTAGGCTGAGATCTGAGGATCATGGTTCAAAGCCAGCTTGGACAGAAAAGTCCATGAGACTCTTATCTTCAGTTAACCTTCAAAAAGCTGGAAATGGAGCTGTGCTATGGCTCAAGTGGTAGAATGCTAGCTTTGAGTGAAAATATAAGGGAGAGCACTAGGCCTTGAGTTCAAGCCCCAGTACTGGCACATACTCACAAAACCAACATGGCAGTTGAAAGGAGATACAACAAGTGGCCTTTTAAAAATAATCTATGCATAATTATTTTGATACACTTTTACCCCTAAATATTTGTAAGTTACTACATGGTTCTAGCTTATCAAGTTAACTGGTAACTGAACTTGGACAAGCTGTTAGTAGAACCTGGCCTTTTGTCCACCCTGTGTTTTTAAAATGTCTTAGTGTTTGTTATATCTTGAAATTTTAGTTAAGAATAGTGGGTTCTGATAACTTGTAAATGGAGACTGGTCATTGGGTAGCCTGAGTTTTGATAAGTAGACTCTTAAAAAAAAAAAGAAGAAAACACAAAAGTCTTTGGTGGAATGCTGCTGTTCGGTGAAACTAAACCTGCCTTGGGTTTTCCCTGGTGTGTTCGTAGGCACATATTGTTTCTTGGTGAATAGTTCATGTGGCTCTTGTGATACCCTGTCCCTGCCTTCTGTCTACACCTAATCTTAGACAATAGATGGAATGGTTTTCTAAGGGCATGATTTTGATCATGTTTTTTTGTCATGCAGTAAAGAAGCCAGGACCACCAAAAATGTCTGTTTAAAATCCAGCTTGACCTCGCTCAGCTAAATGAGTCAGGGGGCTGCATTTTCTCTTCTCTTCCACAGTTGCCAGGCTTCTATCAGATTGGACATTCCTGCTTGTGGCTGATGCTTTCTGTTTATCTTTCTGTGTGTCTTTTTCATTCTCTCCCACCCATTTTCTGAATCTGAGTTTACCTTCAGATCAGCATGCTCCAATCCCCTCAGCTTTTCAGGACTCACGTTTCAAGCCTCTTCTCCTAAGAGTTCCCTCCCTATTTCCACTTAGCCGAAGGAAATCATCCCCAAAATAACCATAGCCGCTGGTCTCTCATCTGGTGCATGTCACATACCATTTGCAATACTAGGTAGAAAGATATTTTCATTGGGCTTTAGTGCTTAAATCTTGTACCTGTCTCTAATAATCACTTCATGAAAAACTAAGAAATATTTAAGGGCTTTGATGCACATTGCCAAAATTGCCTAAAAGGCAAGATTAATCCATTCCTTCTCTATGGGCTGTGTGTTATTGCCCATTTCCCCATGCTCTCTAATCCTGAGTGTTACTTCCCCATCACCACCACTGGGGCTATTTTGATAGGCTTTACAAAATAAAGGAAAAAGAAAAAGACCTCTTCATCATAATCCATGTTGTATTACTCTAATATCTAGTGAAGTTAAACATCTCAAAAATGTGTTTATTAGCCATTCACATTCTCTCTCTCAATTGTCTATTGATAGGACACTTGACATTTTATATCATTAGCATATTTGAGAACTTGTCAGCTATCAAGGATCTACATGATAAATGGTGGCACTTTTGGCATAGTGTATTTAGGGACACAACAAGCATTTATTGAAAGATTAAGCAAATGTCTGTATATAGCTTATGGTTGATTATGCTTTCTAAACATTTAAAAATATCTATGACAGTAACTCAGTAGTAGAGCACTTACTCAGAATGTGCAAGGCCCTGAGTTCCATCCCTAGCACTGCAAAAAATAAAATTAAGTTCATGTCTAGATACTTTTTATCTCCCATCAATTCAAGAAACATTGAATTAGATATTTGACATTATCCTAACAACAGCCTTCACTTTGCAAACCTGCATTTGTGAGGTTTGTTGAGAGGGCACAAGGTTAGATTTACAAATATAAGAACTATAGTAGGGAGAACCTTTGAGGGCAGGCAGCCATGGTTCGTTATTCCCATTTATAGACATCATCAAAATAGAGCAATGTTTAAGCTTAAGAAGCAGAAAGACTGGTCAGAACAGACCTCTGCTTTTAGCTGAGATGACACAGTAACAGCTTCTAATCCTCATGCCTGGCTATTAGGATTGAGCCTTCTTATATGTGAGTCCATTTCCTTAAAAAAAATGAAATTCAACCAAACCTAGTTTACCTGGCATTTTATCAAGAAGAACATTGAATCATTGCATCCTGGTATATAAATGACCATAAGGCACTGCAAGATGATGTTCAGGGTCACTCTGGAAAGCTAGAGATCTTATGGGTCACGTTATCATTCTTTTTGAAAATTAGTGATCATGGCAGATGTAGTGATTTTCCAGTGGCCAGAATGCCTGAGTTGCCAGTAAAGACAGATTTTTGCAGATGGGGAGAGGTTTGTGGTGTGTGTGTAAGAGTATGAGTGAGTGTGTGAGTGTCAATATCAGAGACCAGTGTTGTAACAACGGCTTGGAGTCCACTTGGAGAGCAAAGCTTCTTGTTCATCAAGGTTCTCACAAGCCACCATCTAAGTTGACTTGACTTTGCAATTGTTCAGTGGAAGGGAGCACAGGAAGTTAGAAACCCAAACCTCTTCAGCTCCAAGCTAAAAGGATTGGTTCCTCAGCCTCATTTCTTAAAGGAAATGTGAGGTGGATGATTTTGCTCTGTGTATGCAGTTTTGTGAAGTGGTTTCTTCTCTGGGCTCAGGTAGCACCTGCCAACTTGACCTGTTGACAGATCATGGCCTGACAGACCAGCCTTTGATGTAAACTTCACTTAGGCAGAACATTTCCCTGTACCTCCCTAACAGGCCTGGGTGGTCTTGTCTGCCTGCCCTTTCTAAAGCCTGGCCCAGGAAATCCACAGTTTAAAGGTAAAGCGGGGTAAGGAGGTGGAGCAAAACAAGTGCCAGACCACTCCCCTGAGTGGAGAGTGTAAGGAGGAAGCCATCAACAAACTCAGCATAAAACAAACAAGTGCTAAATTAAAAAGAATGTTAAATACAGATCAGCTGCCTAACTCCTGACAGCAGATTTAATTCTTCCCTCCTCTCACCTGATGGAGCTTGGCCCTGCAGGGTTTGCATCAATTATCTGTCGACATGTGGGAAATGATTGATGAGCTGCCTGCGGCACTGGAGTACACTTTGTCAACCACTCATCATTTATACATCTTATCTCTGCCAGAACAAAAGCTAGGACAGCCCCGTGCTGAAGTTGGGGCTGGAAGCAGGGAGTTGAGAATAGGGGTGAAGGAGGCAAGGCAAAAAGAACTGTGGAGACCCACAGAGACCAGCTTGGAGGAGATATTGACTCTGAACTGTCTGACCAGCCAGCTCTTCCCTTGTCACAAGCCCTGGTTTTTATCACAGTGGTCCCTTTCAGAAGGTACTGAGACATGGGCAACTGTGTGTAATTTTAGTTAGAGCACCATCTTGAAGGGTTTTAGAAGCTATGCATCCACTTTTGCAATTGACTCTGAGCACTCTAAGGATAGAACTTGGAACCAACACAGACAGAGAGGAGCCATGATGGGGTAGATCCAGTTTTGAGAAAATGATGGAAGGAGATGTCTAGGGGAAGCTCTGGGGAATAGTGGTAGCACTGGGCACTGAAAATTATGGTTTCCATTTTTCCCCCTTCAAAATAAGGTTAAAATGAGGCTCACATATTTTCTCTCAGATTGACAAGAAATGTTGGTTATGACAATGTTGGCTCCTTGTTTTTCACTACCTGTGGCCTTTCTTAGTAATAAGGACTAGACGAGATGGGAACAAAAAATTGTCAGCTAACACGGGTCTTTAGCCCATGCCTATTTTCTCTCCCTTGGGGATTGAGCCGACCACATTTCTAGGTTATGGCTGCTGAAAATACCAGCTCTGTTATGAATGGATCTCTATTAATTTGCTCTTTGTTAAAGATATCCCTTGGATTGATTTTTTCTTCTTTCTTTGAAAGAGAAGGCACTTCCAAATACAAAGTCAAGTGACCTAGTTATACAATTTGAGTGATAGGTCCAACAGATTCCTTGGTAATTGGTCAGGAAATGGAGATAAATTAAGGTAGAAAACTTACAAGGAAACTGGATTTCTCTCCAATAAAATGGGATACAGTACTTAAAATTGGTTAAATAATAAGAATGCCAAATGAGCACAGTTAATTAATGAATTCTAAAAGCAAGTAATAAAACTACGTGATAGAATTGTACCCAAAGGAGAGACACTACAAAAGAAGATGATGAAATGGAAATTTAAAAATCTGGTAGAACACCAGTATCTGCTACACTTTTGAGAGTTATAAAGAGTTCAGAGAACTCTCCTGTAGACTTGATTACTACCATTCGAAGGATCATCTTTAACTGTGCTCAAGTGTTGGGTAAGATGAGTTTCAGGTTAATAATCATTATGATAGCAAGTGTTTTCACTGTAACTTCACAGAGAACGAATCAGCCTGTAGTGGATGCCCTTTTGGACCAGTAAAGAAAGGTGGTCACCAAGAGCCCATGACTCCTCCAAGTGTCCCAATATTGGAAGACCATTCCAGAGAGAAATGAAGTGGAAGGAGATCTCTCTCCTGGGTGAAAGAAAGCCCTTCTAGGCTTGCTCTCAACCTGGAATTACTAACTAAAAAGTCAAGGACAGGCATGTTTACTTTGACCTCAAGGGTGAACCACAAAGTTGGGAACCTGGGAAACCTTTGAGGGACCACAGTCTAGATTTCAGTAGTGGCCTTGTGCACATCACTGGAATGAGGCTTTATGTTCTTGTACTGCGGATGACACTTCACGGCTTCCATTTGGGTAGATGGTTACCTCTTTGGCATTGATTTTGAAGGTTTTGAATGATACTTGTATTAGTATTTCTATTAGTGTCTGCATTGGTTTCCTAGGCTACTATAACAAAGCGCTATCTTCTGGGTGGTTTGTAAAAACAGAAATATGCTGTCTTACAGTTATGGAGGCTAGAAGTACAAAATAAAGGTGTTTCCAGGATTGGCTTGTTCTGGGTGCTGTAAAGGAGAGTCTGATCTCCCCCTTCTCCTACCTCCTGGCAGCCTATACATCTTTGGCTTCTAGATGCATTTTCCCTGGGTCTCTGCCTCATTGCCCCTCTGTGTGTGTGTGTGTGTGTGTGTGTGTGTGTATTTCTGTGTCTAAATTTTCCCTTTTCTTAAAGACACTAATATTAGATTTGGACTTCATCTTTTTTTGAATATTTTTATTATCTTTAAATTGTTGTACACAGGAGTTGCCATTCACTGAAACAGTTTATGAATACAGTATAATGTCACTTGATCAATATCACCTCTTTCAACATCCAACTCACCTCTTCCCTTACTTATCTTAATTTTAGGTTATGTATCTTTTTGCAATTTAACAAAGCAATTTATGTGTATAATGCACCTTGGTCTGTGTCACCACTTCAACATCTTTACCACCTCTTCCGACTTACCCCTACCCTTGTATTTCTCAATTCTGTGGCATATACAATGAATTTCCTCTCTTCCTCCCTCTCTCCTTCTCTCTCTTTTCCCCTCTCTCCCTCTTTTCTCTCTCCCCCACTCCCCCACCCCCCTCTTCTCTCTCTTTTCTCTCCTTCCTTCCTTCCTTCCTTCCTTCCTTCCTTCCTGCCTGCCTGCCTGCCTGCCTGCTTGCCTGCCTGCCTGCCTGCCTGCCTGCCTTTCTCTTTCTTTCTTCTTTCCTTCCTTCCTTTCCTTTTTTCCTTTTTTTGTTTGTTTGCTTTTAGGTCATGGGGCTTGAAATCAGGACCTGAGTGCTGTCCCTGAACCTTTTTATTCAAGGCTAGTGTTCTGCCACTTAGAGCCACAGCTCCAGTTCTGCTTTTGGGCTTGTTCTTAATAGGCATAACTTGATCATCTACAAAGACCCTCTTCCCAAATATCACATTCACAGGTCTTTGGTATTAGGACTTGAACATCTTTTAACAAGGACTCAAGTTAACCTACTATTGCATTACGTAGAATCTTTTTTTTTTCCCTGAGGGAGTGGGTAGTACTTCAAAATATAGCCCAGATTGGTCCCAGATTCAGCCTTCTGAATGCTGGGAAGGTATAGATAGTCCTCTATGCTTAATACCAAGAAACTTTAATACAAATAATTTTGTTCTCCTACTTCTTAATAGTTTAAGGCTAAAATTTCTGTATGGAAGGAGGAGTCATATCATGTCTCCTCTATGAAGGAGCATAGAGTAGCTACTCAATAAATATTTGTTAAATTGATGATTGAATGAGACGTTAACTCTGAACTTTCTTTTGAAAGAAATCATTTTTAATATAAAATGTACATTTGTACTAGAAAATGCATTTATAGTTCCTGGAGTCAGTGAATTAACTCAACATAAGAAACAGGAAAAAATGGCTTCTTTTAAAAATGCAACATATGAAGCTCTGAGTTTGGCCATTTGTAGGGGATATATCACATTAGGGAGAAGAATCCCCTTGCTAATTCTGTTTTTGCAGAAGTCAGTACTTTGGCCTGCAAGTTTATTTTCTTGCCAATATAGTGTCACTTGAGAGAGGAAACAATTCTCCATGGAAACCTTATATTGCAAATTTGTCTCAAAAAATCCCCAATATCATTTGAACTATCTGGTTCGATAAGAGGGATTTCTAATGTGTAAAAATATTTGAGTCTTGGGTGCACAAGGAGAAAGCATACTTTATTTGCAAGCAGGTATTATTGTTTTTCCCTATGTGATGAAAACTTGTCCAAAGTATAGAAACTTGTGAGGTTAAAAAAAACCAGTTTATGTGAAGCATCTATTTCTGTTCTTAGGATATTTTTTAAATCCAAGTCGATTTTTATTTGCTGACATCATATGTAGCTACATTACACTAGTCTCAAGCAAGCTTAAGAAAAGCCTGAGGTACCAGCCCAATGTGGTTAGTGTCCAGGGTACCTGACCTTCAGGATATTGTGAGCAGCCCCTCATAAAGAGGTAGGTGAAGATCCAGGGAGACAAAATCAAAACCATAATACTCAGCAGTGCCTGCCTGAGCAGCCTGCACAGCCAAGTCCCTCCTTGGCCGGCTTCTGGCAAAGCCTTACAGCCTCTATGCCTGTGTTTTTGTGATTGCCTATTGGTGGCAGGCCCTTTCTCCACTGCTATCAATCCTGCTCTGAGGTTCTGTGTGAAACTTCAACATTTAGCCAGCCCTTCTGGATATTTCCATCCTAAACTAGGTACTCTTTAGCTAGAATTTAATTGTTTCATACCAGCCATTCCTGTCTCTAGCTAGAATCAACTCAGCCAAGAAAGATATTTTTATAGTAGATGATGTCTCCATCCCTTGGCTGTAAATAATGTTGAATAATTGATCTCACTTGAGTTACCGCTTCATGATATCCAGCAATCACTCATACAGATGAAGGTGAAGGAAGGATTTTTCCTTTGTCCACATAGGTGGGACATGGAGGAAAGAGCCTTGGGGTGGAATTGAAGGTTCATGGAAATTGTCTTTGGAATGTTATTAACTTGGCCAAAATTTCTGCTGGTGCTGGTATATACTTCCGTGAAGAGGATTAAAAACAATGAAGATCCTCTGGGAGTTCATGGAAACTTGACGTACATACTGAGCTTGGCTCTTCCAGCAGGCCATAGGCAGATACAGGATTTCATTCAGCCAAAGCCCATCACAATAATGACAAGTTTGAGGATCCCGATAAAGAGATTTAGCTGAAGTCTGTAATCCTAGCTACTCAGAAGACTGAGATCTTAGGATCTTGGTTCAAAGCCAACCTAGGCTGGAAAATTTCTGAGACACAATCTCCAATTTCCCAGCAAAACACAAGGAATGGACATGTGACTCACATCCTAACATGCTAACCTTCAGCAAAAAACACTAGGCCCTGAGTTCAAACCGAAGTACTGGCACACATACAAACAAAAAAGTAGGGTTAGTCAGTGAAATTGGCCAACATCTCAGGGGACTGTGTTATAAAGTATGGAGCAGGAGGATGAATTGGGGAACTAAATTATTAAACGATTTGAAGGACGATAATGTCAAGAATATCACATGAGAATTATATGCTGTCCTGTTGCAACTGTAGACATTTTTCATTTTATAATTACTTGTTTAAACCTGGACAACTTTGGGATTTAAAAAAAAATGTTGATTAAAACAGGGAGCTGGGCTGCAGTGATGAAGGGCTGTACTTTACACACCAATTAGAATGGCATTTGTTTTTGTTCAGCAGCAACAGGTATACCCTCAGTACCAGGAAAATAGAATTCTGGATCCAAGGATGGATTTTTCTTTTCTTTTTTGAGCTGACAGCTGCCATATGCCATGGGCTGGGAGGGCGGGGACAGGTTCCCAGCAGCTTGCAGAGAGCAGCTCCTTGGCTTCTTCCCACTTGGTAGACCCACACTTTGTGGAAAACAATGCCATTTAACTTCAATCTCTGACACCTTGCTGGTTGCTATTACACATAAATAAACTATCGCCCCCTTCTTTGCTTGCCTCCCCTCCAGGTCAGGCATTCCTCAATTATAGTCTTAAACCTGAGCAAGCAAGAACAAATTGTGACCTTAAGTTGTATCTTCAAATCGGCCTCATATTGGGACACAGAAAGAGATTTTTTTTTTTGGCATTCGTTTTGACAGCCTGCTTGTAGATAGAACAGTTTTCCATAAGGAATTGAAATCATACATCAAATGTATTGTTTTATATGTAAGCCACTGGAGACCAATGAAAGCACTTGGTAGAACCCAAATACCATTACAAATAGATTTATTGTGCTGTGTTTTCTCCCACCTTTTTCTAGAAGTTATTACTTTAATCTTAAGAATTTATGTAAGTATGCTTGTGGCTTTTATATGGTTTATGCATTCACTTTGGAGACTTTTAGCTATTTAGTGGTGAGGTGTTTAAAACAAGTGTTATCAAGGAAATAATTTTGGCTTTACATCATTTTTTTTATATTTGCCTCTGAATGCTACATATAGAATAGCCAGTGAGCAATATAAAAGAGTTATTGTGGGTGTCATGGAAACTTATCTTTCTAGTGCCCTTTACTTTGGTGATCCACCCGTACCTCTCAAAAGCAAACCAAGATAAGCAGGCAGTATTCTTGTGCTGCCAAATTAGAGCACTCAGTGCCTCCTTTCTCAGATCATTTCAAAGACAGAAGAATATTTGTCTTCCCAGCAATTAAAACCACTCTGGGATACACTTGCTAAAAGGGTTGGGAAACAAAGTTGTGTTTTTTTTTGTGTGTGTGGGGGGGGAGAGGGGTGTTTTTTTCCCCCATCTCTCTAGTAACAGAGCTGTTTGAAAATTTAAAAAAGAAAAATCCCAAATTATATTTTTAGAAGGTGAACTAATGTTCTTATAATAGCTATCTTGTTTATCATATTAATCTTTCACTAAATAGTATTTAGGGCTAGGCGCCGGTGGCTCATGCCTGTAATCCTAGCTACTCAGGAGGCTGAGATCTGAGGATCACAGTTCAAAGCCAGCCTGGGAAGGAAAGTCCGTGAGACTCCTATCTCCAATAAACCACCAGAAAACTGGAAGTGGCGCTGTAGCTCAAGTGGTAGAGCACTTGCCTTGAGCTGAAGAGCTGAGGGATAGCGCCCAGGCCCAGAGTTCAAGACCCATGACTGACAAAAAAATAAGAAATAAAAAAAGAATATTTAGGCTAAAAAACTGCATTTATATGTTGTTTCACTATTTAGCCTACTTAGTGATTTCTTCCTATGATCTCCATTTAAGTAGCCATCTTCTTCACACCCTAGCACAAACATGCTCACATGCTATGGTTTCAGATAGTGTGTGGAAACTGATTTTCTTTGGAATACACATTTTCTGAGTCTGTTGATGGATACTTGTCAATCCAATCCAATATCTTCCATTATAACTGGTGATGCATACAAAGCTGTGGCTTGTCTGGTTCTTGTAAAGAACTTTGTATCTCCTTTGGCCTTTTCTTCCTTGCATGTAACAGAATTTTACCAGCCAGGCATTGGTGGCTCACATCTATAATCCTACTTAGTCAGGAGCATGAGATCTGAAGATCACAGTTTAAAGCCAGCTTAGGTGGGAAAGTCTCTTATCTCTAATTAGGAAAGACTCTTATCTCCAATTAACCAGTTAACCACCAAAAAGCTAGAAGTAGAGCTATGACTCAGAAAATAGAACACCAGCCTAAGGGATAGCACTTAGTCCTTGAGTTCAAGCTCAGTACTGCTGCACCCATGTACATGCTCACAGAATTTTACCTTCACATGTGGTTTAGTTTCTATATCTGCATTTCCCAAACATGCTGATGGGAAATGTGACTCTCTTGTTTCTTTTGAACATTTTATATAGAATTATAACAGTGGGTTTTTGTTTTATTTTGGGGGGTTTGTTTTGTGTGTGTGTGTGTGTGCGCACGCACGCGGGTGCGTATGCGGGAACAGACATACACCTAGGAGAGTCAACAAGACCTCTTATGTCAAGCCAAGAGAACAAGTGTTATCCTTCTGATAGACTAACACTTTTCTGAGTAGGAAGTAGATTATCTACTTCCTTAGGCTACATCTGTTCCTGGAGAACACAGTGAGCTTGAAATCCCTCCACACAATGTTGAGGAGAGACAGGGTCTCTCTAGGTGTACAGATCCTTTCTAGTTCAAATGTTTGGAAAGTGAGATGCTTGAATCAATTTTCTGATTTTGTTTTTGTTATCTCCCAGAAAACAAAGAGATCTTCATGGATTTGGGACTTTCAAATAAATCCAATAAGAAACCAAAATTTGCCAACCATGTCACCTTTACCCACATATGACTCTTTAGCTTAAGAACTAATGGGGCTCGTTATTTTCAAAGAGAGCTACAGCCACAGGAAAAGCTCTGAAGACAGTAGAATTTACCTTTTGCAAAGGGCATGTATATCTATGAAGGATCTCCATTTATAAAAATGTCTTGTACAAGTAAGAGAAGCAGGACTTTAAATTACTGAAACTCTTATCAGT
The DNA here is from genome assembly GCF_000151885.1 of Dipodomys ordii. Lineage (NCBI taxonomy): Eukaryota > Metazoa > Chordata > Mammalia > Rodentia > Heteromyidae > Dipodomys > Dipodomys ordii. The sequence goes on from NW_012267302.1 coordinate 4,555,832, forward strand.
GAAAAGGCACCAGCTTAAGTCCTCCAATCAAATCTCAAATCTTGTGTTTACTCTTTGTCTCTCTGGGTCCCTCTCCCTGCCTGTTTGTCTCCCTCCATCCCTGTCTCTGTACCAGAATTTGAACTCAGGAAATCATGCTTGCCTGAACAAGCTCTCCACCATTTGACTCAGCTCTCCCTCACCCCCAATTTTGCCTTTTTTGTATTAGTTACTTTTTAGGTAGAGTATAAAGCTTTTTTTTTTTTGTCCTTGTGTCAGCCTAGACCTAATGTTCCTACCTCCTAAATTCTGAGATTACAGAATTGCACACATACACTTGGAATGAACCCTTCTCTTGATTTCCACACTTTACCTGGAATCTCTATAGTGTTTGTCCCCTGCTCCTAAAACCCTTCTTTCTTGGTTTCACTTGAAGCTAGTATGAAGTCTGAAATCAATGTTATCTCTTTGAGCTTATTCTCTTTGCTCTAGATATCTTCCATATCTTATTTTGTCTTACTAATCCTTTGTTATGGGGTTGCAACCCAATGAAGAACTTTGAAGGGAAGAGACCATTGTTTTACCTTCCCTACAACTGTCCTGACAGTATTAGTAGAAAGATTATTTTACTTAGAAAAATACCTGGTAATGTACACTAGTGCCTAATTCAGGGCTTCTAAGTTGAAAATCTCTTTTAATGACTAAAGCTCATCAGTAGTTAACATACAGACTACTATAGAGCAAATGGGTGTAGATATGTATGTCAAGTTTGTACTCCTAAGTAGGTTAAGTAGTCCCCTACCTGATGTGTGTCATGCCATTAATTTGCTGAGTAAACACTCCTTTTATAGTTGAAAGATCAGTTTCATTTCAGCTTGATTATTCCAGCCATTCGAAATTAGGTTTGTTCAGATTAATGAGGCTTTATTAAGTTAGAGAGGTGATTATAGTCCTGTCACAAATCTCTCTGGCACTGGATCTGTATCCAGTGTGAGAGCATCTTCATCCATCGGCACCAATGCATAATTTCTTCTAAGATTTGCAAACTGGAGTTCTACCTGTCCCTTGGGGTTTTGCTTTTGATTCTAGTGTATCTGTTTCTAATGCTTTCTGTCTTGTTTCTGTGCTTTGGGCAGTGCGTTAGTGTCATTGTGTGTCTTAATTTCTGCTGGATCCCCTGTGTGAATCCAGATGCAGGGCACCGGATGCTATGCTTTAACTGTGATCTACCCTTGGCTTATTGGGCATATCTGAGAAGAAAATAATACCTCATTTTTTTTTACCTTCTGTCTATATATATGTCTTCTGTATAGCTTCTCCTCGTTCGAGGATGGCAGAAATTTTTAAGCTTAAAGGTCATTGCTGGGAACATATTTTTCTATTTTAGGATTAGGTTTTCATTTAATGTAAATTATTTTTGCTATTGTTGTTTCGGTAAGCCTCAGAGGCATAGAATTCAGTTAATCATAACTTGGTTTACAATATGCCATCATCAGTTGGCATATGCATAAGCATGTGTGTGCACATATGTGCATGTGTGCATGTGCATGCATGTGCACATGTGTGCATGCACATGTACTGGTCCTGAGGCTTGAACACAGGGCCCAGGTGCTATCTCTTAGCTTTTTTTGCTCGAGACTGGCATTCTAGCACTTGAGCCACAGATCCACTTTCAGCTTTTTTGGTGGTTAATTGGAGATCAGAGTTTCATGACTTATCTACTGGGTTGGCTTTGAACCATAATCTTCAGATATCACTCTCCTGAGTAGCTATGATTATACATGTATACTACTGGCATCCAGCTTTCTACTCTGCCTCTTAAAAATCCAACAGGCTGGGGCTGGGAATCTGGCTCAGTGGTAGAGTGCTTGCCTAGCATGCATGAAGCCCTGGATTTGATTCCCCAGCATCACATACACAGAAAAAGCCACAAGTGACACTGTGGCTCAAGTGGTAGAGTACTAGCCTGGCAAAAACTCAGGGACAGCACTCAGGGACAGCACTCAGGCCCTGAGTTCAAGCCCCAGGACTGGCAAAAAAAAAAAATCCGAATCCATGAGGCTATTGGGTGGAAATTTTCTTTAGAACTAACTAGAAGAGGAAGTATACAAAGCCAGACACCCAGCCTGATCCATCCTGAGCCTGCAAATTGTTGCTAAAAGCCCCTCCTCCCTCCTCCCTTGGTAGCAGATGCCTTTGAGTGGAGTTCTTTATTCTGGGAAGTCCTGGGCCCAGACAGGCCTTGTCAAACAGCTTCAGCTAGAGCATTTGTAGGATGCCTCATCCGCTTTGTTTGACATCCAAACAACTCTTTAAACTTGTCAGCTCTGGTCCTGCCTCACAAAGAGGCCTCAAGAGTATCATCTAATGTGTTTGGGTCTCCTCTGTCACCCCCACAGAAATGTGCCCTTTCCTGCCCAAGCCCACAACGGCGCATGCTTTTTTGCCTCTGCTGACCTCAGCCCCTTCACATGTCACTATGTTAGTAAAAGACTAGGACTGTCAGAATGCAGGGTTCGATGAAGTCTTCACAACCTGTTCGTTCATTCATGGATTTGGGGGGTAATCTCTTTCTGTCTCTTCTCTCTGGATATAGCTTGTCTCAGTTTGTGGGCAGCGGAACCCTGGGCCTTTGTCTCTGTTCATTGTTGTGTTTAATCCCCCTCCCCTGTTCATTAATCATCCCTTTGACTATTTACTGGGGTGGCAAGTATGGTGAACACACTTAACGTCTGCTTTTGTTTTGGTGACACTCTTTGTGAGGGACAAGGCACAGCTAATTATTAACTGTGAAGTAACGGTAGGACTCTCAGAGAAGCGCCAAATTCTGCCAGACCCTGAGACAGAGTTTTGTTTGAATCTCTGTGAGCCAAGCCACTGGGGTGGCTTTATGTGACTGAGAGTCCAGGAAGCCATGCCAGAATGCAGGTCATGAAGAAAGGCTTTTCATTCAAACCTATCCAGCTCTCCAGTTCAGGCACCCTAAGTGAATTGACTGTAGAACTTACCAAGCACAAGCAGGGACGACCACTTTGGAGGTTGGGGTGGGGGTCCCAGTGGGCTCCCCCAGCCTCTCTGAGTTTGCTTTTCACATGGCTTGAAGAATTTCAACACAGTGCTTGGTGACTTCCATACTATACCCTCTCATTGGGCCCTAGTTTTTCTTGTGCTACAAGATACATGGTGGCACCCATAATTAGTTATAGCAATTTGAACTTGTTAACATGATGCAGGGTTTGTGATGGTCACCTGCTCAGAGAGATTGTCCCTGGTCACAATTGTTAAAGCAATTACCTAAGCCCATAACCATTCCCAGGCACTTCCTTGGCATTATGCAGTTTTCTTTACCCTGGGAAATCTATCACTATTAGAAATAATGTTTTCTTTGTATCATTTTATATATTCAACTCCTAAAATATGTTTCCATATCCTTAGCACAGAGACCTTAGATGGTTGCCTGGCCAGCAGCCTAATACAGGTTTCTCCCTCCCTCCCTCCCTCCCTCCCTCCCTCCCTCCCTTCCTTCCTTCCTTCCTTCCTTCCTTCCTTCCTTCCTCTCTCTCTCTTTCTCTCTCTCTCTCTTTCTTCTTTCTTTTGTTGGTCATGGGGCTTGAACTCTGGGCCTTGGCACTGTCCCTGAGCTTTTCAGCTCAAGATGAATGCTCTGCCACTTGAGCCACAGTGCCACTTCCAGTGTTCTGGGAGTCTCATGGACATCCCTGCCTTGACTGGCTTTGAACCACGATCCACAGATCTCAGCCTCCTGAGTAGCTAGGATTACAGGTGTGAGCCATGGGCACCGGTTCCAATACAGATTTCTTGTGTGTGGAGAGGGAAAAGTTCTATTTCTCAGTATTTCATCCATGGTTCATTGACTGGAGCCTGGGCTGACAAAGGACAGATTAACAAGAAAAAAACTTGGTGCACATGCATGAGATCACTCCGTCATCCGTCATTCCATGGGATGGTTAGAACTTGATCTCATGGGATGTCTTTATAAAAGAATATGAAATTTTTAGAGAAATGACAAGGTAAAGGAAAGGGTTCCTAAGTTTCTAAGGCAATACCATTTGGGAATTAAAAAAAAACAGTTGAAATCATGAACTCATGTTGTCAGCATAATGATTACTAATGAAATGACCACTTAAAAAGTTAATTTTTAATGGTCATTTTTAAATGACCATTTAAAAGTTGAGTTGACCTGTTGACTTTCAAAGTTATTATAGACCTTTAAGACTATTGTGTTGATTTTGTTGTTGTTTATTGTTTTTGTTTTTTGTTGATTGTGGGGCTTGAGCTAAGAGCCTGGGCACTCTGAGCCTCTTTGTGCTCAAGGCTAGCCCTCTACCACTTGGGCCACAGCACCACCTCCAGTTTTCTGGTGGTTAATTGTAAATAAGAGTTTCATTGACTTTGCTTCCCAGGCTGGCTTCAAACTACCATCCTTAGATTTTAGTCTCCTGAGTAGCTAGGATTACAGGCATGAGCCACTAGCACCCAGCCATTGTGTTGACTTTTATCTACTAGTGGTAGAGGTAAAAGCCTGAGATGATGAATTTAGCAACAGTTTAAAATACTGTCTTAACCCAATAACCCAGCATTTCCTCATGTATGCATAAATCCTAAGAAAGTTGCAAAATATATAATGTGATATTTAAAGAGAAGTCAGCCTATGACTATTTTGCCATAGTGGAAAGTTGGAAGTGGAATGAATATCTCATAATAGGAAATTAGATAAAACACAGTCTATTTATGAAAGAACTCAAAGTCACACAATAAATAGAAGAATATGTACAGTATCATGCCAGTATTAAAACAATATTGTCTGGCTACTGGTGACTCATGCCTGTAATCCTAACTACTAAGGACACTGAGAGCCAGAGGCTCTTGGCTTGAAGCCAGCCCAAGAAGAAAAGTCTTCAAGACTCCATCTTCAATTAACCAGCAAAAAGCTTGGCTAGAGGCAAGGGTTAAGTGGTAGAATATCAGCCAAACAAGATGAGCAAGCCATAGTATTTACCCAAATATATTCCAGATTTTTTTTTTAATTTCCGGTCGTGGGGCCTGAACTCTGGGCCTGGGCGCTGTCCCTCAGCTCTTCAGCTCAAGGCTAGCGCTCTACCACTTGAGCCACAGCGCCACTTCTGGCTTTTTTTCTTTTTGCTTATGTGGTGCTGGGGAATCGAACCCAGGGCCTCATGCATGCAAGGCAAGCGCTCTACCACTGAGCCACCTTCCCAGCCCCTATTCCAGACTTTTGTTTACATAGAAACCTGAGTTTTTAGCAACTTCATTCTTAACTGCCCAAACCTGGGGACAATCAAGGGATCCAAGAAGGTGAATAGAAAACTATGTTGTGAATATTATTCAATACTACAAAGAAATGAGCTGTTAAATCATGAAAAAACATGAAACAAGGCTAAATACATATTACTAAGTGAAAGAAGACAATGGAAAAGGTTACTTACTGTGTGATTCTAACTCTATATCATTCTGGAAAAGACAGAATTAGTTAGTAAAAAGGTGCAGTGGTTGCCAAGTCTTACAAGGGAGCAAAGGATGAATGGGAAAAACAGAGCACATGATTTGAGAGTAGTTGAAGTATTGTGTATAGTACGGTAATGATTGACACGCCATGCATTTGTCCAAGCCATTGAATCATCAACAATGAACCCCTATGTAAATTAAAAGAGTTCTGGTGATAATGATGTGTCAGTATAGGTTCATCAGTTGTACCAAGTATACCACTTTGGTGGGGTATGTTGATGATGGGAAGTTGTACACTGGTAGAGATAGCAGATTTATGAGAAATCTTTGGTCCTCTCAATTTTTGCTGTGAAACTAAAATTGCTCTAAAA
>NW_012267302.1:4565512-4615735 GCF_000151885.1 Dipodomys ordii
CTAATTCATTTAATTCTGATTTAATTTTGATTATTTCTTTCCGTCTACTGGATTGGGGTTATTTTTAAAAGACAGAAGTTCCTGTCTCTTGCAAATATCTGGGAGTGTGTATGAAAGAAATTATGTGCTTTAAAAAAATCTTCCTGGAAGAAGAGGAGGGATATTAATGGATACAGTTGCAGTAGATTTTCTATATGTTTATTTATGAATACGTGGCTTATTACACTATAATCTATCATTATGAATATGCTTTTTAAAGGAACTCCTAAAATAGGTTTTAAATTTTTTGTATTAAAAATAAAATTCTGGTGGGGCACCAGTGACACCTGTAATCTTACTCAAGATCTGAAAATCTAGGTTTCCAATCTAGGCATGAAAGTCTGTGAGGTGCTTATTTCCAGTTAACAGCAAATAATAGGAAGTGGAGCTGTGGCTCAAGTGGTAGAAAGGTAACCTTGAACAAGAAAAGCTCAGGGACAATTTCCAGGTCCTGAGTTCAAGCCCCAATACCAGCATGAAATTAATTATCAGTTGAATTCTAGAACCAATTTTTGTCCATTCTTTTTCACCTTGCTTTCCTTGCTTGCTTGAGACATTTTCTCACTTTGTAGCTGGCCTCAACTTTCCTCAAACTTGCAGTCATCCTACATCAGCTCACCTCAGTGCAAGGATTACAGGAGTACACCACTGCACTTAGCTGTCCATTGTTCCTTACACTACCTCACACTGACAGTAAGCCATGATACATAAACAGATCTTGATTAAAATTGTTTTCATACTGGAAAAGGCTATATTTCTAGCTGTACAAAACATAGTTCAAGGGGTCATCCTGTGTCCTTGTTTCAACATTGTGTTATGCCCCTTCCTCTCCCCAGATTAGATAAATGTACATACAAGATGCAGGGTACCAAAATCAAATATGGTGACAACAGGGGATATGCCATAGGGGGAAACAACATATAAAAGAAACAAAAAAAATCACATAGTACAGATACTCACAAGACATTATGTTGGAAATGAACTTTTCAACTTCTGGGGAGAGGAGTTGGGGCATGGGGGAGGAAAGGGACAGTATGAAAAAAACAAAGGAGGGTGTAACAATGTTCTACAAGAAATGTACTCATTACCTTACTCATGTAACTGTCACGCCTTGTGCAGCATCTTTACAATAAAAGAAAATTAAAAAAATATATAGTTCATAGTTGGCTCATCAGTTCTAATGGAGGTATAGCTAGGTTTTCTTTTGCTTTCCAAGCATGTCAAGCACCAGAGCTGTGGTATTGAAAGCCCAAGGCCTGGAAATACCCATAAGCAGCTGCAAGGGTGGGAGGTGACTCATTCTAGCTTTATAATGTTCAGAGAAACTGTGATGATAAGAGTAAAGACGAAAAAATAAACCAGAGATAACCGAGATAATGGTGGGGGGCGGGAAGAGAAGCTGAGGAAACAGGACAACACTCTCAACTCTTTGGCTTGAGAAATTTATTATGCCAAGGAAGATAAATTGGAAAAACATGAAAAGGGAAAGAGATCTTGTCTCTGACTGGTGTATTTCTCTTTTAAGTGAATGAGAATAACACAGAAATAAAAGCGTTCAAAACAGAGCTGAATGCTCAGCCAAAATCACGCTTCCTAATCATTTCCAACTTTGGCAGAAGCCTGGCTCGTTGTACTTGAGCAGTTTTTGAGTAGTTTTCTGGAGTTTGAATTGTACATGTAATTCATCTTGATCAGAATATATCCAGGAAGCCAAGATTCATTTGCTGAGATAAGAATGCTAGCCACATGGTGAATGAAACCAGGCTTCCTTCTCGGTGTCAGAAAAGTCACTTCTGCCTTCTCACTTTGGAGAGTTCTGAGAAACATAAACAAACAAATGTAAGTGGTGAAATCATTTCTTTGGGGCCATCTTGACAACCAAGTCATCATATGACATACTTGCCCTTCCTATATCAGACTGTTCTATACTAGAAAGACACAGTTGGAGAGAGCCAAGCTAAAAGGCAAGAATCAAATAGTAAAGAACAAAAAGGGGGTCTGCAAGGAGACCAGGCATCTATAAGAAGTGGCAGGCTGGCCTTCATGCCTGTCCTTGAGCAAGAAGATCGGGGATGAGATAGGATCAGAGGTGGTGCCTGAGAAAATGGAACCCTCACTAGGTGCTGGTCATTCATGCCTGTAAGCCTAACTATTCAGAAGGCTGAGATTTTAGGATTCTGGTTTAAAACCAGCTCATGTAGGCAAATCTGAGAGACATCTAGTCACAAAAAAGCTAGGAAGTGGAGACATGAACAAGTGGTAGAGTAGAAAAGCTGAGGGACAGTGTCCAGGCCCTGACCCTGAGTTCAAAACCCAGTACTGTCTTTCTCCCTCCCCCTCTTACACACACACACACACACACACACACACACACACACACACACACACACACAGAAAATGGAACCCTAAGAGAGCCGTGTTAGTACTGATTCAGTGAGTATAATAGGAAGAACTCCAGATTCCAGCACATTGGTTTTTAAATAGTGGTGAGATTTACATCATTTCATAGGGTTAACATTTTTAGGGTGTACAGTCTTTGTTCATTGCTACTTAGATTTCACTTCTGAATAACCTCGAATGAAAGGTTGTTCCTGCCCAATTACTTGTGGTTTTCCTTGCCTTCTAGGTAATTACCCAAAGTGTGAGTCAATTTCACACATGTTTGTGAGGCCTTTGCTTTTAATAAAAGTCTTTGGTAGTGGTTTTTCAAAATACGTTTTTTATTGTAAAAAATACGGTACAGAGGGGTTACAGTTACATGAGTAAGGTAATGAGTACATTTCCTAGCAAGCATTGTTGCCTCCTCCTTTGTTTTTCCCCTATCATCCCTTCCTTCACCACCTCCCCAACTCCCCCCCCCCCACTCCTCTGCTGAAGTTGTAAAGTTGGTTTTCAACATAGTGTCTTGTACATCTCATTGTCACAATGGGTCAACCTGTATCCCTATTTAAGCATTTTGTTTTTTCCCTTCCCTTCCCCAAATTAGAAAAATATATAAACAAGATGCAGGGCACCAGAATCAAATACAGTGAAAACAGGGGTTATACCATGGGGGAGGAACATACCAAGAAACAAAAAAAAATCACATAGTACATTATAAATACATTAAAAACAATAGCAAGAAAGAAAAATCCATTTGTGTCCCTATCTTGGGGTTCATTTCACTTAACATCTGGTGTTGTTTTCTTTGAGATAAAATTAAGTTGTTGTAGGAAGTTCTTTTGGAGAAATTGTGGTGATGGGAATCCAACTTCGAGCTTCATACATGTCAGGCAAGCACTCTACCTCAAAGCCCCATGCCCAGCCATCTGGTTTTTATAGTTTTTGAGACAGGGATCTTGCTATGTAGCATAGGCTAGCCTCTGATTTTTTCAATCTGCAACCTCTACCTTAAATGCCGGCAGTAAAGGTGTGCACTACCATACCCGAACGGGAATGTTTTTTGGAAGAAAACTTTTGTTTGTTCAAAAAGGCAGCTAGGTAGATATGTAAGTACATAGGTGTCAACAGAGAAGGCCAATATCTTTGCATAGTGAGACAAATCATTGGTTTACAGTCCTCATCTACCATTTACTAACTCTGAATTTGGGCAATTTACCCAACAGATATCTTTGAACTTCAGGTTATTTATCTAGAAAATACAGTTGTTGATTGTTGTCTATTAGATATTGGGATGATTATGGATAATACTTTTCTTTTTTTAAAAAAGGGAATGAGATACATTGGTTGGATTCATGGCAGGCTCGTCCCTCTGAGCCTTTATAGTGTCCCATGTCAGAGCAAACTGTGGTTCGAAACTACTGCCAGGCCTCTACCTATGGGCTACTGGCACTAAAGGGGGTTACACAGATGGAAAAAAAATTAAGAGAATGAGAGGGAAGGATAAATGTTACAAGTAAGAACTTCCGGGCTGGGAAGGTGGCTCAGTGGTAGAGTGCTTGCCTCACATGCATGAGGCCCTGAGTTCAATTCCTCAGCACCACATAAGCAGAAAAATCTGGAAGTGTCACTGTGGCTCAAGTGGTAGAGTGCTAACCTTGAACTGAAGAGTTGAGGGACAGTGCCTAGGCCCAGAATTCAGGCCCCAGGACTGACAAAAAACAAAAAACAAAAACAAACAAAAGTTAGAACTTCCTTCCCTCACCAAACAAAGCATGTTCCCAGTTCTCTTGCTCTAAATTTACATGTAGTTTTCATGAAGTTCAGAAAATAAAACAAGATTCAGACTCTCAGTTTCAAATACATGAGAAATGATTCACATATCTTTAAAACGTGACTTTCTTCTGGCAGTAATGACATTATTGGAGCATAAATGGCAGCTCACTTAGCATGTCCTTATAACTCTTATCAAAGAAAGACAGCTTTGTTCTCAGTGTGACCCACTTGGGACTCACTGCTTGTTGATGGATATTATCATTTTTTATGTCAGTAAATAATTTGATGTCAGATAAATGACCTGTTTCCTTTCTGTAGTATAAAGCTCATCCATCTTCAAGGAGCTTGAGTGAATGAAGAAATCTGAGCAGACCAAGTGTTTCTGACTGCAGGATAGGAGATAGTTTATTAATTCTTCATGCAAGTCCTAGGCAGTTGAGTTTAATTCTAAATGTGTGCCTGGTAAATTAGTGAGAGCATATGCATTTGCCATTGGCTGAGCAGAGAGAAATAGAAAGGGAACACTTGCTTTTCTTCTAGAAGAAGAGGATGCTACTTTAGTACTGCTTATATGAAATTTACGGAAGACCCCTTCTGCATGATTGGGTATCTGACCTAGCCCTAACTCTTGTTGCCTTGAGGAATAATAAAAAGGTATAAAGTGAAGGATCAGAAAGATGCCTTTGTTTATTTTTGTTTTTTTTAATGCTAGTTCTGGGGCTTGAACTCAGGGCCTCAGCACTGTCTCTAAGCTTTTGTGCTCAAGGCTAGCACTTTACCACTTTGAGCCACAGCTCCAATTCTGGCTTTTTGGTGGTTAATTAGAAATGAGTCTCACAGACTTTCCTGGCCAGGCTGGCTTTGAACCATGATCCTCACATTTCAGCCTAGTGAGTAGCTAGGATTACAAGCGTGAGCCACAGTCACCTGTCAGAAAAGTGTGTTTTAACTGACTTTACTCCTAGAAGCTTTGAAGGTTGCAACAGTTTTAAAAATGTAGCATCAAATAAGTTCTAGAAACAGCATCTATGCTTTTTGGAATGCAGATTCTGATCATTTAAGATAACCTCTGAGAACCTTTTCTGTTTGAGGATGAGTGCAATGAATCCATGATCACTTTGGAAGCTTCTGGAATATCATCTGGGAGATATAGTCAAGGCAAAAATGAGGACAGTTTATCTTCTTGGAAAACTTGAGATAGGATGGAAATTACATCATTGAGTTTTTCCCAATATAATGAAGATGACTTGGGAATAGTTCCTTGAATAATAGACCACTGGAGTTTTCTGGAGCCATTCATGGAATCTGAGAGATCATAGGCTGTAAGCTTTTTCAGAGATCATTTAATGCAAGTATCTTTTTTTATTTTTAATCTGGCCAAAGATAACTCAGAGCTCAGAGGTCAGACCTTTTCTCTAAGTCACAAAATAGGTTTGCAGAGTAAACACCTGAACATAAAGACTGTGTGTGTCTACTAAGAAACTTTGAAAAATTTGTAGATTTATCTGTGTCAATTTCATCAAATTACAGATCTAGAAGTAAGGAGAAGGTAAATATTTATTCCAATGAGCAATATATAAAAAGCCAGTCTGGGTTTTTTTTTAAATGTGTGTGTGTTTTGTTTTTTGTTTTAGTTTTAGTAAAGGCTCATTAGCCCACAGGCCAACTATGACTAGTGTCTCATTTTTGTACCTCTGATCCAGGAATAGTTTTTACATTAAAAAAAGTTGTAAAGAAAAACAAAAGAATGGGTAAATGATGTGGTAAGGACTAGATGGTCTTGAAATGTCTACAAATATTAACTATCTGCCCCTTTACAGAAAGTTTGTTGACTTATATTCCAGAATATTCAGAGGATGCTTTATGACTGTCTTTATAGATCTTATAACACTTTGTGTTTTATAGTTTTAGATAATATCATGGATTACAGAAAATAGAGAACCTAGTTTGAAAAGTTATCTGTTTAGGGAAAGCTTTAGGGAGAGCTTTTTGTTCTCAAGAGGGACCTATCTGCTTTATGAATTATACACTAAATATTAAACTGAAATGTAGGCAAATCTGTCTCTCTTTTTCACAGAAGTTTTGCCATTTAGTTTCTCACCACATCTATTTCCTGAAGCATCTCAAAATAGCCATGAGCTAAGTCTGGCTAAGGAATTTTTCTGCTACACTACTCAGAACCACATGGTTCACACTGGAAAACCATGTCAGGAGGGAATCCATGTCCATGTATGAATTGCAGATAAGACTGAGAGGAAAGAAAGAAATGAGCAAGTGAAAAAGAATGCGAATTGGAGAGACCATATTATAGAGAGTTGAGAGCTATAGATAATCCATCTCCTTTCCTTTAGAGTAGTTCCTTCCAGATTGTTTCATACTAATTCTAAGATTATGGATATGAAAGGGTGTTGTAGGTACTCTAATTGGATCAAACTTGTTGCTAAAATGACAAAAGTGGATCTTATTGTTAAAACTAACCAGTCCTTTCTGTTTTCAGTTCCCAGAATAATTCAGCTCAAGAAAATATTGACATTTCTGTCTGAATTCATTCTGATTTCCATTTTGTAAGGGAAATATTTTCTTAAATATTGCCTTAGCCACAAACCTCAGAGCCTCTGAGATGTGTGTCTCTCATAGATGAGATTACCTTTTTCTTCTGTCTTTTCCTGTTTTAGGCCTTTTCCTCCCCATGCCACTGTTTGAGCAACACTTCTGTTAGAGAAGATGGGAAGGGAAGACAGTGCTGTCGTGGATGGCTAAGTAACTTTCTGTGGAGGAAGGCTGTAAAGATGTCTCCTAAGAATTTTCTTCCTGTGTCGTCTGGGAGGACACAGGAGCACTGCCTGGCTAGTCCATGTGGTAGGCCTACGATGGAGGTCTTGTCATAGCCAGAAGGTTTTCTTGGAAAATGGATTGCCAAAGAAAGCTAGCTTTAGGTTCTATCAAGGTCAGGGGATCTCATAGGCTTACAATACAGTGAGGAAAAAATACTGTATATAAAAATGCCCTGATAGAACTGATAGACTCCAGTATTCAGATGGGTTATGAAAAGGACTGTTCATTGTCATTTGCAGGAGGACAATTCTTCACTGTGTAATGCCACGCTATACATGCTTAGAGGCTTAGCTTCATATTTTTGTCCACTCATTAATTACTCTATAATCACTAGGACAACACAAGTAGATTCTTAGAAATTTCCATTCAGTCTCTCTGTGAAAATAAAATAATGTCAGTGCTTGAAAGCCACTGGATGGCCTTACTTCTGAAAAGTTTTCCATTGAAATTTTGAGGCGATCCAGAGAGAAAGCTGAAAGATGAAATATTCAGAGTGTTGGGCTAGGCACTTTTGGAGTATATGGTACTGGGGATTAAACCCAAGGCCTTGTTGATGCTAAATTAAGTGCACTACCACTGAGCTGTATCCCCAGCACTACACTTAGATCCATTTCTTCACTCCCAGGAGTTTCATCACTCCCAGGAGATGCTAGCCTAGAAAGATAGGAGACTCCTTACCAAATTACCCCGGTAAGTGTGTTAAGACTTGAAGAAACTCAGAATTTGAAGAAAACTAACTCACTTAACTTCCAGGCAGCCTTATAGACCTATCTTTGAGACTCCGCCATGGATTTAGAATAATTTCTACTGGCTTCTTGTGCTGGCCCTTGGGAGGTCTCTAAGAGAGATAGCAAATATTTGCAGTAAACATTAATTGAATGTGAGATTGCTTGGGTCTAGTTCTTACTGCTACCACTAACTGTACAACTCTGAGCAAGATCTTTCATTTCTCTGGGCCTGTCTTAGTTTCCTATCTATATAGCAGAGCTAATGTTGCTACTTGTCTCATAAGGTATTTGTGGCATTCAATCAGTTAATAAGTATGAAATGTGTGTTTCTAGCACCTGATAAATATTAGTTCTTTTATTTTTAATATTTTTATTGTAAAAATACTGTTCAGAGGGGTTACAGTTACATGAGCAAGGTAATGAGTACATTTCCTATCAAGCATTGTTACCTCCTCCTTTGTTTTTCCCCTACCACCCCTTCCCTCTCACCTCCACCACTACATCTGTCCCCTGCCTCCCCACCCCCCGTGCCTAAATTGTAAAGTTCGTTTTTAAATATAGTGTCTTGTGCATCTCATTATCTCATTGTTACGAGAGACACCTGTATCCTTATTTAAGCATTTTGTTTTTTCCCTTCCCCTCCCCAAATTAGAGAAATGTATATACAAGATGCAGGGCACCAACATCAAATACAGTGAAAACAGAGGTTATACTGTGGGGGAGGAACATACAAAGAAACACAAAAAAATCACATGGTACATTATAAATATATTAGGAACAATAGAACCCCTATCTTGGCGTTCATTTTGCTTAACATCATCATATTTGGTCACATAGTTCTTATAGGTGCTAAATGTAGGCCTAGATCAGTATTTTGTTTTGTCTCATAGTTGGAAATAAATTTTCTGAAGGTCATGAAGTGAGTTCGCTCTATAGGAAGCTGAGTGCAGACTTGTGTCTTTATTCATCAGAGGGAAACTACATCTGTGCCCCAAAAGCACAGATGTTTGAAACAACTTGTCCCTAAGTTTGTGGTAGAATGGAGTAAGGAGCTTGGCTCTGGATTGTGCTTGTCCTTTAGGTGACACTGCCTTTGGGGCTTTCAAAGAGGAAAAGGAAAGAAGCCTCCCCCCATCCATTCTTCCCTCGGAAAGTAGTTGGGCAGCAGTTCCTAAGACGCTTGCCAAGTTCATTGAGATAGCCAGCCCCTTTCTACTGCCCCCTGCTCCAGACTTCATTTCCATGATAGTGAGTAGAAAAAGACAAAGGAAAAGAATTGAAAAGTAACCATAAATTGGGAGTCCTGGAACCAGCAGGTGATCTTTCCAGAAGTCTTTTTCTCTCAAGGGCTAGACCCAAAGTCTCCTCAGTCAATACATCATAAAACGTAAACGGATTTTTGTTCAAGGCCATAGCAGTAACAAAGCCTGGATTTTCTCTTCTGCCATAAACAATTTCAAAGGCAGACATAATCAAACTGGGTTTCCAAAATGGGATGATACACAAAGCAGAAATTGATATCCCAAGACAAACAGGGTGACCCCTACATTTGCCCTGCCTGTCTAGAGTATATTCAGGATGCAGTAGGGGAAGTCACTACAAGATTCACTGAAAGGAGGCCACCGCATTATTCAGGCAGAAAAGCATTTACTGGGGGGAGAGTATACTGCTAGCCTCCAGGAGACTGGGTGTACAGAGCCTGCACCAGATGAAGGGTGCAGGGTGTGCAAGGGATGCGGGGGACGAGGAAGGAAAACCCTGAACCTGCTGGCCTGCACAGGATGGAGGTGTGCAGAGGTCAGCTCATGGTGAGACTGAGGTTATGGTGGATATGGATGTGATCTCATTGCCTGGGAATCTCCTACAATCAGAAGGAGGCATGACAGGGGTGGTTCTAGAAGTGACCTCAGAGCAAGGGGAAGTGGCTTCAGAGTCACTTCCTCTGCCCCCAGGTGCAGGCCAGTTACCTGGCCTACGAAAAGCTGGGCAGGGACTTCTAGGGAAAGGGTAGCTCCCATGAGATGAGAATTAGGGAAGCCCGAAGTGGCTAGAATCCTCAAAGCAGAGTCCTAGAGAGAGGAGAAAGGTGATGGGGAGAGAGAGATGCATCCGGAGAAAGCTCCAGAAATTGCTGTAAAAGTTCTCCTGGGTCTTCAGCTGAATACTGACTGATTAGAACATGCTATGAGAAACTTCTAGAAGCCAGGTAAAGAACCACTTGAAAGGAGCAGTAGAGTGGTGCTTGGAGTTCACACAGGGCCAGTAGTGTTGTTTCTGCCACTAGAGTAGAGGACAGGGTACAGGGCATCTGCTAGATTACTCAGAGGAGGATTGCCTAAGAGGGAAAAAACATTAAAAAACTGTCCTGGGTCCTGCCCAACAAGGCTTAAAAGATAAATCACAAAATGACCAATTTGTTTATAAATACCTTAGTGGTGTTCCAGAAATAAATCTTCAAAAATACTGAAGTGAATTAAAATCTAGCCCTAGGTTAGATCAACAGTGTCTGGCATCTAAGGAAATGGCATCCCTTTATGGGAATAAAAATATAGATCGGTTAGAAATAAAGATGACACAATTAGTAGACAAAGCTATTAAAACAAGTATTATAACTGTTCTTTGTGTGTATGAAGGTTAAGGAACACACAAGAAGGTTAAGGTATTAAAAAGATGTATGTCATCAAACCCAAAGCAAATTTCTAGAGATGAAAACTGCAGTGTCAAGATAAAAACCACCCTGGTAGGAATTAGTAGCTAATTAGATACTAACAGAAGGAAAAATTAGTGAACACGAAAATGTAACAATAGAAACTGTACAAAATAAATCGGAAGGAGAAAGTCACTGAAGACAATTAGGAGAGAAACTGTGAGTCAGAATAACTTAAAGCAGACTCAAGAGTTCCCAAGTTATCAGAAGAAAGAAAATCATGAAAGTGCAAGCAGAAATCAATGCAATAGAAAAGAGAAAGCAAAAACAAAAAAGTCAATGCAAAGGAAACTTTGTTGTTTGGGAAGATTAATAAAATCAATAACCCCCTCACCACACAGATGAATGATGCAGGGAAGAAAGCATTGACACTATTGGGAATGAAAGAAGACCTTTCCCTGATGTTAACAATGTGATTAGGAGAAATATTATGAAAACCTCATGCCAATAAACTTGAAATGGGCAAACTTCTTCAAAGACACAAACAAGGCACAATGAAGAAGAAATAGTAAACACAATGGCCATCACTTTTTTCAAAGTAGGAACTCCAGATTTAGGATTTCTGATGTAGTCTACCTACCTTAATGAACTATTTGTTCCAATGTGTCATGAACTTTTCTAAAAAATTTGTGCTATGGTGTCAGAACTGTGGACCAATCCCTCTTATGCACAAAAATGGGGGGAAAACTTTGAAGAATTTTTTTTGCAAATTGAATTCAATAATATATACAAATAATAATATATCATGTCTAAGGGTTAATTGGAGGGATGTGAAGTTAGTTTAACATAGTAAATGTGGACTCAAGTGAAAGGGAAATATTGTTCTCTACCTTAGCCTCATTTTTACAGAGCCCTAGGCTTTTCTGATGATGATGATGATGATGATGATGATGATGATAGATATATAGATACATGCATAGATATATACATACATACATACATACATACAGAAGGCCTTAAGTCCCTGGGGTTCTACTAATGATCTAAGCAGAACCAATCTGTTTCTAGAACCTCATGTTTTTTTATCCACATTGTAGTAGTAATCTAAGACCCTCCAACTGACAACAAGTGTCTGAGACTTGGCACTGCTAGAAAAGAAATGTGTTTCAGAGTCATAGAGGCATTGATTCAAATCCAGGCCTTACCATTTATTGAATAAATCATTTAATATTTTTGATTCTTACAGAACTGAGATTGTTCTAAGGCTTAGAGGTAAAATACACAAAACTCTGTGTTGAGACTCCAGAGCACAATGATTAAGAGCGGAGGCTCCAGGTAAAGCTTGGATGTTAGCACCAGCTGTTACATTTGTATTCATGAGGCCTTGTCTAGTTTCCTAGTCCGTGAAATAAGATTAATGGTACCATCTACCCCCTTTAAGAGTTGTTATAAAGTCCCTTTGAGTTAATACTTGAATAGCTCTTAGAACAGTACCTGGCATACTTCCAACTAAGTGCTCAATACACATTAGCTATTGTTATTAAAGCTATTACTGTTGCATTGGTTGCCAGTATTGTCACTATTGTTGTAGACAGGCCATCTAAGGCTTTGATATCCTAGAAAGAAAGGAACCCAAGAAGGGGTTCACAAACCTAGGTGAAGCAACCCTGGCTAAACAGGGAGAGGTGAATAGGCAAATTTGGAGATAGCAAAGCCTTGAACAGAGCTGTCCTGGCAATAATCTATCTCAGAGACAGGAATATTTTTGTTAGCGATATGTCTACTGTCGATCTTCCTGAATGAGAATGTGCTGTGATGTGAAGGGGGCCTGGGTTATAATTGCAAACTGTGTGGCCCTGTCAGCAGGTGATGGTCCCTCAATGACAGTGTGACAGGGAGCAGAAATAGGGCCTCAGCTAGCCTCTCTGCCTGCCACCAGAATTTGCACTGTGCAGAGTTCTACCCAGCCAGATCTGAGTTGTGGCTTGGGGAGGCCTGCCAGACATAGGGCTGTGTACTACCAATTTCTTTCAGCACAGTCTATTCTGCCATTCATAGCTTCTTGCTATGAAGCAGACCGAACAGCTCATATCCTGTGGACAGATGATAGATATGTCATATCTCTGAAAATTGTTTGTCTTCCACAGGTGTATAGGCTTCCTTCAGAAGCAGACAGGTCACATGACACTTTTCAACACACTCTTCTGTCCTAGCTTGGCATCTAGTGTCTATCAAAAGGAAAATCTTTCACATGCAATTATGGCAGAAAATAAAGGTGCTGAAGTGTTGTGGACCAAGAAGCGAAGAGATCAAAGGGCAGTAATGAAAACTGATTACACTGAAAGGGCAGCTTCAAATCCAGAAGTTGGGTGGGGCCTGATATTGCTAGGAAGCTGACTTATGGGCCCCCACCATAGTCCATGCAGAAGGCTTGGCCCCAGATCCATTCTAGACACTGCTTTCTTAACATAGTACATCTAAATGGCTGGAGTTGTCTGTCACCTATCTGTGATTGTAGGTACTGCCTAAGCAGTTCTAAGGTGCTTTTTCCCAGGTCTGCACACAAGACCTATTTCTTCTAGCATCATCCAATTAATAGCACCATTTTGGACCTCCTAGAATTTAGTTCTTGCCCATTAAGCCTGCTAACGTTTTCTATAGTACAAAGCTTAAGTTTTTATTGCTTATTTTCTTACTTAACTATCAGAGGTCAAGAGTGAAAGGAGAACTTCTTCAAGGTTTTGGAGGAAGCTGCACATTCACAGAAATGGAAGCTGCCCCTCTCAGTACCACCCTTTCTCATTGTGGAAGGATTTCTCTCCTGTCAAGAACATTAACTATCATTTTGCAAAGTATTCTTAGCATGATAACATTTCCAACCCCAGAAAATGGCTTGTCAAGATCAATTTAGATTTTTGTATCCAATCACTTGCTTTGGAATACTTCAGGAATATCAACAATGTCCATCTAATTGTGGGCAAACCTATCTGAATTGATTTAAGAAAAAAGAAACTACACTTACTTGGGAGGAAATAGATCTGTATTTGTTTCAGTAATGGTAACTCTGGTAATTCAAAAGAAGCTGCACTTTGTCAGTGTGTTCTGGAGTTCCTGGAAAATCAAGTATAGTTTATTAATGGCAGTAAATAGTTGCTTGATTTATTTAAAAGTGGTTCCTTTTCCTAAAAATTCTTGTTTTTTCTTCACTTGGATGTTGAGTAGATTAATAACTCTTTATCTCAAATGTAAAGATAATTAAGAGATGGCTTATTCTATAACAAGGGGAGGATGAGAAAATAAAAAACCCAACATTTGTTGAATGTCAGCTATCTTACTTGGCAGTATTCTTTATCGTCATAAAAAGGCCATTTGCTGGAACTGATATGACCATTTTTCAGATGAAGAAAACAAAATAAAGTCAGGTAAATGAGTTTGTCAGATGGTGGTAGAGCTGTTGTTTAATTCCTGTTTTTCTAGTTCCAGAGGGTATGCCTCCACTCTCCCAGCCTTCTTTGCTCATTTTAGATGTTTGTCCTAGGCTAAGTGACTCCAACCACTGCTGGTCTTACACACCCACTCATGAAATTGAGATTGCTAAAGGAAATGTCAATTGGACCCCAGAGAAATGGGATCACAAAATAAATAGTCCTCTGGGCATCGATGGCTCACACCTATAATCCTAGTTACTCAGGAGGCTGAGATCTGAGGATCGTGGTTCAAAGCCAGCCCAGGCAGGAAACTCCATGAGACTCTTATCTCCAATAAACCACTCAGAAAACCAGAAGTGGCGCTATTGCTTAAGTGGTAGAGCACTAGCCTTGAGCTAAAGAGCTGAGGCACAGCGCCCAGGCCCAGAGTTCAAGCCCCACGACCTACCCCCCTCCAAAAAAATAGTCCTTACAGACCCATGTGTTCATAGCCCACAAGGCCCTGTATTGGAAACCTAAGCAGTCATTTGTTGAAGAGTACTTGGTGGGTCTGAGCAAGTCTTTCATTGTACCAAAGACTTTCAATGGGTGGTACCCACTATGTTGAGGATAGGCTGGGATGTGAGGGGGTTACAAAGACTTTCTGGTCCAGATTGTCACTCTTATTGACCTTATGTCAATGTTTCTATTGTGTCTTTGCAAGCATGGAAAGTGTCATAATTGGGTAAATAAATCCTGGGGCATATTTTTACTCAGTTGTCTTTGGGCATGATTTAAGTCACTGAGTCAGAGGAGCATCTTTGGAGAAAACAGGCTCAGGGAAGACAAATTGCGAAAGGACAAGGAAAGGAGAGCTGTTGTCATCACAGGGGATTGTAGAAGGTGTTGTATAGTGGTGGGAAAGGAGAGCCTGTGAACTTGGTTGTGCTGAAGAGTAGGAGGTCTAGTAGGCAAACTTCCCTCACTCAACAGTCTTGCCTGAGGCCAGCTCTACTTCGCAAACCTCATGGGATCAGCTTGCTCATTTCAAAGGATCTAGCCCACCAGAAGAAAACAACATTTCTCTCTCTGGCAACTTGGCATTGCAGCTGTCATCATGACTGAATCCAGAAAAGCAGCTTATTCAAGTGGCAGCTTGTTCCTTGAGGCTTGTCTCATCTTTGAGAAATGCCCAGTGACACTTCTCAGAGGAAATTCCTTATTCTAGCTCTGTGTGTCTTTGTGCTATTTACTGCAAGAGCTTTAGGAACCCATTCCTGGCTATAATGAACCCATGGATGATGGTCATTCATCTATGTTTATAGAAGAAGCCAGTTAGACTTTTGTCAGAGACCAGACGGCATTTCCTGAGCACAGTAACTGGATGCCCCAGAAGTTGTTTCCATTGCTGCAGTATACTTTGAGAGGTGTTGATTGAGAATTTTGTTGAAATCAGCCTGTATGTCCCCACTGTCTCCATTTTCCTTTCCATTTAACCCAAAGACTGCCATTTATTGTCTTAGATTGTAGTTAGTACTAGTTGCCAAGTATTTCTACAACTTTAGCTTGTACAAAGAGAATAGAATCTCATCAGAGAGCAAGAGTTGAGGGACTGAAGGGCATTACTCTCTCTGCTCCACAAATCTTGGAGTGTAGGATTTTAGGCCTGAAAGCAGCTTTATTCTAGTAGGTAGTTGGACTGATTCTCAGACTGAGAATATGAGGAAACTGAGGCCTGGAAACTGGAGATAATGCCTCAGGCCATGTAGCTGACCAATAACTGCTTGTCTAATTTGTATGCGTAGGTCAGCTCTATGGAAGACGGTTGAAAAAGAAAAGACACATGGTAGTTGAGGACCAGGATGATAGAAGTCACATGTGGCTGTTTTGAAAAACCCAGAGCTGTTTTTTCAGCAAAGAAGACAAAGGGATCATGAAAATCATCTTCAAATATTTGAGTGCTGTTACTCTCAAGGATGTGAATTTTAGTCTTTGTAATCCCTAAGAGCACAGGTAGCATTCAACAGCACTGGAAGGAGGAAGAAGATACTGACCTGTGTGCTTAAGAGCCTGGAATAATTGATAGAATGGCAAATCTGTTGCCCCTGTTTCATTGAACACACACACACACACACACACACACACACACACACACACACACACGGAGATGTCTCCAGTGGGAGTCTCCTTTCCAAAGCTAAGTCATGAAAACACTCATCAGTGTCTCCAGGAGTATCCATCAAAGAGAGATTTGTGGTAGCAACTTTCTGCGAAGGATGCCATCTCCCCAGCAATGTGCTCACGTAGCTCAGCCATGGCCCTTGGGGGCCTCAGCACCTCATAACCCACATAGAAGGGCTGATATACAGTGAAACATAGACAGGTATTGGGCTTGCTCCAGAATAAGCTTGATGACATGGGAAAATTAAAGGAGAAGAATTGGCACTGGCACTTGGATCCTCACTATTTGTCTAGAGTGATGACTGCCAGGATTGATAGATTCTCAGGAAGCCAGCAGATACTTGGCCTCAGAGGAAGGCAAGGCCAAAGCTTTAGAAGAAACATCTTAAAGCAAATGTTTAGTAACCTCTAAA
This sequence comes from Dipodomys ordii, assembly GCF_000151885.1. Classification (NCBI taxonomy): domain Eukaryota; kingdom Metazoa; phylum Chordata; class Mammalia; order Rodentia; family Heteromyidae; genus Dipodomys; species Dipodomys ordii. Next base: position 4,581,918 of record NW_012267302.1, read on the forward strand.
TTTAAGGACCACTCAGTGAGGATAGAGAATGATGCCATCTAGGGGTCTTGAGTTCTTTCTCTTCACCATGTAAAGAAATATGAAGCAGGAACAGTGGGAGTACAAGCAACATTTATTTGCAAGTGAGAATAAGGTGCCAGGGAAACTGAGGAAAGCCTCTTAGCTACTAGTGGGTTAGTATAAATCCCCAGACAGGAGTCTCATCTGGGAGGGCCACTTTATGTTATATGAGGTCTTGTTTACCTGATTCTTGGATGAGAAGGAGAAGGGGAAGAATTCAGACTTCTCAGTGGAAGAGAGTGAGAAGGAGGGTCTAGAAATCAGTAGCCTCATGTAGGCTTGTGAGTCCCTCTTTTGTAGCATTTTTGTGTGAGTCTCAGCTCTTTTGGCATCTGATTGAGCCAATGCCCACATCATCTGTCCCTTGTGCAGGTCTGCTCCAGCATTGTCACAAGCTTTATCTCTGTTTCCGAGTCTGTAGGAAGAGGAGGTATTTTTCTACCAGGACTCTGTCCCTGTTTCTCTGACTACCTAGTCATACCCTTTTTACTTCTTCCTTATCAGCACTAGAAGGCAAATCCTCAGATTGGATCAAGGAATAAACCTTCTCCTTAGATCTTCCCATCCCAACTCTTCTATAACACCAGCCTACCCTGTGCTAGTCTCTTGGCCTCACTCCCCTGACCCCCATCTTTGGCTGTACTTTAAGATTCATATCCCTGATGCTACCTTATCGTGTCTAAGCTTCTTATTTGGAATCTCAGATCAGATGCCACCTACCTCAGAGTTGAGGGGTGGAGGACAAGTGGTAGCACTATAGATCAGCATACCAGATCTCAGGCATAACCATGTCATATTGGATCAACACTTGGCCTTTTTCCTCTTGAGTTTCATAAGGATGTTATTATGACTTTCCATTGGCCTTCTCTGTTCTTATCAAGCCCCCTTCTAGGACAGAACCCATTCCTAGCCCACGGGAGGAAGCTTTTGCCATGTTCCAAGGAGCAGAGCCTCCTCCAAGGCCCTCCCTGCATTTCCTCACATGCATTCATTTCCCAAGAACCCATTGACCTCCTCTAGGCTGATGAGGCAGACTAATGTCTGGTGTTCATCCTCACAGAATTAGCAGTCCCTGTCCCCAGAGGACTGCCTTTTTTGGTTGCTTATTTCTGTACTTTGTCCCAGGACCTCAATTGGCTTGAGGTGTTTGACTCATCCTCAAGCCTTCTCATTTCCTCCCAAAGGCATTAGCCACACTTGCTAACTGAACCTTCAAATAACCCATCTAAGTTGCTCTTGAGAATGACAAAACACCAGCACAGATTCCCCCTGGGCTTATGTGTTGTCTTTTAAATCTGAATGGGAAAAGTAAATTGATTTGGAAAAGCTATGAAATGCCTTCCCTTGAAAAAAGTTTATATGGGGAATTGGAAAGGAATCACTGTGCCCACAATAGCAGGACCAAGACCTCAGGTCAGGTCCTCTTTCTAAACTCTTTGCTACAAATGGAAATTGTCAATTAATCAGAATTTTTTTAAACCATGTTCTGAGAGTAGTACAGCAGCAAGTTATAGGGACAGAAAAACGTATCTTGACTAAAAACTTAACCAACCTTCTTCTCATGAGTTGGTGTCCTTTGTGAAAATCTCTGTGCCATCTGGTTAGTAATCAGCAATCCCATAATTGGGCTCTTGCTTGGGCTAGGAAGTGCTTTGTCACATTAAATGGAGGTGTGTCTTAAGATGGCAGAGGTGAAAGCTTAAACTTTTCCCTTTGTAGAAGGCAGATGGCAACGTTGAGTCCTTCTTCCATCTATAAAGTGGATCTAGAGATACCTATCTCACACTCTTGTTTGGAGAAGTCAGTCATATGTCAAATTATTAGCATGGTGCTTGAGCCCCAGTAGGCACCAGTGAATGAGAGCTCATGTTGTAGCCAGAACATTATCATTGGTATGTCACAAGGAGCAGCAGGAGGACATATTATTCATGTGATGTTCTGCCTTGTCCAATGGAAAAATCCTGATTTCCAGTTTTCTTGTCTCCGCTAGACTTTACAGTATTAAGCTGGAACAATGGAGACAGGAAGCTGGAAGCTTGGAAAAATATTTGTTGTGGCAGGAGGCACAAGGACAAGTCTCTCTAAGGGAGCCTTGATTAAAACAGAAAAGAACTTGGAAGGAAAGCCAAAACTAAATGCCCAGGCATAGCGTTTGCCACCTATGTTCTCAAGGGTGAAGATTAAAGATTGGGTAAGAAACTCGCAGGAGACGAGTGGAGGAGTAAACTAGTGAGAAAAGAACGATGTCCACCAACAAGTGTGGACAAAATAGGATTTGAAAAGGACAAGACAATAGAGAAATAAGTTAACTAGTGCGGAGAGGCTCCACCTTCCTCTACTCAGCCATCAGAACTGACCTAGATTGTGTGTGAGGGAGCAGAGGGCAACAGGGACTTGAAAAGGGCAGCCTGCCCATCTTTCTTTCTTTTTTTTTTAAATTGTAGACCATCTCCATGGAAATAGCCTTCAGCTTCCTCCACAAAGAGAGCTTGCCTGCATCTCAATTGAATGTCTAACACTTATATTAGCTTAAATAGCATGAATTTTTGACAAATATATAAATTATTATAGTAACAATTTTTTTTCTCAAGGAACAAGGGCTATGGCAAGCACATATTATCTTAATTCTTTACCATCGCTCTTTCATAAAAAAATAATGATAATATTTCATATGGAGGTATTTCATATGAGGTATTTGTGATGCAGATTGGCAGCAGTAGACAAACCTAGTTCAACTAGTTGACTAGCCAGATTAACTTGGTGCACTTTGACCCACCTTTTGAGAGCTAAAGATTTCTATATTTCAAAGAAAAAGGCAAGTTTTTTTTTTGTTTTTGGTTTTGTTTTTTGTTTTTTTCATTCAGATGATATGTTGCAATACAGAAGACTGAAATCAATGATAAACACAGGATCCAGGTCACTACTAGGAAGAGGGTGAGATAGGCAGATGTATATTATAAATGCTCAAGGTGAGGGTAAGGGTACACAATCCATCTAGGTGCCAAAAGAGAGCTAAGTAAGCTATATTTAAGGAAGTTTTGTTTGAGCCAGATGCTGGAGGCTCACTCTTATAATGCTAGCTACTCAGGAGGCTGAGATCTGAGGGTCACAGTTTGAAGGCAGCCCAGCCAGGAAAATCTCTGAGACTCTTATCTCCAATTTAACCACCCCAAACCCCAGTGGTAGAGTGGCTCAAGTGATAGAGCTCTAGACATGAGCTAAAAAGCTCAGGGACAGTGTCCAGGCCCTGAGTTCAAGCCCCAGAATCAGCACAAAACAAAAAAAAAAAAAAAAAGAAAGAAGGAAGGAAGGAAAGAAAGAAAGAAGAAAAGAAAAAGTTTTATTTGAATTGTTTTATCTGAAGAAGATACAGTCCTTTTAAAAATATTTTATTATCTTTAAGTAGTTGTACAAAGGAGCTGCTATTCACTCAAGCAGTTTATGAATACAGTGCATCTCGATCAGTGTCACTCCTTTCAAGATTCTCACCCACCCCTCCCAACCCACCCTGTCCCTTACTTAATTTTAGATTATGTATTGAATGTTTTGTGTCACTACTTCAAACACCATCACACTGCCCCCTTCAACCCTTCAACCCTTATATTTCTCAATTCTGTGGTACATACAATTAATTCCTGCCTGAATTCTCCCCCTACTCCCTTTGTTCTTCTTCCCCTTTCCTTTTGGCCCCACCCTCCCCTCCAGCAAGTAACCATTTCCTGGTACTTACTTTGTTGGGCTTTGACTTAGTGTATTTAAAGAAATATACTATTTACACTCTCCATAGAATCTATTCCACTTCAATCAATTCATTTGTAACCCCTTATTTTACCACCCTTGGAAAAAAAATATATTAAGTGTAAGCCAGACCCAGAGAAAAATAGATTTCATGGTTTCCCTCATTTGTAGAAGCTAGAATGTGCCTATAAATTTACAAGTAAACATACGAGGTGGTAAGATTATGTCTTCTTAATGTTGTATCCATTTTCTTTAGGATTAAAGCACTGGGTCTTACTTTCCTGGTATATTGAGTGGATGTTAAGGCCAGAGACGATTATTTTTATTCAACCAAAGAAGAGAAAAATCATGTATTGATCATAAGTAGTCTTCTATCTTATGGCTTATTCTATGGTTCACATGAAAATGTAATATGTTGGAAGGCTGGAAAAATAGGAAAGGAACGAGGAAGACTTTGTGAAACATTATATCAGAAAATTGTAAGAGCTCTGGAACTGTGGATCTGGGGATAAAAACTTACACTATGTAGAATAGAATTTCCTAAGTTCCATTCCTAAATTTCCCCGAAGGCCAGTCCTCAAGTATGTATAGTAGGTTACACTTCTGAAACAAAACAAAAGAATTTGTTCCCCTACTCCATTCTCACTAAAATGGTTTCCTAGTCAGATGTACATGCACTAGTAATCCAAAGGAGAAAGACTTAATGATAGATGGTACTCATTTAATTGACTGAAATTGAGTGATGTGTGATTTTTGAATCCATTCATTCTTGGGACTAATCTACATATTGGCAACTTGTCATAAGAGATGATTTGCAAATGCTGAATCTAAACTTTCCAGGGCTTGGCAGCAGTACAATGGTGGCGTGTTAAATGCTCTCTGAGGAAAATAGAGAGGAACCCTGATAGAAGTATAATGCAATCATGGTAAGAGAATGGATTATGTAGCCTCCTTGATGATATTGGCTTTGTGACTCTTAGGCAAAAACCAAATGGGACAGTGAGGACTTTTTGCACTATTGTGCAGGAAACTGAAATTTGTTGTGTACCTCACCTTGCCTCCTGGAGTTTTAGGGCTTCATGGTTAGGCTTCTCAGTAGGACTAGGTTGGAACTTTCCTCAGAATAACACACAATGATTTGGAACCAGAAAAGATGTGGTACTGTCTTATCTTTCCTATTTACCAGTGGCAAATTCTGGGAAACCCACTGAACTTTATCTCTAAAAATATGCATCACAATACTTTCTTTCAAAGAGGTTCTGAAGACCAGACAGAATAGTCGGTGAGGTTATTTTATATACTGCAAAGCCATGGACAAATATTGTTATTATGACTATCGGTAGTCCTTCTGGTCTATAAGAAAACATCTTCCTAAGTCTCTTTCCTGTCTTCAGCCATAATGAATCCCTGATGATTCTCAGCATACTTATGCCAGGGGAGATGTGACAGTCTATGTCCTCTTCGCCTGTTAGGAATCTAGACAGCATGAGAGACGCATTTTTATCCAGGCAGCCTTCAGATGTTTTGAATATGGGTCTGGTAAGAACTTAAGCTATGTTTCCAATTAATTTTTCTAAGTACACAATTTGCTCAAAGTACATTTTTTAAAGGAAAGAATTCAACAATAAAGTATGACTTGTTGCTGTTAGGCTGCCAGAAACCTAAGATCTCCTATGAGTTTCCCTAATAATATCAAAGGCTTCTGTTTAATATGACTTTGTAGTAAAGTGGGTCTTACTGTCAACTTACCAAAACCTCTTGTTTAATCTCACATTTTGTGTATTTTTTTATTAATCCAATATTGATCCAGATGCACATCTGTTAAAAATAACTCTAGGTACTGCAACATTTGATTAAATGGCACTTAGTCAACAGCCATTAGCTGGTGGAATCTCTTTTTCTTCCATTTGCACATTACGAGCAGAGTCTGATAAGATGGCACTAACATTTAGCCTGAGGTGTAGAATGGTAATAGTGGGATTTGGGGCAGTTTGTTTATTTTTTTAATTTATTTCCCGAATATGCCACTCACAGCAATGTACCAGATGGGCATCCTGGAAGGCAGAAGGTTTCTGTTTTGCCTTGGAGCTCCAAGAAACTGGCAGCTTAGTCCCCACCCCAAGAACAGAAAAAGGCAGAGGAGTCACATTAAGTCAGAGCTGCACAATCTTTTTATTCTTTGGTCAAAAGTATACAAGTAAAGTGTTGTTGAGGGCTGAGTGAGTTAACATGTCTAGTGAAACTTCATCAGCCATGTTTTCCTCCAGCTGTAAAGAAGACTTGCCTGGGAAATGTGCTGATACCCTGAGTGCTGTGAGCCCAGGCTTTTCCTGGGGTAGTAATTGTCCTCTGCCCAGAAGTCCTGGAGCTCCTGAGGTCTGGAACCATTGGTACCTGGCCCAGAGCAAGTACTGGCTTACTTCCTTGAACTTCCAGGCTGACCAAAAACAATAGCTAGGGGACAGTGTGGCTTCATCCATTCTCAGAGTACTTCTCTGTTGGGCCCCTTGCATGCTAGGCATGATGCTAAACCCTGGCAATAGGAGATGAGCAGGTCAAACTTGGTCCCAGCTCATTCTCACTAATATCAAGCTGTGGGTTAATAGTTGGTTTTTATGATTTGGTTTTTACTTTATTAATTTTCAGCACTCTGAATTGGGTTTATGCCCAGTTCTCCACCGTTTGGCCACTACTGTAATTCTTGATTTAATGGCATGTTTAGTGATTCTATATTAGTTTTAATTCCTTCAGGATAGAGATTTAGGTTTAATTGATTCAAAACATATTAATATATTTACTCCTTGTCTATCATTGGGAAATTCTGCCTCCCCTCCCCATCTCTGTCTCTCTGTATGTGTGTACACACACACACACACACACACACACACACACACATTTTTACTGTCAGTCCATTTTGTATTTAAATATCTGAGACTGGGTAACTTTAATAAGTCAAGAGATTCATAGTTCTGGAGATTAAAGGAGCTAAGTGTGTTGATGGTCTTCTTGTCAGACTACTGATAGACTTTGGTATCATGACAAAAGACAGGAAGTGGTGGGCGTATATACTTGCATGTGTATGTGTTCTGCTGTCTTTCCCTTTTCTAAAACCACCAGAATTCAATCATAAAGACTCCTCAGTGATAACCTTACCTCACTTTAATCCCTCAAAGACCCTGCCTCTAAATGCCAGAGTGATTAAGCTCCAACACAGATTCAAACCATGTCCAATTTACAGTTGACACTACCTATTTGCTAGAGACCATAGATTTTTCAATTTGTATGTTTATAATGATTATTTTATTATTTTATTAGTTATTATGATGATTATTTATTTTAACAGAACCATTGTGCAGTATTATATTAAGAAAGTGTCCCCTCATTTCCGATGAATTTTGAATCGGTGTTAGCTTCTTTCTTACTTTCCTTCTTTCTTTTTTTTTTTTTTTTGTTGGTTGTGAGGTTTGAACTCTGGACCTAGGTGCTGTCCCTCAGCTCTTCAGCTCACGGCAAGCACTCTACCACTTGAGCCATAGTGCCATTTCTGGTTTTCTGGTGGTTTATTGGGGATAAGAGTCTCACGGACCTTTCTGCCTGGGCTGGCTTTGAACCAGGATCCTCAGATCTCAGCCTCTTGAGTAGTTAGGATTACAGGCGTGAGCCAACTAGTGCCCAACTAGTGATAGCTTCTTTAAGCTGACAAAAACACAGTTTATAAGTGGGTCCATTGCTCCTTTTTTTTTGTCCTGTCAGGGGCAAGGATAATTCTTCCTGTTCCCTTGGGCAGTGAAAGTGGATATCCTGAAGTCAGGCTAGGTTCCAGTTCTGTCCATGCAAGTTAACCAGCTGCCTGGCTTCAGGTCCTTCCCATTACCATTTTGAGCTTCAGTTTCCTCCTCAATAAAGTTAGGACTCATGAAGTTGTTGAGAAGATCAAATAGAGTAATTGTGGGAATAGGCCATGTTCCATGTGCTTGGCTCAATATAATTTCAATCTGGTTGTTAGCATGGGGACAGGAATATGATCTGCCAGGAGACCTGATGGGCCCTGTGTCTTCTGAGTGATTATGGTATGAAATCAGGGGACCATTTTGTCTTGGAAAGATCGTCGCTGAAAACTTGAAAACTGCCTTCATTTTTAAGCAACTCAGAGAAAGGCATTCTGTTTTTCTTATTTCTGTCCTGGGGATTGCAATCGACATTTGCAAGAAAATGAAGGTGTCATTTTCCTAGTTTCCAGGCACCTAGGCTGATTGTTTGCAGTGTTAGGAATGGTTAATGGCAACTGAAGTAGAAGCAGTTTTTGGTGGCAAAACAGGACCCCACCAGGGACTCTGGGTAACTCCCAGGTGTTATTGCAACCCGTCTGGCTTCCTCTAAGTTCACTGGTTTTTCCATCAAGTCCTTTGCCAGTCTCCTACTTTCATTTCCTGGGCAGAGATTCAGAGGTCACCGGAAACCCCTTTGAAATGCTGTGGAGGGGCTTGATACATCCATTGGTTCTTGTATTTGGTTCTGATCACAGATTGAAGTGAGATTGCTTCCTCTCCTGGCTTGGGTTATGGATAACCCCCTAGTTTCACAAAAATTGATTTGCTGTGCCTTTTGTTTCTTGAAAAGCATGATCATTTGTTTTTGTCTTCTACTCAAAGAAATATAGTTCAGGCCTGGCCAGCATCCAGGAGTAATGAGGTGTTGGTGAGTAAAACAGCACCCAAAGAAATGGATCTTTATTAGACCCTTCCTGTGGTGGTGGTGGCGGCAATATTGTGGTGCATGAGGTGATGGGTCTCTATTTCCTTTCAGCTCGACTGGGATTGGCTGGGTCCCCCTTGCTGGGCCTCTGCACCCCAGATGGCCAAATGTGTCTAAGTCTGGTAACTTCTATTCACCTGCTGGAATAACACTTCCAAAGCTTGAATACAACTGGAAGATGATGGAAGGCATTTAGCACTTAGTTTGGGGCCATGTGTAGATTTGTGTTTTCATTTTCAAGTTGTCTTCATGCTCCTCTAGGGAGGATGAATAGATAGAAGTGAATGTTTTATCTGTACTAACAGGGATCCCAAGGCAGAATCCTGCAACTGAAGCTTGTTACCAGAAAATAAAAATAAACACATGAGGTATTCAAATGGAGGAAAAGATGATGATGTCATGGTGCCATTTTTGTGTTAGTGATTTTTTTCGTACTCTCTTTTTTTGTGCAGGAGACACACACACACACACACACACACACACACACACACACACATACTTTTTTCTTTTTTTAAATTTTATTTTTGTTTTTATTTTTGATGGTACTGGGGTTTGAACCTGGGGTCTTATGCTTACTGGGCAGGTGCTCTACCACTTGAACCATACTTCTATTTCCAATTTTTATTCTTAACTAAAATTGTTTTAATGCAGGGATGAGTGTACCTGCCTGTTGAGCACTACACAACACATCTAATCTTGGAATCAAAATGGACACACCCCTTATCTCAGTTGTAGTTTTGTTACTGCAACCACTATAAACTAAGTTTCAAAGAGATAGGACACAGGGGAGGAGGTCAGAAGGGAAGAACTGGGGGAAAATGAGGGAAGAAATAACACTGTTCAAAAAGAAATGTACTTATTAACCTGATTTATCTAACTGTAACCCCTGTATACATCACCTTTACAATAACAATAAAAATGAAAATAAAACAAAAACCAAGATAGGACATATAGAAAAGAATGAATGTAACACAATGTAAATGTTGAAACAGGCTACCTTGAGTTGGAGATAGTGGGGTATAAATGCTAGGGACCAGAAGTGCTGCAGATTTCAGTGTTTTGGATTTCAAAATATTTGCATAAATGTTAATGCTTAAGGAACCCTAATCCAAAACCTCAGAAATCCAAAATGCTTTAAAATCCAAGTTTTGGATTTGGGATTGTTTTGAATTAAGGATGTTCAATCTGTAGTCTGTAGGGGTATCTGACAGATGTTAAATAAAGTTGTTTCCCTTGAGAATTTCAGATGTTTAAAAATTAAGTTCATTTACATTTAATTACCCCACCTTAGTTCCATGAATTTACTGTAGTGACCTAGAGACAGTTTAGGAGCCTTAGTCTTGGACAAAAGATGCTCTCAGATGATAGACAGCTAGGAGGGATGGAGCAAAAGGTTTGCAGTTTGCTGTCCTCCAGGATACCTCCCACCTTACCACTGATGCACAGCCAAGGGAAAATGTACCCAGGTGCACAGCCCCCTCCTCCCCCCAGCACAACACATGAAGGTACAACGGGGAGTTTAGGACACTGTAGGCTGCTCACCACAGCAAATAAGCCTGCCTTGAGTCTCTGCTTGGCAGTCAGCTGTACTGGAGACTTCCCTTTGTACTGGAGACCTCTTCTCCTAGAATAACTTTGCCTTTAAGTGGAATGCAGGGTTTGGGGTATTCTCAAGGGAAGGGTTTGTAGATCCAAACACAGACAATTCAAATTTGACATTTTGCCTGAGAATGTTGCTCTTTCCTTGGCACACATGAAAAGAATTAAATTGATTAGATAGTAGAATCATGATTAAATTTAATTAAATAATGGGATTTTTTTCTTTTAATTTATACTTGGATTGATCTTCTGAACTGGTACCATTTCCTTTCCCCTCCTTACTTTTTATTATCTTTAAGTAGTTGTATAAAGGAGTTGCCATTTAAAAAGCAGTTTCTGAGTACAATATATCTTGCTCAGTGTCACCCCTTTCAACCATTTTTTAACTGAGCAAGAACACCCACTAGACGTATACTTATAAGGCCTTCTGTGTAGAATAACAGGAGATTCTCTAAATACAAGCTCTCTGTTCTGGGAGCTTAGGGATTAAATGGGAATCATTTCTATGGGGGAACAGAAGAAGTGGCTTTGCCTCCAGTAGAATGGAATCCTCTTTGAAGATTCACATTTCCGGCAATTTCCAGTTAGTCTCCATGTTTGGATTGGCTGCCTGTGTCTGGGTAGCTTCCTGTGGAGGCCCAGGGTTGAGCACATTCTGTTCAATGTAAAGGCAAGAGACCCCTTTCAGCTGCAAGTGGGTGTGTGGAAGCAGGTGGGTGTTGTCATTGAAGAGTTGGGAGATCTAAATTTCTTTTCATCAGATGTGAATGTTGGTGGTAATATAGAAATGCATTGAAGTGTCTCTAACAAAGCTGCCCTCCCTGCCTGGCATTCAGAGGTGGGGGAAAGAGGGTATTTTGCACCATGACAACAGGTGACCTCTATTTGGAATTGTCAACAAACATTATAATAGGCCGTCCACAAACACATACGCTGAAATGTGGGGGATTGGCCGCCTGAAGGGAAAGCTGGGTATTCAGCAGCACCAGGGCAGCGCTTACAGGATGTCAGCAGACGTGGTTAATTGGTAATGATTAGGGCTGTCTACAGGCTGATTCCCTGAGTTTGGTGAACACATAATTGTTGTGTGTAACCCAGAGCGGCTTTTCTCTTTCATCTATATGAAGAGATCAGAAAAGAGAGATTTACGGCTTAGGTTGCCCCAAGCCACACAGAGCAGGCTTAATTTTCCTTTCCAAGGGAATCTGAAGACCACTGTTGTGACTAGATCTCTGTGGCTTAGATGGTATGTTGAGGTCGACCTGTGAGTTTTTGTTAAATGATTGATTGACTGAAATTAATTATTTGGTCGGAGCTGTAATGGAGGCAAGATGGAGGACCCTGATAAACACAAAAGTGAAAGCGATTCTATTTAAATAAATCAGACAGAATCTATATATCTTGGATGGTGTTTGGTCACCCCCTCCCCATTTTCCTCTGTAGCCCTGAGCTGTTTTCTTTCAAAATCTGAAGCTTTGAAATGAGGGGCTATTTATTCAACTTCAGCTGCAGGATATTCAAATCCTTTGCCCCCTTCATTCCTTCTAATGTTTTTCCCAAACACCTCAGCCCTTGATAAGAAGTTGATTACAGACTGCCTTAGATCAGTTCAACTGAAGGCAGAGCCTGTGTTTGAGCTAATAGTGGGGGAGCTTGAGGAATGTAGCTGGTGAGTTGGGGAGTGGGTGGAGGAGGGCAGGTGTTTGCTTCTAAATGTCAGAGTTCTGAGGTGTGGAAACTGCTCTGAAAAGCCTTTTTAGGAAGGCCATGAAAGCAGCTGTTAGTGACAAACTGTCTGAAGCTTGGGTTTTTAAATCTCATGAAGGGAATCCAGTGGCCAGTTAAGAAAAGGCCACATTGACTCTTGATTACCTTTGAAAGGGCATGAGATGGTTTATAAGTGTTTTACCGGATTTAATTCTAAATGCCAAAAAACAAAGGCTAATAGATCCATTTCCTGCTTGAGCCCTGAGTGTGATCCAGGGTGTGAAACTTCCTTCCTTCAAGGGGCACCAGGTGCAAAATGAGCAAGAACACAGGAGAAAGACAGAAGAGAATTTAGAGACAAATAGGCCACTATATCAGTATTATAAGCTCATGCTCAGAACATGCGTCTTTCATGTTGAATGTCTTTGGGTGGAAGTTTATACAGAATATGCTTTCTGTTCTTTGGGATTAACAGGAAGACTCCAGAGGAACTGAGTAGGCTGGTGACCTACTAAGTCTAATGCCAACAGCCAAAAAGTTAGAAGCATCCAGCTATCACTTGGTTCATTGGTTCTTAGATTCATTCCCTCTGCTCTTGTACAGTAATGTTGGTGTTTGACATAGAATCCAACTTCTGGGAGCTATTCTCAGAGTCTGACATAGATCTTAGAAACCCTCATTTTCTTCTGTAGGTTCCTGGGTGATTCAGTTGCTGGGTGAACTAACTATCCAATACTCTTGTGTAAATACATGATCAAACTAAGGGCTCAGAAGAAACCATCACTGCTCTGTTAGCCGAAACAGGCCTTTAGAAGGCCTGTGAACAGACTATAAGAAGATATGACAGACATTACTTCTTGGCTTGGAGTAATTTTGTTCACCTTAAAACTAGCCCTGCTTACTTTAGAGCCTCATCTTGAAGTACTCCAGATGCAAAATGTGTAGGCCCCTATAATATCTTAGAAAATAAAATGGTCAAAATGGGAGGGGTCTTGAAAATTGCTGTCATGATGAAGGTAAAAATTCCTTTGGATCGCTGTAATCACAACAGCACGATACTATTTATTTAAACTGCCACAAATGGAATCAAGACACTAAATATGGAGCACATTTTTAAATTTCTTTCATAGAAGTTTCTAATAATAGTAGGATAAACCTGGAACTCTTTCTACTCATTAAGAAATGGTATCCTCTCTGTCGAAACACTCTTGAGTCTGTGATTTAGTTAGGCAGAGCATAAACTTGCATTGATTCAAACTAACTTGTATATAGTAAAACTGAAGGCTTATATCCTTATATCTTTGTATGTCTGCGTATGTCTCTATCCCCATCACTTTGTGACCTAATACTATTACTTTTAGCATCTTACAGTATATTTGAAAGCAAATTAAGAGTTTTAAAATTATTTTTTTCTCAAGCACTTTCCTTCTCTTTAAAAACATTTGTAGTTTCTGCATATGTCCTTATAAAATGTTTTAGACAGTGGCCATCCCCCAATTCCCAAACTAAGGCTCAGTTGCATCAATATTTAGTTACAGATAGGAGCCTGTTTCTTGAAGTTGTGCATATGTCAGAGTTTCCTCTCCTGATCCTGCAAAGTCAGGCCTATTGGCTGTGTAGGGGGAGATAAAGGCGAGAATGAGCCAAGATAGAAGGGCACACATATATGCAAGCCAGAATAGGGCAACAAATTATCACTGTTTGGCTTCAATGCTTAACAAAAGCAAAGAGGTCTTTGATTGGAAATTGTTTGGGGTTTTCTTTTAAATAAAAAGTAGGTTCCCTCTTAAGAGAGACCATCTCTTTCCAGGTGGTTTTTCAAGTCCGTGAACAGAAGGATATTGTATTTAAGGAGGCGGAACTTGCTTGTCTAACACGTGGTTTGTTTTACATGTCCCAGATTTGTCCCCGAAGTTCATTGGTGAACCTTTGGATCTTTCAAAACATTGAATTTTATTTTGTTTTGTTTTTATCTCCTAACATACCAAATGTTTCTGTAATTGCATATTATCTCTGGAAAGTAGAGAAGTTCAGATGGTTTGTGATTTTTATGTACTTCTAGTGGCTGCAATATGACCCTGAAACTCACTTAGAGAAAGAGGCAGGTGTAGGATTATTAAGCAACAACAAAAATATCTGAGTGGAGAACTGCAATGTACTGGCACATGGTAGGCACCAAGGTCCAACAGTGAGTGGAATATGGCCCTCTGGAGTCAGAATTCCAACAGTCAGAATTCTAGAAAATTCCAGTGAAATATGGATATGAGTCTGGAAGCATAAGTAGCTAAGTGGAGCTTTTGGGGAAAATGGTGACTCTTCAGTGAAGGAGAAAATCTATATACCCATTATTTTAGTGTGTGCGTGTGTATCGCATGCCATTGCTGGGCTTGAATTCAAGGCCTTGAGCTCTCAACTTTTTCAGTCAAAGTTCCTTCTCCATCACTTGAGCCATACCGTAATTTCCAGCTTTTCACTGGTTAATTGGAGGTAAGAGTCTCAGACTTTTCTGCTTGAGCTGGCTTTGAACTGTGAAGGTTTCAGCCTTCACTTAGTAACTGGTATTACAGATGTGAGCCACTGGCACTGGGCTTGTCTCTATTTTTAACTTGAGAACTCTGGCCTAGATCAATCTATACCTCATATTTATATAGTAGACAAAGTGGGACACTCAAGGAAAGGGTTGAGCCTGTGCAAAAGTAGGAAGACTTGAAAAGACAAGGTACATCAGAGAACTAGAAGCAGGCAGGATTTTGGGACACAATGCTTAAGGAAGGAAGGGTTGAGACTAGGTTGAGAGCTGATACAAAGTGACAAGAGCATGAAAGCAGTTTGTGTCTCTTGCAAAAGAGTTTATACTTCAGCCTGTTTGAACAGGATCAGATTTGTGTTTTAGAAAGTCTTTGAAATCAAGTCATTGAGAAACGGAAGGAGAAATCTATTACTCTTTATCACTCCTTTCTTGCCATGGTATTCTCTTAAGTTGTAATCATGAGGCAGTCTGGGATGCCTGGGTTCTCAATGAGGAATAGAAAACAAAGGCCATACATAGGATGATGTACTTGGCTTTTACATAGGTTCACATGCCCAAACATTCTCATGATGATTTATTAAATTGTAACTTCTTGGGTTATGAGGGCCCGAGAAAACATTAGGCCTTATTCTCATAATTCTTTGTTGAAGCTGAGTTGGCTTTCCTATCAACCTGTACCGGTCAGTCTGCAGTAATACAAATGCTGGGTTGAAAAAAATCTATCATGATCCAAAAAGTGACCCTCTATCCTAATGGGGAATCAGTAAGTAACTTCAACCAGGTTTGCTTTCTTTTGACCTTCCAAGTTTTGCATGTGCCCCAGTAGAATATGATGGCATTTGAGATCCAAGATGATGATAGAATATGTTCCTTAGAATTCTCTTGGGGCAGAGCTACTGTTAAGATTGGATTTTGCAAAACTAATTGTATATGAAGTGGAATTTCCTTCATCAAAATCTATGCCTTCTAGGCATCAATGGCTCACACCTGTAATCTTAGCTACTCAGAATACTGAGATGTGAGCATTAAAGTCAGCTTAGGCAAACAAATCTAAAAGATGTTTATCTCCAGTTAACTGACAAAAATCCAGAAGTAAAGGTGTGTCTCAAATGATAGAGTTCCAGCTTTGAATGAAAAAGCTAAGCAAGAGTGTGAGGCCCTGAGTTCAAGTCCCAATGCTAACAAAAACCCAACCACCAAAAAAGAAAAAGCAACCCCCCACCCCGTGCAAAAAACAAAAACAGCAACAACAACAACAAAACCCTAACAACTTATGCCTAGGGAATTCAGTTCCTGAATTCCCAGTGAAGACAGTGAAAAGCGCTTTAGAAATGTACCTCTTCTAAAGGTAAAAGCAAGTGTTACATACCTCCTATCCATACTGGTTCCCTCTGTAGAGAACCAGCGTCCAGTTCTGGTGGGCAGCATGTAGGCTGCTGGGAAGGTTCCAGAAAATACAACTCTTCTTGACCTTGTGCTTTTTAAAGTCACAGAGCTACGAAAGTGGTGCCCAGAGCTGTGACTAGGCATAATGTACCTTTTCAGGCTGACCATTCGTTTGCCCATCCAATTAGCACTCAGCACTTTTGATTGCCCTATGCACCTTTTTTCTTTATTTTTTTTATTTTTAAGTGATATATGCATGTAGGGTTTTAGTGTTTGGATTGCAGGTCTGGCCTTGTATTTATGGAGGTTTCTTCTTTCTAGTTCATCTTACCTATTTCCTCAGCCCTGTTCTCAGTAATGCCTGCCACAAAGAACCCCATAAATTTAGCATTTACAGCTATAAGTTTGTCATTCTTTTCTTGAAATAAGATCAGGGCACTATTATAAAACAGCAGAAAGCTGAATGTGAAAGCAGCCAACACATTGTTGACTGATTCATCTGGGGCATTTAGTTCTTCAAAATGGAAAAACAAAATAGGGTCTAAAAAGCAAACATAGTAAATTAAAGGAATGTTATTCTGTGCATAGAACAGCTGTTTTAATACTTGCTCAGTAGGGTCATATGACTGACCCACTTCTTTTAGAATAAAATATGTCTTCCTTTAGGGTTATTATTAAAGACACATGGAGACATTTACTTTGGTCTCCTTGTCAGCATTGTACCACATTAAAAAAAAATCTGAGTTTGGCTTAGATTCATAATTTGCATGAGAGTGATAAGTAATTGTGTCCATGTGATGATAATTAATGTTCAACCAAGAGGACTTTGCCATTATTGGCCCAAGGTGAGGCATGAATTACAAAAAAAATTGGTACTAGTGGTAGCTGTTTTCTTTTAAGTAAGTGCACAGTTCTGTCTGTCTTGCCAACTCTAAAATGAGTTAACAGGAAGTGAAAGATTTAGGGTTTGCATGAGCTAGGACATAGTTACTCACTGCCTGGAGACAGCTCCACATTGCCCTCTTTGCCTGTGTGTCCATTTCATCAGCACATTGTGAGTGCCTGCTCAGTGGTAGGACTTGGGATATGTTCAACTGAATTTGAAGCTGTCAGAGAACAAGCCACAGTAGCATGTCTGAAACCTATGTCAGCTTTTATTCTGATCTAGAAATGGTCAGACTCATCTGAATGAAACCTCCATGGCTTTGAAGCTACTAAGTCACGAAAGTGGAGTCCAAAGACTCTGGTTCTTTTGCTTTGTT
Source organism: Dipodomys ordii (assembly GCF_000151885.1). Taxonomy (NCBI): domain Eukaryota; kingdom Metazoa; phylum Chordata; class Mammalia; order Rodentia; family Heteromyidae; genus Dipodomys; species Dipodomys ordii. The sequence goes on from NW_012267302.1 coordinate 4,598,955, forward strand.
CTCTCTGTGAACTGTTTTCTTCATTGGCTTTCCTTCTTACATCCATCCAGCAAAATTCATCCAGACTAGTTGAAACATGGTTAGATGCTTATCCAGATAGTTTTTCTCTCCCACTTAACTGTGCTCTAATCCTTTCAAGTTCTCCAGTCAGCCTTCTTTGAATTTCTTAAAGGCTATGACCAATTCTTCGCCCTCTTAGAACATGTATTATATACATATAACTATCACACCAAATGTCTGCCAAATGCATGCATGATAGGATGAAGGAAGAGCTCATCAACTTTCAGCTCAGCACAGGGTCTATTGTGTACCTTGATGGCACCCATCTACACTGTATGTTGTCTCCTGTCTACCTGATAACTCATTTCTCTATGGGCCCTGACTGTCAACAGCATTCTCTCTTGTTAGTCTTCAGACATTTAGAATATTACTGGGTAAACTTGTAGAAGACACATGGCATGTGTTTTTATCTCCAGATTCAATGTAACAGTTGATTCATTCATTTCTCATATAACCCAATTTTGTAGCCACACGGTTAATTCAGTGCTTTTGTTGTTGTTTTGTATTATTTTTATAGGCCAGGACATAGTCATGAACAGGCAGAATAGAATCAGAACATTACCTTGCTTTATCAAAACTATTTTTTTATAATATAAGACTGTCTTATTTGTTTTGTTGTTGTTGTAATTTTAGCAGTCATGCCACTAACCTAGAGATTCTCAAGTGATTTATCTCCCTGGGGGTAGTTCACACTGTCTAAAGACCTTACAGAATTTCACTGTTGGGGTAGGGGATCTTCTAACATTTTTAAAGACAGAAGCAAGTATTGTTGCTAAGCTTCCTATAATGTAGGCATCTGTTCTCCCAAAAATTATTCAGTTGAAAATGTCAGTAGAACTGCTGTTCAGCTCTGATCTAAATGGCCATGTCTTTCTCTTTGGTGCCTCACGAAGATGACCTTGATCCTCTGCTATAGGAGGTCTTGAAATCTTTGAAGGTTTAGTAAGACCATTCATTTTCTCGCTAAGGGAAGCCTGTACAGGCCTTCTACAACGCTTTCTTCCAAGTCTTTAGTTTCTTAACCTGCTGATCACTGATTAATACTGTGCAGTTGGACCATAGCTTCCATAATTGAACAACACGTTTGTTGGCCTCTGAGACCTACAACACTGATGCTTAGCCTTTACTGTACATGGAAATCATCTGGAGATTTTGCTGAAATCAGATTCTGTTTCAGTAGGTCTGGGGAGGGGGCAAAATTCTGTCTTCTAGGATGAAGAAGGCCAGTGGGCTGCACTTTGAGGATCTAGTCTTGGCATGCTTTGGAAAAGGGCTTCTCTCTCTTCCATGACCTTGGAGCAGAGCACAAATATCAGATGCTAGGAGTCAAGCATCAGAGGCTGGGAGCCTTTTTTTTTTAAATTTTATTTTATTTGTGAAAGGCTGGGAGCCTTTAACCATTGCATCCAGCTTTTGGCACAGGGCAGGGCAGAGCCAACTGATCTACACCAACTGAGGCCACACCCAGAAAACTGTCTGTGTAATTGCTGGACAGAGCTTATAACATACAAGTTCTGCCTGCACCCTGTTCTAAGATGAGGAGAATAAAAGCCAAGAGAGCAATTATTACTGTCTTAGTTGAAAGCTGGAGGTGGAAGTGCGGGGGGAGCGAGCTCCCATGGCAGACTTAGAGCAATGAAATATCCGGTTGTGAGTTGGTTTCTCCAAATTATGCATATGTTTATAAATTATCTTAGGTGTTCCTTTTCCTCATTCCCTTTATTGTGGAGTGTATTTCTTTAACGTGACAGGTTTAATTTTTTTCCCCACTCTGTGCAGATTTCATGGATGATGTAGCTTAATAAATCAAGCCGATTTCTACTATTGTATCAAGACTCTTTAATCAGTTCTTTGAATTAATGCAATCAAATGGTTGAATTCTTGCATTCATCTCTATATTTACAGCTCTGCTGTGCTTTTTTTTTATTGGAATGGAAGAGGAATATCTTAATTCAAAAACAAAATAAAATAAATCTAGGCAGGTTATCTAGTAAGGCAACTAGGGTATAGAAAACATGGTGCATATGTGTGTGCATGTGTGTGTATGTGAGGGTCTATGTGAAATACACCCCTTACCAGAACATTTCTAATGTTAAAGTTTACATTGGGACTTGAGGATGCTAGCAAGTTACACAATTAGGGTTTTGATTTTAACCAAACTATTAACCCCTGGGTTCTCAAACATATTCAAGGCACCTTTAAAAATCATGTTGCTTATTGAGAAATAACCTGGATTTTCTATGTCCTGTAGATAATATCACATTGCTCTGAGTCAGATTGTCCTGAGAAAATCCTCATTTCTCCATTGGCGGGCTATGTGACTTCACCAATGTTATTTAATCTCTCTGCACATTCTTTATATCATTCTCAAGATAGAATATTAGCATCTATTTCAAAATATATTCTGAAAATTAAACCCACAGGCATTTGCACTCATGATAGTTGGTAGGTATGTACCAAATGAAGATTATTATAAATATTTACAACACAATATGTGTATGTTTTCATACATTTTGCTGCTGCAACAAAATAATTGAGCCTATGTAATATATAAAGAGTAGATGGATTTGGCTTGTAGTTCCGGAGGTGGGTAAGTCAAAGAGTATCATGGGAGCATCTGGCCAGGGTCTTTATGCTGCATCACCCTGTGGTAGAAGAGTAAGCAAGCATGTGAGATGACCTTCATCAGGTATCTAATCTCACAGAGACACCCTCACAGTGACAACCCTTCCCCCATAAGTGACCAGTCTACTTCTGTAATAATACTATAAATGCATTCATTAGGACTGAGCTCTCATTATCTAATCACTTTTATTTCTATATGTTTTGTTTGTGTGGGGGTATATTAGTCCTGGGGCTTGAACTCAGGGCTTGGAGCTGTTCCTGAGCTTTGTGCTCAAGGCTGGCACTTTGCCACTGAGCCACAGCTCCCTTCAAAGTTTTTGGTGGTTAATTGGAGATAAGAGTCTCACAGACTTCCCAGGCTGACTTTGAGCCACTATCCTCAGATCTCAGCCTCCTGAGTAGTTAAGATTACAGGTGTGAGCTACTGGTACCCAGCCTAATCACCTTTCTGTAAGGTTCTACCTTTTCATACCATCATAAAGACAAGTAAATTTCAACTTGAGTTATAGAATGGCAATTTTTGGCAAACCAGAAATGCTATGTTATGGTGCATTCTTTCAAGGGCAAACAATAGTGCTACCAAGGATAAGAAGTACAATTGTAAAACTGAAGAAATGTCCTTTAATGTAGCTGTTTTCCCTCCCATGAAACAGAAATTTTATTCTGGGATCTCAGAAAATACAAGAGTTTCTACTGAGGCAAAATTTGTACACAGATCTTATTTTCATAGGCTTTAAAGTATCTCAAATTCAAAAGATAAGATACACATTAAAAACCTTTATTCTGATTTTACATCAGTATGGTACACTGGACAATCAACATAACCTTGTAAGTACATATGGAGTAAGACTCTTTTTAAATTTTTCAAACAGGAACTTTCTTTGTAACTTAGGCTGACCTCAAACTTGGACTCCTCATACTTCAGCCTCATGAATGCTAGGGTTACAGTTGCTTACCATTATACTCAGTTTATCCCCAAAGGTACCCTGTCTTTTGAAACATGGCGTTCATGCATATGAGTAAATGTTAATGGAACTACTGATTGATACATTAGGGGGTGATTATTCCTAATACTAAAGAATTCACAGATTTCTTACAGGGCAAATGTTTTCCATAGAAACTCTTTTTTGCCAGTTTATATACATAAGAACTCCATCCTTTAGAAGTCCAGTGGTATTCATTGACTTCCTTAGATGGCTTTTTGTTGCTCCTACAAGAGAAGACTGGAATGAGATGCTCCGTTGTATGTTTGAGCACATGGAAATAGTGAGCGAAGTACAAAATCTTATTTCCGGAGTGTAGGCTAGTAGCAAAAGTTTTATTCTAATCAACGTTGTCATAAAAATTATGGTTGATGTTTATAACACTCTGCTTACTATAAACCACTTTCACAAATATGGTTCTCATCTATTCCTCACAAGACTTATCTGTGAGAATAATTAGTGACCTCACATGGTTACTGAAAAAACAGAGTCAGGCAAAATGAATTGTCAAGGGTCACATGACTAGGATCCATCTCTAGCCTTAAACCACGTTCTCCTCTCTCCCAATCCGTTGCTGACTTTGTTGGCCCTGTCTAAATCCATGCTATCCACAATACTGTGATTGCCCTACGTGTTCTTGGTGAGGCACTTCTGGAGGTAACCTTGTTTCTTCTTTGTGATTACATTTTTATGATGCACAGAGGACGCTGTGGACTTGGTATATTTTAGGTCAGAAGTCCCTCTGCTCAAATGAACCCCAAGATAAGGACTCAAATGGTTTTTCTTTCTTGCTATTGTTTCTAACGTATTTATAAGATGGTTTCTTTGTTGCTTTATATGTCCCTCCCCCACAGTATAACCCCTGTTTTCACTGTATTTAATTGGGGAGGGGAAGGGAAAAAACAAATTGTTTAAATAGGGATACAGGTGGACCCATTGCAACAATGAGATATACAAGTCCTTATGTGGAAAAACGAACTTTACAACTTTGGTGGGGGCGGGGGGATGGGAGGGCAGGGATGGTAAGGGCAAACAAAGGAGGAGGCAACAATGCTTGATAAGAAATGTACTCATTATCTTGCTCATGTAATTATAACCCCTCTATACAGTATTTTCACAATAAAAACCTTATTAATAAAAAAAAAGAAGTCCCTCTGCTCCTGGAAATTGGTGATTTATACAAAGCTAATGCATCATTTCTTCATCCTTTTCCCTCCTCCTAGTGCTTCTCCTCTTTCTGTTCTCCTCCTCCACCTCTTCTTCCCTTTTGCCTTTTTCCTCCTCCTCTTTTCTTTCTACTATCCGTAGTAGAACATATTAATAATACAAGGAGATTTCATTGTGATAATTCCATAAATGTATAATGTACTTTAAATAAGTTCACCCTATTATTTCCTTGGTCTCATCTCTCCACCCCATTTTCAACAGCATCTTGTGGGCTTTATTTTTCCCTCTTCATGTATATATATATGTTATATTAACATTATTCTGTTATATTATTAAACAATATGTTGTTACTGTTAATATATTAATATGTATATACAACACACTTTTTGATCCTCTTCAAGCTGGTGTATTTCTTCTTGAAAGCTTTGGAACTGTTGTATTCATCCTGTGTTATTTACTGGGAATCAAGCCATCTCTTCCAAAATAATTAGAGGCTTACCATAGCAAATACTGATTTAGTTCCAAAGTGTTTGAATTGGGCTAGATTTGATCATTTGGTTCTTTGAATACAGAGTGTTCTCAGCTCTTTTCAGAATCTTTCATGATTTCTGGCTTTAGGAGGGGCTTCTGGAATGGCTTGTGGGACTGGGGCCTGTGTCTTCATGTGATCCATCATCTTTCAGAAGACTAGTCTCAATCTAGTTTAAATGAGGTTCATAGAGTCCCAAGGGCAACCAAGAGCAGTCTCCGTAAGCATTTTTCAAACATCCACTTGGAACTCTTTCTGCTGTCTTATTGATTAAGACAAGTCAGTGGTCAAGCCTAGGGTCAAGGTGAGGAGGGATTACTGAGGGATGCAGATATGGGATGTATGGGATGTCTTCACAGCCTGGGGCCACCTCAGCAGTCCACTGCCACATTGCTTTCTTTTCCCTCCATGCGTTTGCAGGGAGGTTATGGTACCCTGAAACCCCAGAAGGAGTTTTCTCCTTATTATAACTCTCTCCAAATATGGTCAACTCAGTAAACTTGGGCCCAACAAAGCCCTAGCTTCTCAGTGTTTCTCCCCTCTCTCCCTACTATGGGGCTGCTTGCAATTAATGAATCGAACAATTTGTCCTCAGTCAGAGTTTTTCTGACTTTTTAGTAGTATGAAGCTAACTTCTTGGCAGCTTTCCTTTTGGAAATATATGCATTTATTTGAAATCTGGAAACTGGGGTTTCTCTGTTTGGGTACACATTTTAATGAAGCCTTCTTGGTGTATTCACCAAAATGAAGAGGAGTCTTTTGTGCCCAGAGAAAACTATGTGGCAGTCTGGAGCTTCTTAGAGAAAGATCTACAGAATGAAGAAAACTAAACCCTTTTAAAAATGATTTTTCTTTTTTTTTTTTAACATAGTACTTTGCATGAAAAGTTTGTGTCAAGGAGTTTAGCTCAACTTAATGATGTGCAATGTGGAGAAAGGAGCGGACACTGGGTGAACATTCCTGCATAGATGAAAGGGAACGCTTCACATTGCTGAGACACGTGTGGCTTCTTTGGATGCAAATAACAGGAAGGACGATGACAGTTATACCAGTTCCTGCTTTGGGGAGAAATCACCAGCTTAGCAGAGTATTTGTGACTGAGTTCTTTCTCTAATTGGAAACATATCTCTGTATTTTCCTGTTGTTGAGAAAGCACTACTTTTTGCTAAATTGTATTCAGTGGCTTATTTTTAAACCACACACACAAAAAACTTAGTTCTGTGCTGTTGATTAGAAGCAAATAAAAATGCTTTCTAATGCCAGTGTGGCATAGGTAGTTTGTTTTTTGTTTGGGGGGTGTGTGTGTCTGCATACAGTGGCCTATACCAAAACCTGCTTGATAACTCTGGAGTTCCAACATGGTAGAATCCTATTACCTCTATGCCTAGAGAGTTTATCAGCTTGAACAAATCCTTTCTCCATTCTGGCCTCAGTTTCCTCACTTGCAAAATGAGAAGAATGGAGCAGATGATTCTAAATGATTCTCTGTGTGAGAAAAGCCTATAATTTGGAAAGATAAATGATTGCTTTGAAGTTATAAGCTTGGGTTATTAGGTGATTCAGAGAAAGCAGTGTAAATATGATAGGAAAGACTTTGTAAAACAAAACAAATCCCTGCCCTGACAGATTATGCCATTTGTCTATCAATCATCTACAATGGGTGGATTGCTTATCTACTATCCATCCATTTATTCATGCAACACCCATCCAACTATCCATATATCACCCACCCATCTATCCATGAATTCACCTATCCATGTATCTGCTATGTACCATCCACTCAATCATTCATATACTTGCCCATGTACCCATCTATTCATGTACCATGCTCTAATCTATTTACCTGCTCATCAACTTATTTCTCCATCTGCCATAAACTACTCAGCCAAGTACTTGCTCATATACTCATATGTCCATGTACTTTCTATCTACTAATCTCTATACCCATGTACCATATATTTATGTGCCATCTATTCACTTATTCATGAGCCCATTTATTCATCTCTCCATCCATCTACCCACCACTCTCTTATTTCTTCATTTGTCACAGACATTTTTGATAAAGTTCCACTCATTCAGTCATTCTAGTTGTTGGACAGAAACACAGGAACAAAGTCATGACCAAGGGGCTTAGGTGATTCCCCAATATCATTGAACTGGTAGGGACAAAGGTAGGACCAATCCCCAAGTCTAAGCCCAGAGCTATTTCCTTCTGTTGTACATTACCGGATGATTAATATCAGATGGCCAGAGGAGGCCTCTATACGAGCATCTTACTTCAGAAACTTAACCTAGTATGCAAAGTAACTCAAAGCTTGACTTAGGAACATACTCTTCAAACGATGGTGAATCATCAGGCAATCACAGGCAGCCACACCTCAACCAATCACAGGAAGCTAAATTTTCAAATACGGCAATTATCAGTCTATAACCAATGAGGCTGCACTGCACCTCCTTCCTTCCTTCTTTCCCCTCTCCCTCCCTCCCTGCCTGCCTTCCTTCCTTCCTTCCTTCCTTCCTTCCTCTTCCTTCCTTTCTTCCCCTTCTCTCTTCCTTCCCTCCACCCCCTTCTTTTTGTCCCAAAATGCTTTCTGACTACAGAGCAGTGAGAGTCCTTTGATCTTGTCCTGATTGATGAATCTTTTTTTCTCATCTTCACTCTACCAAATTTCTGGTTTTATACTTTTAGCACTGGTGAAACATTACTTCTTTTGTATCTCTTCTAAAATTTCCTCCCCAAACTGAGAACAAAATATTTGTTTTCTAAGGTTCTGACAAGCCAAAATCCCAATGTACAATTTAATTGTTCCATAAAAAAGAATAGAGTTAGCCCTTTAATATCCTGTAAAAAAAAATCTTATTTGACCTGCAGTCCTCCAAAGTAGCATTTTGAGTACACCGTGGCTTGAAGAGTGATCAATGTTATTGTAAATCTCCCTAGTTGAGAAAGTTTCTATATTCACTGGTTGATTACACTTTAGTTTCCTATAACAAATGAGGGTCCTAGGATTTAAAAGAGAGTCTACAGCAATCCTCTGGCTTTCCTTCAACCCTAGACCCCAACAGAACACTTGTAAAGGAAAAGAAACACCACCTGCTCCCTGAGAACATTCTTTGGAAAGCTGTGATATCCCTTCTTAGGGGCTTGGTGAGGAGTTCCTTACACATTGAAGAATACATTTTATGTAAATATTGAGACAAGGAGGGAGACTAGAGTTAGTATCTCCTCCTCTCCCTTCAGATAGAAAAAGGATATATCCTGTATTTTGAGGTATATTCAGTTCTTCAAACAAACCTACCATCCACCCCAGGCAATTTTGTTTGATCCCAAGTTGAGTAATGTGAAGTAAAGTTTCCCAGACTTTAATGGCTTAGAATGAAAGAGAATCATGTTTTTCTGTCTGAAACTAGAAATCCAAAGAGTTGCTCAATGAGAATATTCACTTTTACCTTGTAGCTCAGCTGCAGGAAATGGGGAAATTTGGGTCAGATGTTTCATTCACATTCCAAATTGATAAAGGGTGGGAAAGTTTGAGAACTGTCTGAATCAAAAGGCTACTGAGAAGGTTCAACAACATAAGATTATCTTTTCCCTAACTTAATTTCCTCAGGGGTGGTGGGAGAGGAAATGAAGGAAAAAGTGTCAGTATGTTGTTCTGGGCTAGTTTAATTACTTCATATTAATCATCCCAGAAAGTAGAGTTCAGAAGGCTAACGATGCTGGGCCTCGTTGCCACCACATCATTCTTGGAGGACAGAGATTGGTGGTAAGTCATCCAGGTCATTGCTACTCAGAAATGGACTCCACATACCAGGAACATTGGTTGGTAACCTGGGCTTGTTAGAAATGCAGAGATTTTGGGGTGCTGGAAATGTGGCTTAGTAGTAGAGTACTTCCCTAGCATACATGAAGCCCTGGGTTCGATTCCTCAGAACCACAGAAACAGAAAAATCTGGAAGTGGCTCTGTGGCTCAAAAGGTAGAGTGCCCAGTCCAGGCTCTGAGTTCAAGTTCGAGGACTGGCAAAAAAAAAGAAAAGAAAAGAAATTCAGAGATTTAGAGATCCCCCCATATCCCAGACCTGAATCCAAAGCCATGTTTAACAAAGCTTCCAGCTGTCTTATGTGAATATTAAATTTTGAGAAGATAACTCAATGTTCTATGCTGCAAGGCACATATTCTTGCCTTCCTCTAGTTGACTGAAAGACACATCTGGATTGATTTCTAGGTTGTGTTGATGGTAGCCTTGGAGAAAATTTATTTCATCTCCAGTAAGTGAAATGGGGGTGGGGGATTGAGGACTCTGATGTCTATTCCTTTAATCTCAATTTCTGGATGCCAACCATTCCAGCCACCATGATTCTTAGACTGTCCCCATAACTTGGTGAAATATAGCTGAACAGGTTGAGCACACCCTCTTATTTTTCCCAGGCTACCACTTGGGCTGTTTGTATAACTGGGCCCCTGAGGCTGCTGAGTTCAGACCAGTCAGTACTGAGAGAAATTATCAAGTGGGCTCAGATCATTCTTGGGTCATTCTGTGCCTACTTTCTCATCTTATGCCCAGCACCCTTTTCATGTCCCCAAGGTGCTCCAGAGCCTAGTGCCTTCACTGAAGTTTGGCCTAAATCAAGACCTACCCATCTCCTTAAATATCCAGCAGCCTTTTCTTGAGGGCTCATCAAGTGCTCCACAGAAACCTACTTCATATCCTCATCATATTTAGTTGCCACAACAGTTCTATAAACAGTTCTATCATTTTCAAGTATAGAGAAGAAAGTACAGCTCATAGTGGTTAGGTAATTTGCTCACAGCAAAGTGGTTAGGCAGATCTGGGATTCAAACTCAAGCCTGTCGGCCTTACTAATCGGTGCTTTGAAAGGCTGCTCTGTGCCACAACAGGAGTAATGAATCAGCCAGGGAAGCCATAGAGGTGCTAACCTACCATTGTACATAATTGATCAAAACACTTGCTCTGAATGGTACGATGCTTTAGATACACTTTACCAGTGGGAAGAGAATAATTACAAGTGACCACAGTAGATTCCTCTATCTGGTCGATTTTAACTTTCTCAAGCTCAGACCAGTCTTTACGGCACTCTGTTTCTAAGATTGAGGGTCCCTGCCACAAGACTCAGCTAGCTCAGGAAGCCCATATCCTTACAGCCCTGGGAAAAGGGAGGAAGGTGGGAACTGCTATTTTGCTGTTAAATTTATCCTGTTAATTGAGGGTCATGGCATACTTTTGATGGAAGTATTTATTTTTTATTGGAAAGCAGAGGTTGTTATTTAAACAATAACAAGAGTGTGTTATTCCCTAGCATGGGCATGTGTGAGTTATTTTGTGTTCAATGGAAGTCTTCTTTACATACATACTTCTCACCCGCCCCCCCAACACCCAGTCCCCTTCCTGGATCATTTCAACTTCCTTATCTTTTCCAGTCACTCCATGAAATTGACTGACTGGTGTCTCTGCTTCCAGTGAGGAGACCTTCCATCTACTTGTCCATAATGTTTCTGCTCTCACCAGTGCTAAAATATAAAACCAGAGAAATTAATTTGGTAGAGTGAAGTTGAGAAAAAATAATTCATGAATCAGGTAGCCTTTAGACTCAGGACAAGATCAAAGGACTCTACGGCTCTTTAGTCAGAAAGCATTTTGGGATCAAAAGAAAAGGTGGAGGAGGGATGGAAGGAAGGGAAAAAATGAAAGGGTTTTGTTTTATTTTGTTTTGTTTTTGGTTGGTTGTGGGACTTGAACTCTAGGCCTGGGCGCTGTCTCTGAGCTCTTTCAGCTCAAGGCTAGCATTCTACCACTTGAGCCACAGTGCCACTTCCGGCCTTTTCTGTTTATGTAGTGCTAAAGAATTGAACCCAGGGCCTCATGCATGCGAGGCAAGCTCTCTACCGCTGAGCCACCTTCCCAGCCCTAAAATGAAAGGAAAGAAAGAAAAAAGGAAGTAAAGAAAGAAAAAAGCAAAGAGAGGAGGAAGAGGGAAGAAGAAAGGAAGGAAGGAAGGAAGGAAGAATGGAAGGAAAGAAGGGATGGAAGAAAGGAAGGGAGGGAGGAATGAAGGAAGGAGAAGAAGAAGAAAAGAGGTACACTGCAGCTTCATTGGTTATAGCCTGGTAATTGCCATATTTGAAAATTTAGCTTCGTGTGATTGGTTGAGGTGTGGCTGCCTGTGATTGCCTGATGGTTCTCTATTGTTTGAAGAGTGTGTTCCTAAATCAGACTTCCAGTTACTTTGGATATTAGGTTAAATTGTAGTGGTTAAGTAAGATACCAGTATAGAGGCCTTGTCTGGCCAAATATAGGTTTCTGTGGGGAATTTTTTGTTAAAAAATTATTGTAAAAGTGATATACAGAGGGGTTGTAGTTATTTAAGTCAGGTAATGAGTGTGTTTCTTTTTGAACAGTGTCATCTCCAAATGTAGTTTTAACAACAGGTTGCAATTTTATTTATTTTCAAACTTGTTGATCCTGTTTTTCTTGTATACTGGCTCTATGCATGATTTAATGTAGAAATCAGTAAACTAGAATTATGGTTTTTATGAACACCAAGTCACAAACTTTGATTTTATAAAGCAAATGTTACTTAATAAAGAAGGAGAAGAGGAAGAAGGGGAAAGGAAAAGGGAAGATAGAAGAAAGCGTTAGCATCTGCAAGATAGCTTTTGATTTTTTTATAGTTTATCATATTTCAGTGTATATATTTTTAAAAGATAGCTTTTTTTAAAAGGTAATACCTCAAATCTAAAAGTGTCTGTGCTCAGATCACATTCAAGGATCTTTAAACTCTATTTAAAGAAACCCGAGCTGGAAGTGGCTGGTGACATTTTATGAGTATTGGAGGCCAGGAAAAGTGACACAGGATTCCAGTTAGAGGGCAGGCAATAAGGGAGAGAGGGATTTCAGTCCTAGAACCCAGTAGAATTGAATTCTGCCAACAACCTGGATGAGCCTGAAAACACGTTCTCCCAGCCCACCTGTCCTTTTGAATTTGCCCTTGTGAGACTTAAATGAAGCGGGGAAAGCAGCTGAGCCCACTCGACTACTTCAGACCCACAGAAAGAAAACCATAATTTTGTGTTCTTTTAAGCTACTTCGACCCTTGGTGATTCGTTAGGGCTGCAAGGAAGAGCTAACATAGTATCCCTGTCCTTCACCACCTTTTGATTGGGTCTGGCCCACCATTCCCTTTGTTCCTCAAGACCACCTTCAGTACATACCCTTCAGTCTTGCCATAGGAGACCTTCCACACTGATATTGCCTCTGTTTGTCTTTTAAGACATACATCCCGTTCAAAGCTCTGCCCCAGTTCAGAAAGAGTCTTTTCTCCTACCAACAGACTATACTTTGGGCTCCACAGTGTTTCCTTACTCATGTTCCTGACCTCACAGATGTTCCTGCATAAGTCTGACTCAGCTCTAAAGGCCAGTCTCAACTCTCATTCATGCTTCTTGCACAGGCCACTTCCTTCCACCCCCACCACAATCTTTCATGGATGACCTGTCCATGTTTGGGCTACCATCTTGCCTGTACTGCTGGCTCATCCCTGTGTTTTCTACTTCTCCCTCTAAAGTGGCAACTCACTTTACAATGGTAAGGAGTGTACATGTGTACTCTCATGCATTTTATTTTCTCTTTGGCTTCAAGGCATGAATGAGCACCTTGTACATATCATCTAGGGGTATGGGTTTGTTTTCTCTGCCCATTGGATAATTAAAAGGCAGGAAAGTGTTTTAAGCAGAGTATGTTTATTTGAAAATGAAAGCCACTGAAGTAGAGAAAGTCTCTGAAGAGAGTGGCCCAATTGAGGAGTCCAATTGAGTCCATTAAAGGGCAGTTATTATAGTACAAGGTTTCTTGCATATCTCCTCCTCTGGACTTTGCATGTGCTGCCCTGGATGTTTTCATTGGTTAAGCAGGTACCCAAGGAATTATGGGAAGAAGAGGCATTTGAGTGGGAATTCACAACATTACAGAAGAAGAAGCATTTGAGCAGGAGCCGGAGGCTGTGGGAACAAGAAGCACCAAAATGGGACACATGTTATCTGCCATGTGTTAAGTCTGCCCATTTTTACCTCTATGTCACAGTTCCCCTTTCTTTCCCTCATAATTAAGTGATAAGATGTTGCCATGTGATCTCTGTGCAAACCTAAAGGAGCTCTTTTGTAGGCAGTAATTTTCGAGGCCCACATATCTGGGTGATACCTTCAGCATCAAGAGGGTGACTTGATTTGTAACTCTCTCCCAATGGCACTTCTTTGCATGATTTGCTACTTGCACACTTCTGGCTCTAAAGGTGGGGACTTCCTAGAACACAGAGCTCTAGGACACTGCCTACAACATGTTGTACATGTCCCCTTCCAATATTGACACTGCCTACCAAGCTATATTAGCATTGACTTGTGTCACTCTGGTAGAGCAGCCCTCAGAAGCAGCACTTGCACAATCCCATGCAGGCAGGGCTAGCAAGCTGCTGGGGTGGATGGTGGTAATCAGGAAATATATGGAAAGCATTTGACTTTTCTCTACTGTAGCTTTCAAGTCTTCATTCCATGCTAATGGGATAATTTGATCGATGAATGCACTGAGAAAAGCCAAGAAATGCATAAAAAGTAAGTGTGAAAGCGCACAGCTACAAATGAGTAGGCAGATTTACCACCTTCTCCCCAGAATCGAATCTGTCTGCCATCGCAGTGGGGTAGGACGAGACAGGCAGATCCAAGCTTTGGCTTAATTACACATAATTTGGGTGACAGCTGAAATGCAAACCTAAACATTCAATCAGTTAAAGATACACAAAATTAAGCATTTCACACAGTGTCCAACCCCTTCCATCTTTATTAATACTTTAATTATGTTAATTATACCATGGTTTCAAGCCCTGCTACAACAAGCAGGGGTGGCGGTGGGGGAAGAGGCAGGCCTCTCAGCGATGCTGCTAAGTAATGATTGCATTCTGATGAAAAGTATGAATGGAATGCAAAGCAGGGGAAAATTACAAATACATAATTCAACGGTTTGCTCACTTGCTCTCTTCACATTCCTTTGCTCTGTGACTGACAGTGTTGTTGAAGGTTGAGCCCAAGTAAGAGCCAATTCTCTGCATATAGTGTGCATAGTAAGTGCTCAGTAAAAATCTGCTCAATTCATTTTTAATCACGGATGGTGTATCTATAGAGATCAAAGAGAGTCAGAAGATATTTGAGGTTTGTTTTGAAGTGGCCAAGTGTTGGTTTACTCTAGAGTAGGTCCTGGACAAAGGGAGAAAATAGAAAATGGAGACCTTAGTTTCTTTGAAGTCATTTAAGTTCTCTAGGCCGGATCTCTAAGCTCCCTCCCCTGCTGTCCCTAACAAAGGAGGAACAGTTGTTGAGACCTCAATGGTTTTGGATATGTCAGAGACATATATATAGATATATAGATCTATCTACCTACCTACCTACCTATCTATCTATCTATCTATCTATCTATCTATCTATCTATCTATCTATCTATCTATCTATCTACCTACCTACCTACCTACCTACCTACCTACCTACCTACCTACCTACCTACCTATCTATCTATCTATCTATCTATCTATCTATCTATCTATCTATCTATCTATCTATCTAGCGTCAGTCATGGGGCCTGAACTCTGGGCCTGGGCGCTGTCCCTCAGCTCTTCAGCTCAAGGCTAGTGCTCTACCACTTGACCCACAGCACCACTTCTGGATTTTTCTGCTTATGTGGTGCTGAGAAATCGAACCCAGGGCCTCATGCATGCAAGGCAAGCATTCTACCACTGAGCCACCTTCCCAGCCCACACTCTGTATATTTTAAGCATTATGTCTTTAAGATGCTCTTTCTTAACGTTTCTAGGAAGCAGTTTTAGAACTTCCCGTGTGGTAGATTTTCTGTCCTCCGCTTACCTGCTCAGAGTCTCCTCTCTCCACTGGGACTTCTCACGTCTGGTCCAGCTCTGTCCTCTGTCCCTACATGTGTGTCTTCCCTCCTCACCTGTTTTTTCTAGTATCCATATGGCTTTCCATCTCATCTCCCTTGCCTATGATGAACTTGTGCTAAAATGCCCCTTTTTTCCTCTCTCTCTCTCTGAGCCTACCTTGATACCAGACGATTTACTAAGCTTGGGTCATGTTCCTCTTGGAAGCCTTCCTGGATTGTACTAGTTGATGGTGCTTTCTGAATTCCTGAAGTTCTTAGCATCTAACCCCACTTTCTTTCATTCAAACTTCTCTTGGGGTGCTTCTTCTACTTTGTTTAGCCATACACTCAAAAAGCCTGCCTACCTGGACACATCTGAAAATATTTGACAGGGATTTAACCACGTAAAATCAACCATTCTTACAGCCAGAGAGAATGCATGTTCCCAGATTACAGCAATCTGTAACTATACTTTTGATTTTGATGTACTAGTTCATTGAGCAGAACACACACACACACACACACAAAATGTCATCAGGATGGTTTGTGTGAGATAGGATTCAAGGCTGAAGGAATTGATATTTGTTAGGAGTATCTTTTTAATACAACAAGAGGAAACCTTGGAGTTCCATAAATCCGAACTAGAAAAGCAGTACTTACTTCAGGGGACAGTTTGCTTAGATTTGGTGATGATAAGAACTACGTATGTTTAGCTCAGCTAAATCTCTGCAGATCCTCCTTACAAAGTCTTCATGTTTTTATCATTGCCATGATGATTCTTCTTGTCTTGCGATATTGGCTTTGGAGCTTCCCCTGCAAGTTTTGAGGGCCAACCCAAGTTGCTTTGTTATCTCTTCTTGACTGGGAACCCTACAAATCATAGGTATGGGGGCTGGTGTTCCAAAAGGAACCATCTCACTAGCTTCTTGTTCTAGCAGCTGAAAAACAAAGCTCTTAATGTCACAGGGAAGATTATCAAAAGAAACTTCAGTCCAAGTCCATTAATCAACACATATTGCCTACTATTTCAAGCTAAACTTGGATAGAATAGAAAATACAGAAGTAACATATGGTACAGTTTTGGCTCTGCAGATTTTTCTTTTTGAATAGCACAGAAGTTGTAAACACACACAAATCTATTGAACAATATAATAAAAGACCAACTATTAGCTACAGTTTCCAAGTACTATGGGAATTTGGAAAGAGGAGAAGTCAACTATGGGCCATTAGAAAGAACTAAACCATTAGGTCTATTTTTGTTAATTATTGCTTTTACTCATGGGCAACCTGTTTTTACTTTTTCCTCTTTTTGGAGAAGAAGTATCTGCCAAAATATATTTACTAAATAGTGATCATATACACCCCAATAAAAATAAAAATTCTACTCCTTCAACAAGAAAGAGATACTAGGATAGTCACACTGAGATCATGATAATCTCAGCCCAAAAGCAAAGAAATGTATTCTTTTTTTTTTTTTTTT
>NW_012267302.1:4617515-4763445 GCF_000151885.1 Dipodomys ordii
AGTGGCGCTGTAGCTCAAGTGGTAGAGCGCTCGCCTTGAGCTGAAGAGCTGAGGGACAGCGCCCAGGCCCAGAGTTCAAGCCCCACGACTGACCAAAAAAAAAAAAAAAGGCCATACCACTCCTGGGCATCTACCCTGAACATCATGAGCCAGGATGTGATAAAGACACCTGTACCCCCATGTTCATTGCCGCACTATTCACAATAGCAAGATATGGAAATGGCCCAGATGCCCCAGAATGGATGAGTGGATCCAAAAAGATGTGGCACATAGGCCCAGTGGAATTTTACACAGCCATTATAAAGAATAAAATAATGTCATTTACAGGAAAATGAATGGACCTAGAACAAATTATGTTAAATAAGGTAAGCCAAGCTCAGAGAAACAAACAGTACATGGTTCTCTCTGATACATGGAAATTAGATCTAAAAGACACTGGACTATGATAAATTATACATGATTCTAGATAATCACATACAGTGAGCCCAAGAGAGGATACTCTTAGCTTAGGAAACAAAAAGGCGCAATGTCTATGTGCCTCTTCATATTTATATAAAATTATATATATATATATATATATATATATCTGAACTCCAGATATGGAAATGAGATGGCTCTCTCTATCTTCTTTTGATATAGTATATTCAAGTGTATATTTTCAGGAGGGTGGGGGGTAGGGTCCAAAACTTGAGGGAAAAAGGGTGAAAATGCAGCAGTGGAATTCAGTGGACAAGATATAGATGAAAGTGAAGTATACAACTTGTGAGTGGAGGTGGGAGGGAGGGACTGGGAAAGAGTGAGAGAATGGAAGACATTGTATGAAAGGAAATGTACTCATTACCTAACTCATGTAATTGTAATTCCTCTGTACATCACCTTTATAATAACAATAAAGTAAATTATTTCTTTTATAAAAAGAAAGGATAGTTCAAATCACATATGCCTTACAGCATGCATTTTATTTAGTGTGTGTGTGTGTGTGTGTGTGTGTGTGTGTGTGTGTGTGTTAGTTTGAACTCAAGGCCTCACATTTTGGCTTGGCTTATTTGCTCAAGGCTGGCACTCTATCACTTGAGCCATACTACCACTTCTGATTCTTTGCTGGTTAATTGGAGCTAAGAGTCTCACAGATTTGTCTGTCTGGGCTAGCTCCAAATTGTAGTCCTCAGATCTCAGTCTCTTGAATAGCTCAAATGATAAGGGTGAGCCACCAGTTTTGGACTTACAGCATTGAAACAAAACAAAACACTATTTCCTCTTCTGTACAATGAAGGGTTGGTTTAAATAGGCCCTTCTATCTCTCTTAACACTAACACTTGTACTGCAAGGTATCATTTGTACTAAATATTTATGGGGTACTTGTTTAATGCAAGCCATTAACTCTACATAGCTTCTACAAGCAAGGCTCTCTGGATTCCAGTTAGGACAGCACATGGTAATGTCTCACCTGATGCTTTTGGTAATGCCCACACTTCTACGCACTGGTTGAGTAGGACAGTTATTACATGATTGTATCTCCCCATTACAAGTGAACTCTCTTGGAGTAAAGCAAGTACAAGAAAATGCCAGGAAAACCATATGCTTGCTTGGGTACTCACCATGTGCCAGGAGCTGTAACTGGCAGCTTTGTAGCTTTATTTTCTGCTGGAGTTGAGTACAGTGCTGGGAACAGGAGAACTCTATGCAAATTCCATGTGGATAAAATGGAACTACCTTATGCATGACTAATAGAGGTAGAACTTAGAATATCAGTATGTCTTGCAGCTGTGTTTGTAACCTGCCACCCAAACTTAGGTTTGGAAACCTAAGTCTACAGCATTGCCACCCAGCCAGCTAAAATGGCAAAATGGGAGTGGTCGGTGAGAATAGTCTGTACTAAGCAATGGCTTAGTATGTCTCCTCTACTGCTTCACACAGCACAAGAGCATGTAAAACCAGATTGTTAGACCCAAACTCATAGATTTCCACAGGACAGGTCAATGCATTCACCCCTTTATACCTTATTAAAGACATGTGGTGAAGGGAAGAAGTAGCCATAGGAAGACAGCATTTTTACAGTTTATCTTCAGCCATATTTGGGTTAGAGGCATGACTCTTAAGTTTAAATAGACAAGTATCAGCAGGGGATGGAAGGTATGCATGATTATTCAATTATTCTGGTCAAAGTTTGGCCTAATTGATCATTCTAGAAGAATTCTGGAGAAGTTGTCACTTGAGATCAATCTTGGTCAATATAAATAAGTCATGGTTACCTAATTGGTAGTATGTGCAGAGGGCTTTCTGTTGTTCTTTTCCTTAGAGCAGGTTCAGTCCCTTGTCATAAAGAAGTGATTGACCAGTCCTGTGCTTTGTAGAACCCACAGTACTGCCAAGTGACTGTAGAGAGAATGTCTTAGAGAAAAGCCACAGGCAATGGAGACAGGAATGCCAACCTTGCTTGTACTTTTAATTAATTTGATGGCACAACTAAGGAACCAGTACTTTTGAGTCAGAGCACCTGTTATACATGGACTAGACTGTTCAGGAACAAATATCTTTGCTCCAGGCATGGTCTGAGTACATGTGGGCTTGGCTCTTCTGCCCCAAGGAATCAAATGATGTGTGTGGAGGACTTGAAGAAGATGAGTCTCACTCTGCCTGAGATGGCAAATGCAAGGTTTGTGTTCTGCCATTCCTAAGCCCCCAGCAGACATTGCTAATTGATCACAGCACTCTTTCTGAGCTCTTATAATGACAGAACCCTTTCAATAGAGCTCTCTAGACAGCCATTATCAAGTGACAGGTGTTGGCACAGAAGATGAAATCTATTTGTCATGGTTTGGACTAAGTCTTAGATTCTTTCTTCACAAAATGTCTACATCTGTCACATTGGTGGGTAATTCAAATCCTCTTAGTGTGTGCGACAGGGCTTGACTTTGTAAAAATCATTTCTCTTTTACTAACAATGTTATCAACATCCTGGTTCTTTTTTTTTTTTTACCATGTTGTTCTTGAGAAAAGGGAAGTGGGAAGGAAGGTTGTGAATTAATCCTCAGTTGCTTAATGTATTAAATGGGCAGAGTATATGTATGTATGTATCACAGCACAGTGCATCCTAGAAATATAAGATTTGAATTAATATACTTAAATTTAAAAATGCATAGACAAAGCAATAAGATTTTTTTAAAGACATATGTTGACCATAAAAAAATAGATTGTCAAGCCGGGTGCTGATGGCTCACGCCTGTAATTCTAGCTACTCAGGAGGCTGAGATCTGAGGATCAACATTCAGAGCTAGCCCAGGCAGGAAAGTCCATGAAACACTTATCTCCAATTAACCACCAGAAAACTGGCAGTGGTGCTATGGCTCAAGTGGTACAGTGCTAGCCTTGAGCTAAAGAGCTGAGGGACAGCGCCCATGCCCAGAGTTCAAGCCCCACGACCAACAAGAAGAATAGATTGTCATCTAGTATATGGCTGAGTCAAGCAGAAAAGGTCAGATAAGGTGATGTTAGGGAAATGAACCCTAAGATATGTATTCAAATGTTTTTTTTCTTTCATGGGATTGTTTCTATCGCATTTATAAGATTATTTCTTTGTTACTTTGTATGTCCCTCCCCCACAGTATAACCCCTGCTTTCACTGTATTTGATGTTGGTATAATTTGTGGAGGGGAAGGGGAAAAACAAATCGGTTAAATAAGGATACAGTTGGACCCATTACAATAATGAGATGTACAAGTCATTATGTTGAAAACGAACTTTGGTGCGGAGTGGGGGGGGGGGAAGGATAGGGGGGGGAGGGAGGATGGGAAGGGATGGGAAGGGGGAACAAAGGAGGAGCTACACTGCTCGATAAGAAAAGTACTCATTATCTTGCCCAGGTAATTGTAACCCCTCTGTACAGTATTTTCACAATAAAAAAAAGAATAGATTGTCAATTTCAGGCTATTAGAATGATGAAATTTGTTGAGCAAAAGTTACCTTAGAAGACTGAAAAGATAAGTTAATGAACTGGAAGATCATATGCTCATTTGATAAGGGATCAGTATTAAGAGTATATAAAGAACTCCTATAGATTAACAACTCCTATACAACTATAGATTAACAAATCAATAAAGAGACACCTTGCAAACAAAGGCATATTATGACTAATTTCTGAAGACTTACAGTGAACATTATTAATGATGAAGAAATTGAAAATGCAATAAGATACTTGAAACAAAACAAGGCTGGCAAATCATTTTTATAGTTTACACATCAGCATTTGGAAAGGATGTAGAGTTACAGAAAACCTTCTAACTACTGATGGGAAATATGAATTAATACAACCCTTTACAAAATTGTTGTCCTAAATTGGGTACTAAAAGGAAAAATTACTCCAGCAATTCTACTGTATAATAGAGACGAACAGAGCAAGTTTTAATTTATTTTTCTATCAAGTCAAAAATAGGTGTTGGAGGCATGGCTTAGTAGGTAACGTGCCAGCCAATGAGCAAAAGCATCAGGTAGAGTGTGTCTCCGACAAATAAATAAATAAATGTTGAAAATAAGCCAAAGATCTATCAATGAGCACATAAATGAATCATTGTCTGTGCTTTGGAACAAATGAAATAGCTTATATATAGCTTGTGTTAGCTTGGTATATCTTGCAATATTGCAAGCACATTTGCAAGAATTCATATAGTATAAAAATCTATCCCAATGTATTGAAATTGTTGCCTATGAGAGGCTGGATGAGAATGAGAAATGAGAAGGAAAGAAAAACTAAGAATAAATTTGTTTATTTTGTAAATATATTTCATTTTTAAATTAATTTTATTGTTATTATAGAAGTGATATACAGAGGGATTACAATTACATGAGTCAAGTAAGAGTACATTTCCTTTTGTACAGTCTTCTGTTCCCTCATGTTCTTGTTTTGTTTTGTGTGTGTATTTGTACACTTGTGCATGCTAGTACCAGGGCTTGAACTCAGAACCTTGCGTTGTCTTTTAGCTTAAGGCTTAGTGCTCTACCTCTTGAGCAACAAGTCCACTTCTGGCTTTGTTTGTTTGATGGTTTGTTTTTAGTTTGTGTGATTAATTGGAGATAAAACTCTTTCCAGGTACTTTCTTGCCCTGCCCAGGCTAGCTTGAAACCATGATCCTCAGATCTCAGCCTCCTAAGTTGCTAGAATTACAAGTGTGAGTGGGCTACTAGTGCCTACCTATTTCATGTTTCATGATACATCTATATGTTTACATACAGAGTATAAGAATCTTTTATTCAGTTTTTCTCATGGCTTAATTGGGATATAGGTTCATCTTTGTGACATGGTTGAAGGGATCCTACAGCTCTGTGCCCGCAAATTACACCTCATATATTCAACAGCTATACTTCCAAGTCATTCTTCAAAGCCAAGATCTGTCTCCAGGGGCAATTTCTTGGTTTATTGTTGACCAAAAATTTTCTCTTGATGAGTGATTTGGTAAGAGTCTATACTTGCAGTGGTGGGCTTTGGGGTAAGGCAAATCTAGTAGTATTTGGAGATAAATGGAATTGGGAGCAGGGAAGACACAGCACACCTAGGGATTCCTGACCACCATAGTGACACTGCACAGGGTAAGGGAGGAATGTTACTTTCTGTTAATTTTAGACTGCTTTACCCTGCATGCATTAAGGAACTATACATTGGGAAAGAGATATTACTAGGAAAGAGATTAAGGATGGAATGCCTCAGTTTCACACTTTGTGAGAGATTTGTCCCCTCCATCCAATTCTTATCTATCCTCCCTTCCTGCAGTAAGATGAATGTAGCCACATGCTGGTGGCTCACACCTTTAATTCTATCTACTGAGAAGGCTGAGGTCTGAGGATCCAGGTTCAGAGATAGCCAGAGCAGGAAAGTCTGTGAAACTCTTATCTTCAGTTACCAGCAAAATGCTGTAAGTATAGGTATGGCTCAAATAGTGGAGCACCAGCCTTGACTACAAAAGCAAAGGGACAATGCTGAGGTCCTAAGTTCAAGCCTTAGTAGTGGCACATGCATGCACATACACACAAAAAGGAATGCACTCTGCATGTTACCTTCTCTCACTTCTGCATGTGATGTCTAATGTCTTAAGAGGACTCCCGCCATTATGTTATTTCCAAATATAAGAATTTCAAGTCTCTTCCAGAGGTCCTAAAAAGTGCTATCCAAATATAATAGATAAGAAGAAGATCTCAAACCATGGATCTGCTGCCATCTTTGTGACCTTCGCCTCTCCTTGCTTAACCTGTAGTTTTTCATGCTGACGGGATCCCATACAGGGCCAGTCAGTGGCAATTGCTTCTGCAGTGGAGGGCCTGGCAGGCGCGTGGAACGCTTGTATTTGGAGTGGCGTTGGTTATTGTAATACTTAGTGAATGAAATTTCATTAGGTCCTTATCTGTGTGCAGTGAGGAAAAGAGTCCTTTTACACAGTGCTCGTAATGGAGTGGAAAATTGCATTTCCCCCCTCTCCCGAACAGTGCCATTAGTGGAGAGGCAGACGGTCTGCAGAGAGTGGAAAGCCACCTCGGGCAGTGGAGGGCTGACAGCCCAAATGATGGCCGTGCCGGGGGACCCGGAAGATATTAAAATAAAAACAGGTTGTGTTGTTCTTTTTTGTCCTGTAGCAGTTCTGCCCCAAAACCCAGGGAGTGATTGGATTTGAAGCACAGAGAAAAACATGTTAAGTAAGAAATTGTTTAAATAAAGTTGTTTGAGGTTGAAACTCTGCCCTAGGCATGGAAAGGGAATGTAGTTAGCTGCCTACAAGTTATAGATAATGTCCAAGAGGCACTGTTTTGTGAGTTAGGCAGGTAGGCAGGAAACTGTAAACATGAAATGGATGCTGGAAGTCTCTTCCTAGGTCATCCCAGAGTTCTCCCTGGCTGGTGGTGAGCGCTCAGGGGAGCAGTGGTGGATATCATTTTCAATATTCCCTTCCTTCCATTCTGAGAAGCACAAGTGAAGGGAGCGATGGGCCATTGGCCTAGAACACCAGGAGATACCATTCAACTGTGGGAGAAATCTTCCAAACCTGGCAGAGAGAGCATTTCTTTTCTTTGAGGGACAATGTCTGTGGAGAGCATCACTGTGATGGTGGAGGAAAAGATGTGTAGTCTGCCCCCAGGCGATCCCAGACCAAAGAGAGGCCAGAACCACACAGCCACTGGGCCCCGGGTGAACATCAGATACCAAGTGGAGCATACCAGGCTTGTTCATTGGAAATCTGGGTTCAAACATTTTTTGGGTTTATCCAGAAGCATTGGGAAAGTAATTGGAAAGAAGCCCTTTAAAAACTGAACAGAGGGACTGTTAGGTTATTCTATATTTAAGACCAGAATTATCTAGTCCAACTATTCCTTATAAATATTTTTTTCTCCTATGGTATAAATCTCAAAGTAGAGGCCCCTGATTATTTTTCCCCCACCTTCTACTGCATGCATTTGCTAAGGACAAAATGTTTATGTTTCCATAAATTTCACATTTGCAATCCTCACCTCCATATGAGGGTATGAGAAAGAGCCTTGTGAATGGGATCAATGCCCTTATTTCAGGAATTGCAGCGTACTTTACAGCGCTCCTCACCATGTAAGGAGACAATGAAAGTTGTTCATCGGCAATCCAAAAGACAGTCCTACCAGAACTCATATGTGCTGATACCTTGATCCCAGTCTCTGTTTTCCAGACTCTCAGAGAATTTTATGTTGTGAAGCTACTCAGCCTGGTATTTTGTTGTGGCAGACCAATTGTCTTAACACTTGTATTACTCTTTCTTAATCCCTCCCTCACATTTTGAAATAGATTTTGGTGGTTTTCATTATGCCTTTCCCTACCTTTTTCTTAAAGCATAATCTTAACATTTAAATCTATATTTATTTGCAATGACCAGATTTGGTCATTACAAGTTATTACAAAGCTCTTGGCCATGTTATAAGAAATAGAGAGTTGAGATACTTGATTTACAAGTCCCAACTAGTAAGCTATCTATCCACTTGTTATTTTAACTTTTAACACATTTATTGAATTATCTCTGTGTGCTAAACACTGTGTCAGATTTTGATAAACATGAGTAAATAAAACAAACATGGAAGTGTAAAATATGTAGGAAGAAAAATATTATAGAGAACTTGTTAAATTGCCTCTCCTTATCTGAATCACGTGACGGATGGCTTGGGTTCCCCAGTTCTCTTCGCCTGGATTAGTTCCTATACGGAGAGTTGCTTATGTTGGAATGGCAAAAGGAATGCAGCAGGGTGGTTGTTGATGTGACTTCGATTCTTGTGACCTTCTTGGACTCAAAAGTCTTTCTAAATGGAGGACATTTGTACATGGATCAGTAAGGCCATCACTCTGAGTCTACCAGGGTATGTATATAGATGTATATAGATGTTTTCTTCTCTCTTGCTTGCTTATTCCTACCTGAGATGATCACCAGCTCCATGAACATAGGTGTCCTCCACCTAGTAATTGTTGTTTGTTCTTATGCAGAAGTCCTGTACACTTTTGGAAGGAAGAGAAGAACAAGAGGGGGTGGTTAATAATTGGGACGCTACCAATAACGTTCTGAATAATGTCAGGCTGATGTTTAAATTTCTCCAGAAGCTATCCTTGTTATAAAGCTATCCTTGCTGTCAGCCACACACTTTATCTGAGATGACCCCCTGCAGAAGAGCAGCTAAATCAGGTTTCAAGCTAGTGAACTGCACAGCGCATCCTCTTATCATTCATGCTGGGTCCTATAAAGATCCCCCCAGAAAGAATTATGCTTGGCTTTAATTTTTAATCAGTGTATATGTGCAGCGTTTTGCTTAAACATTTGCCAGGTATAAGACTGTTAGGCCATGAGAAACCTGTAGAAAAGAAACTCCTTTGTTGTTGAGATAGTAAAAGATAGGTGCACATATCTTATTTGTGTAATGAGTGCTGGTAGCTCACACCTGTAATCCTAGCTAATCATGAGGCTGAGATCCAAGGATCATGATTTGAAGCCAGTCTGGGCAGGAGAGTTCATGAGACTATTTCCAGTTAACCTTCAAAAAGCCCGGAGTGAAGCCAAAACACACACACACATACACACACACACGCGCGCACACACACACATGTGCGCGTGTGTGCATGTGTGCAATGCCTTGAAAAATATGGGCCAACAAGGGCTCCTAGAATTTGGTCAGATGGTAGAAGACAGGAAACGTAGCGGTCATAATTTATTTCAGGATGGTCGGATACAATCCAGATCTCAATAGAAGGCAGTGAGGCAGTGTTGGGCATTCTAAAGACAGTGAAGAATAAGCTAGCTGCTGGTGACTCACGCCTGTAATCCTAGCTACTCAGGAGGCTGAGATCTGAGGATCCTTGCCCAAAGCCAGCCCTGGCAGGAAAGTCCATGGGACTCTTATCTTTGATAAAGTACTCAGAAAAAGCCAGAAGTGGTGCTGTGGCTCAAGTGGTAGATCACCAGCCTTGAGCACAGAGAGGCTTAGCCCTGAGTTCAAGCCCTGGGACCAGGGGAGGGGGGACTTGGGGGAAAGAAAGTAGAGAATAGACTTAGAAAACAAAGCTCTGGAGGATAATGGCCTAAGCCTTTCTCTGACATCAGGGAGTGTCCAACTAGACTCTGGGCTTTGCGACTTTCTTCTTGGACAGCTGCACTCAGCCCGGGATGCCATGTCACTGACATTGACTTGAAGGTGCACTTACAGGTCCAGCTGGTCCTGTGACTCCCAGTGAGAAGTGCACTGCTCTGGATCTGCTCTAGCTGAAAGACAATGCAGGTTTACCAAGCAGAGCATAGGAAATGCTCCCCTCTCCGAAGAGATTTAATGTTTCCCATTAGTACAGTTCCTCCCACACACAGACTCCAGCTTGTATCAGAAATTAAAATTGTTTAACGGTATTGAATCAAATCTTAAGTACAACCTCACTCATATCTGAGGTGATTGTGAGCCCGGGGGTAAATATTGGGGATGATATTTGGATGTAATTCCTACTTTACTTTCCAACCAGAAAAGTAGAGGGAATATGGAAAAATGAGTAAACATAGTTGGGCAAGCATTTCTTTTATCCTTAGCTTAAATTAGAAAAAATTACTTGAAAGGAACAGAAAACTTCAATTAAAACCAACACCCTGATTTTATTTTATTTTTCCACTTTTAAGAGGGTGAAAAAGCATTGAGTAAAATAAATATATATTTAGAGATGACACCATCCTGGCATTTCCAGGCATTCTTTTCTAAATATATTCTTTATCTGAGCTGTCTTGCAGTACTTTTAATATAATTAAAAGCACATAATGAGTGCCAGACTTGTCAATTTCAACAACAAAGTGCTAGAAATTTCCAGTGAAACTGAGATCCATCTCCCACACATTGTAATGAATAGGTTCATAAAAGGAAAATAGTTTAATTACATTTTAGTTCATGGATTGTTAATAGGCTGGAGTATCTAAATTGAATAATGTGATTCTGGTAATAATTATGTGTAAATGAACTTGTTTAAATGATATTTTACTGCTTCTTTATAAAATTACAGCTAGAGGCAATCCAGTGATAGACAGACAAAGGCCATGCAAAAAATTATCATAAACTATTAGCTTGTTTGCAAAGGGTTTTATGTTAATCTTTTAGTACTTAAAGCAATCTGCAATTAACATATCACAGGGAGCTGCCTCCCAGCAAAGGCAAGCAAATTGAAGTGCTTAGATAAAAAGCCATTCACTATAGGGGGAAAAAAAAGAAAGAAAAGAGAAAAACGGGGGGAAAAAATCAAAGAAAAGGTGGCAAAGTACTGAGAGGGTGCTGGTTTTATATTTGAGATTAAGGAGGTGTGATGGTTGTGTTATCTAACTATGGCTGTAATTAAAGCTTTTCTCCTGCAGACATGACAATAGATACCACATTGATTTCGCTGTTTTAATTGTGAAAGTCATTTTATTTCAGGGCAGAAGATATGAATAGCCTGAATCAAAGGGCTAGAAGATTGCTTTGTTGATAATACTTGTTCAACAGCTGCCCGCTCGCTTAATGCATAAGTGGAGAGAGAAAGAGCAGAAAGACCCAGGGAGGTGCTGGGTATTGTAATTCCGCCTGCTGGTTTCCTTTCCTTTTAAGCAAAAGGCAAGGGATCTGGATACTGATTGTAAACAAACAGCCTTTTCAAAGCTAGCTCCTGCTTTTCCTCCCCAACTTGGGAGAACAAAAGAAGTCAGTCATAAAGGGCCTTGAACTAACTTCACCAAGGCCCCTTGTAAGCTACAGAAGTTGATGAGAAGTAATAAAACCACCCTTCCTGTGGTGGTAGCACCCATCATGGATACCGAAAGTCTCTACTGGTTCCAGCAGCAGGTCTCATCCTGAGTCTTAACAGACAGTTTATGGCAGAGATACTGGATTATTTACATTAAGAGCCTATCCATAACAATCTCCTCACACAGTTAGTTTGAGATTAGGGTGTTCCTTATCAGTTTCTGTATACAAACTGTACAGCTAAAGTAAGCGAAGGGGGAAAAATCATGCAGATGCCCAGAGAAAATGGAATTCCAACAGGGATTCTAGGAAATGAACTCAGGATGGATTTGAAAAGAGTAATAGCATTAATTCTTGGACATGTCTTTTGTAGCCAGGTAGATAGAGGTGAAAACCAACAATGGCTTCTAGTTACTTCCATTATCCTATCAAGTTATCATTCCTGTGTTCCTAGCAATACTGAATAATGCACTGCAAAGAGCATGAATAATGGTAGACTTGATTGTGTGTGTGTTGTGTGTATGTGTGTGTGTGTGAAATTGTCTCAGTGATAGGGTTTAAAAATAACCAGACACCAAACTCACAAAAATAGCATCAGTCTTCATTTACTGAGCGTTGCATTAGCCAGATTTTTGAAACATTATTGACCTCTCATAACACCCTCAAAGAAGCTGATGGGAAAATTTTCATTTTAAGACCAAAAAAAAAAAATCTAGGTTCAGAGAGGTTAAGTAGATTGTTCAGGGTGGCACAGCAGTAAAAGGACAGAGGCAATTTAGAACGGAGGAGGCAGTGTGGACTTAGATTGACAGCTTGGCTCAAGGTCCTCTCTCTCAGAGTAATGAGGGTTTTGATTGTTGTTGCTGCTGCTGTTTTTTGGTTTTGCAGCAGTAGGGTTTGAACTCAGGTTCTGTGCTTGCTAGGCAGGCCTCAACTAGAGCCAACACACCCAACATGTTTTTGCTTCAGGAATTTTTCAAATAAAATCTCACATATTTGCCCTGGGTTGACCTCAGACCTCCAGTTCCCCTACTTCTACTTATGCATCCAGTGGAGCTGGGATTCTGAACAGGCACAAGTGGCCTGGAGCCCCCCCTCCCCCCCAAAACTCCTCAGGATTACCAAGCAAAGTAAGTATTTCGTAGTTAAGTGCTATTATCAAGATACTTAAAAACCTAACTCATGCCTTAGTAATGAATGTGTTCCTTTGCTAACACAAATAACAAGATCTAAAAGCAAGTCTGACTGCTACTGTAATGCAGTATTTGTGAGCCTAAACAGTATTTCAGGCTTCGCAGCTATGTGACATGAAAATATCTGATTTTTTTTCTTTTATCAGTGATAAAGATACAGATAACTCCTAAAACTGTGGTCATTGTACTGCTCACCTTTATAATAAAAGAAAATGTTAAACTTTCCTTAGAAGTTAGTGAAAATAAAGCCAATTTTTATAACTTGTATGTAATGAGTGTTATATATAATGTCTATATAGAGTACATGTCAGAGATTACACCCAATTACAGGTTCACACCCCTAATCCTAGCTACTCAGAAGGCTGAGACCTGAAGGATCTCAGTTTGAAGCCGACCTGGGCAGAAAAGTTTATGAGACTCCATGTTCAAATAATCAGAAAAGGCAGAACTGGAGATATGGCAGAGTGCTTTTAGAGGCACCCTTATAGACTGTTGATAAGAATGCAAGTTGGTGCTAACACTGTAAAACCAGTATGGAGGTTCCTCACATGGTAAAGACAGAACGGCCATGGAACACTGCTTTACCACTCCTGGGTATGTTTCCAAAGGAATTAAAGCAAGCATGGGTATAGAGAAAAACCTGCATACTTACAGTCGTGGTATTGCTAACAGTAACCAAGTTGACAGTAACCAAGCATGGAACAGCCTAGGTGCTTACCCATGGATGGATGGATAAAAGCAATGTGATATATAATGTGAACGAATGTAACATTATAGGTAGATTGATGATTGATTGAATTTAGGCCACATCATTTGCAGGAAAATGCATTGCACTGGATATCACCATATTAAACAAAACGAGCCACCTGTAGACAGACATATATCCCATTTTCTGTCATATTCAGAATCTGGATAAAGACATGAAAGGAGGTTAGGAGTGTTTGGGGGAGGAGGAAGGGAACTGGGAGTAGTTGGGGGGAGTGTTTGATAGGGAATGGGGGGGTCACACAGGATGGAAGCACATGGTACCTGTGGGTGAAAGGTCATAAAGGCCACGAAGACCTCTGGTCTTTGCTAATACAATAAAAACAACTGGGTGTCAGTGGCTCATGCCTGTAAACCTCGCTACTGAGGATCTAGGTTTGAAGCCAGTTTGGACAGAAAAATCCATAAAACTCTTATTTCCAAGTAACCATCCAAAGAAGCCAGAATTGGAGGTATAGATCAAGTAAGTAGAGCGCCAGCCTTAGTGAAAAAGGCAAAGGAAAAAGCACAAGGCCTTGAGTTCAAGTCCCAGTACTGGCACTAAAAAAATAAAAAGTATAAAACAACTTAAAGAAGGGAAAAAAATATGTGCCGACAAAAAATAATACTTTCAGATTCACAGATGTGTAAACTGAAAGCCAGGGAAGGAAATGGCCCCACGTTATCAGTCCTCAGCTTGAAGATAGGGATTGCAACTGCTCACACGGAGGGCTTAGGGGAAAGTTAAAATACCACGTGTTGAGATGCTTCCTCTCTGTGACTTCCATGGCTTGTGCTGATAACCCCTTAGGACTGTCAGACCTTTCTTTGTCTTTACAGCATGATGAAGGGCAGTAGCTTTGCCCTTTGGTCAGTTGTCTGTGGTCTCTGCCCTACTCTGGTCTTTGAGCCTCCTGTTTCTGTCTGTGGCAGGGCTGGCTGGAGGCACCACGAATCTCACATGGTACTCTAGAATGGCTCCCTATGATGTCTGCCTATAGGTGAATCCTTCCTGTGTGAGGCAGCGGGCTGGCATTTTTGTTACACAGCTCCTCTATGCAGGGCGCTTGTGAATACTTGGGAGGCCTGGTAAACAGCCTCCATTCCCACTGAAGAGCTGAGGAGAGAAGCTCCAGGATCACCATGGTATACCTGGTTCTGGGGAAGCCAGGAGCTGAATGAGAGGCCAGCGTTGTGCCTTGAAGCCTTATGAGGAGAGTACGTGGGTCTTACCTTACTCCCTAGGAAGCTGAGGCTGAAAGATGCACAGCAAGATGGCCAGGTTTGCTGCTTAGTAAGTGTCAGAGCAGGGACTTGTAACTCAAGTCTGTTGCCTTGGCCCACTTTCCTTCCCACACCTTGAGGCCCTTACATTGAGCATGTATTGAGGGAGTTAAGATGAGGGAATGGAAAGGAAAGACCTTCCCCACCAGGGCCTTCCAGCAGGCCTCGATTGCAAGTCTGTTGCAAGTCTGTGTCTGAGGTGGCACATATGTTAACTTGACTGGCAGTCATGTCACCCACGTATATCAACTCTTTGTACTGTATACCTTAAATATATAGGATTTTATTTGTTATCTATTTATTTATGCTAGTAGTTCTAGAATTTGAACTTGGGATGCTTTGCTCCTGTTAGGCCAGCACAATACTGCTGATTTTTTACTCTTTATTTCCAATTAAACATTAAAACATCAGAAGTAGAGCTGTTGCTCAACTAGTAGAGCACTAGTCCTAAGCAAAAAAAGCTAAGGGACAGTGCTAGGCCTTGAGTGGAAGGCATTAAGCCTAATATGTGACAATACTCAACCAGTGTTTACTTCCTGATAGCAAATCATGCTGTGGGTTTCCTAGGACCATCCTCACAAAATGTTGCAGTGTAAGCAGCTAAAACAACAGAAGTATATTCTTTCATAGCTCTAGGGGCCAGAAGTTGGAAATCCAGGTATCTGCAAGGCCTTGCTGCTTCTAAGAGGATCTTCTATGTTCTTTGCTCCTAGATGCGCCATGGCCAATATCTGTTTCTGTGGTCACGTGACCTTTTCCTCCCTGGGTGTGTCTTAACCTGACACTCTCCTCTCTGTGCCTTTGTATCATCATCCTATCAGGACATTGGACCTTTTGAGTTAAAGGCCCATCCTACGCCTATGTGATCCTAACTTAAAGGCCATTGCAAGTAAGACTTAACTCCGAATAAGCTCATATTCTAAGATATTGCATTTAAGATGGCAGTATCTTTTGGAGAGATGTCATTCAATGTATAACAATTCGATATACTTGTGACACTGAGTTCTGCATTATTTGGAGGGAGGGGATGCTGGAATTTGACCTCAGATCTAAGTGTTTTTCTGTCTGGCTTGCTTGCTCTGTTGGAGCTCTAACATTTGAGCCACACCTTTAAACCTGCTTCTTTCTGGTTTTCGTGGAGTCTCATGAACTTTTCTGCCCAAGATGGCCTTGAGCATGATCTTCTAGATATTAGCCTCCTGAGTAGTTAGGATTTCAGGTATGAGCTGCTGGTGCTAGACTCAAGTTCTGTGTCTTGTCTCGCTGTGTGCAAGAGTTATTTGTATTTAGGTTGGGCCGAGGCAGAGCTACATTGCTTGTGGTTGACTCTCTCCCTACAGATGATGTTGCACAGTGCCAAGAGACAGCAAGATGACCAATCCTCCCATATTTGGAGCCAGTGAGAACAAGTGAACAGGAAGCAGCAGCCAGAATATCTCCTTTCAATAGTAGCAGAGGGGCAGCTTGGAGAGTCCATTCCATCTGAATCTCGAATGGGCCCAGCCAGTCCCACGCTGGCAGGCATCCAGGGGTGCTCACATCCCTATCAGGATGAGCCTGGGAGCAAACTGTTTATTTATCAATTCTTAATTGAGTTGATGTTTGCTCATGATTGCGAGCAGATGATTAATTTATTGCAGAGTTCGAGGAGTCAGATAGTGAGGAGATCATTATAAAGAGAAATTATAATGGAGCTCTTTGCACTCATGGGCCTGGTAATAAAAGATTGACTGATATAATTGGATAGGGCTTGGTAACAAATACTATTAGATTATGTTGGAATCTTATTTAAATGTATTGGCCTTTTATCTTAAACTTATTAGTGGGTGGCTATAGGTTAAGTTGACACCTGCTAGCTCTTCTGCAAAAGAAGGGCTGAGCTGTGTGAACGGAGAAACCATTTTAATGTCTAGAAGTAGTAGCAAGGGGATCAGTTAGGGACTGTTCTCATTCTTGGTTCTTGTTTTTGTTTTTGTGCTGGTCCTTGGTGCTGTATCTGAGTTTTTCTGCTCCAGGCTAGTTCTCCACTAGCTCCACTTATGGCTTTCTGGTGCTAATTGGAGATAAGAGTCTCACAGATTTTCCTGCTTGGGCTATCTTCAAACTGCAATCCTCAGATCTCAGCCTCCTGAGGATTACAGGTGTGAGCTGCTCTTAGCTCCCCCACCCCCTTGATTCTTAAGCTAGAGCAGAATGCCAAGGGAGCATGTATCTTCATACTGCAATCACCTTGGAATTTTCAGCAAGTCTTTCTTGAGAAAGTAGATAAGGAAAAGGACAGAAAATGACAGCATGGGGAGGAAACAATATGAAATCAGACAGGGCTGAATAAAAAATGCAGCTGTGATGGATTGAATGATATTTTTCACCCACCCCACCTCCTCCCCCAAAAATAAAAGGTACGTTCCCATCCTTACCCTGGAACATGTGACTAGGAGCTTATTTGGAAAATGGGCCCTTGCGTTTTTAATTAAAGATCTCAATATGAGTTTATCTTGGATTACTGAGACTGGCTCTATATTCAATGACAGATATCTTTGTAAGACATACCTAGAGGGTAGAGTGGGCAGGGGAAGGGAGGGAGAGAGAGAAAAAGAGTCAGAGACAGAGACTTTAGACAGAGACTGCGTAAAGATGGAGGCAGAGAATGGAGTAATGTGACTTCAAGCCTCTTAGTGCCCAGTCCCCAGAAACTGGAGGAGGTAAGAAAAGGCTCTACTAAAGCCTCTGAAGGAAGCGCAGCTGCCAATACCTGGATTTCAGGCTCCGCCCTCCTGAGCTGTGCGATACGTTTCTCTGGCTTTAAGCTACAAAGTTTATTTGACTTGACTACATTAGCCATAAAAATATACAAGTCATAGGGCCGAGGAGAGAGCTCCATTATAAAGCTCATGCTTAGGATATGAGAAGTCCTGGGTTTGACCCTCATTGCAGCAAAACAAGACAAACATACAAATGGACAATAACAGAAAAAGAAGAGGAGGAAGACAAGGAAGAAGAGGATGAAAAGAGGCAGAAGAAGACAAGAAGAACACGAAGAAGAGAAGAACAAGAAGAGCACGAGGAAGAGAAGAACAAGAAGAACATGAAGAAGAGAACAAGAAGAATAAGAGGAGAAGCAGTAGGAGGAGGAGGACGACAAAAAGGAAAAAGAAGCAAGAATAAGAACAAGAAGAGGCAGTAACAGCAGCAGCACCAACAATGCCACCATCACCACCACCAGTTTAACAACAAATCCCTTTCTGACTCTGGGCAAGTCTCTTCATCTTCCAAACCTTCATTTGCTCATCTATAAAATGTTGGTGCTTATCCTCGTCTTTCAGCCTTATGAGGATCAAATGTGTTAAGTCCTGAGAACGCAGCCGGCCTCTGCCTGATGCGTGATAGGCATTCAACGCACATTAGACTCTCTCTCTCCCGTTGTCACCTCCCACCCTTTTCCCTACATGACGTTTCAACTTGAAATCCCTTTCATCTTCTGTGCCTCCTAAAATGTCTGTGCAACCAACAGCCCTCCCCCGAAGAATGTTCTGTTCTTTGGGAGCTGTTCTTACAACTGTCAAATTAGAGGAGAAAGCATGGTACAGCTGGTGTTTTTAAGACAGTTGGGTGAGAGCCATGTAGATGTTCAAAGTTTTTAAAAATGAACTTCATAGAAGGCAGGCCTAGAGTGAAGCAGCTGGAGTTCACATTGGAGCCCCAGCATGGCTGGCCAGCTGGGGTCTGTTTCCCTCACAGGAGGAGGTCTCGGGTACATTCCCAGTGGGAGAGAAAGACAGCACATGGGAGGGAAACACAAGTACCATGGGCAGCAGGAAGAAGACATGTCAATGGCTTTGCACTGCACATCTTCAGCTCATTGGTTTTAAAGGTCATGACTGTTTACATGCCACCAGACACAGGCTGGGGATATCATTGTTGGAATTTAGAGCGTGACCAACTTAAATGTTTTCAGAAGGTCTTCTGCGGTATCAGAAAGATGAGGAATTGAAAAGCACTGGCTGAGGAGTTAGCAGAACTGCATTGGTTTCGTTGGAGTCCCCGTGTAGCTGTGTCACCTGGAGCCAGCCACTCACCCTTCTCTGTGGGGAGGTTGTTGAGTTGCTCATCTCAACTAAGGTTCAGTCTGTAAGTCCATCTAGCCCATATAATTTGTCTAGTGTGTGTGCTAGGATAAGAAGATTACAAAAAGGCAGCAAAGGAAGGAAAAACGCTGGGGAAATATAGAGACTATCTCTTATCTGTAGTATCTAGGGCTATCACAGCCATTATGGGGTCCTGGAGTCTTCTTGAGGTTTCTGAGACCTCTGCTGCCTGGTTTTGACATTTGTTCATATGATTGTATTGCCATCTTTTTTTTGGCGGGGGGGGTCCAATCGTGGGTCCTGAACTCTGGGCCTGGGCGTTGTCCCTCAGCTCTTCAGCTCAAGGCTAGCGCTCTACCACTTGAGCCACAGCGCCACTTCCGGCTTTTTTCTTTTTGCTTATGTTGTGCTGAAGAATCAAACCCAGGGCCTCATGCATCAAGGCAAGCACTCTACCACTGAGCCACCTTCCCAGCCCTGTATTGCCATCTTCAAACGGCCTTGCAAAGCCACAGCCTCCTCCACAACAGAGAAAGGAGCTTCTGAGTCTATGCCTTTTGTTTTAGGAGATGGTTAGCTCTCTGTCACTACAAGGAAATAGTCAGATATTAACTTTTACGTAGGAAAGGCTTATTTTCACTTACAGTTTGGAAGGTTTTGCCCATGACTGATTGGCTCCATTGCTTTGGGCCTGTGGTGAGGAAGTGCACGATGGAGAGAGAATGTGGTGGGGTAAAAATCCTTATCTCATGGGCCAAGCTCTGGGGCTTCTATAACTGCTGCTAATATCATCAAAATAAGGCAACTTCTGGCTTACTTAAGGCTCATTGGAAGAGGCCTGTGTTCTTTGAAATGGTTCTGGTAGGCTACACTACAAAGTAAAATTCAAAAACCCTATACAGAAATAGCATCATAGTATGCTTGCCATCTTGCCATTTCCTCCCAGTGTAGAGAAGGCTTCTCCAGCATCTTGAATCTTTTGTCTCCTAGCCAACAAGTGATTTTATTTTTTTCCTTCATTCTAACGTCCTGAGAATCCCTTCTGATGTGATAGAGCCATTAGAAGCAGATATTTTGGGAGCATGTCTTCTCTGGAGGAAGCAGTGCTTAAATCCAGGAATATAGGAATCATTAGAGGAATCCACCTTGGGCTGTGGGGACCATGATGGTAGCTCTGGGTGTTGAATCATGTCCTCTTTTCCAAAGCCCAGATAGCAGTGAGTGTAGCTGAGTTTTGGCCTTGGACCAGTCCAACTGGAATTGCTTATAAGCAAAGAGCTTTGTGAACTGCCTTCCCCTTACCTCCAGAAGGAGCGTGTGTGATTGAGATAGGATGACGTGAAGGAAGAGGCCAGGATTGTCCACTGCTCTTTTGCATTGCACAGGTATCCTTTGTCCTGAAATCAGGTAAACTTGGTGACTCCACAGCAAGGGTGGATGCAGCTGAGGGATGAAGGGGAGGGAATGGGGAAAAGCCACAGACAGCAGAGGCAGGTGAGGTCTTGGAGGGTGTCTGAGCACAGATTGCAATCGTATCAGAGGCCAGTGTAGTATTGGCCAAAATAGATGTTTTGGGAAGTAATTCATTTTCCTTTGGAATGTGAATAAAGCTGTAATGCCCTTGCTGGGAGACACTCACTAGGAAGTACATTCTGTAGTATGAGAGCTTCTTAAAACCGGCCACAGCTTTTCTGCTATCTGCCTGTCTCTTCAGTGGGACTATAGCATTCCTCCCATCAAGTGTGGAATTGCTTCTACAGGCCTGGTCCTTGCACTTCACTGTGTGACTCGATTAGGTCAGTAGAACATTTTCAAACATTGCTGAGCAGAGTAGTGCAGATCTAAAATGCATTCCTACCATGCCCTTTTGTTACACAGCAATTGATAACTGCTATACCTCATATTCTAGCAGTTTTCTTAGATACTGGCTCAATTTCACAAGCACTTTTCAGTAATACTCTCAGTCTAGACCCATCCCCAGTTTAATTTGGTCTTGGAGGAGGGGGATTCTTTTTGAGAATCCTAATCTTTTTCTGACCCATCCTAATTTCCTCATCCTCATCTTTTTCTGACCCATGCTAATTTCTTCCTTCTCTTGACAGATAAGGCTGAAGTTCATTCAGTTTCCTTATAGTTCAACTTGGCAGTCACGATGGTCATAGGTTTTCAGATCCACTCTCAAATCCTTCTGCTTGGTTCTGTACACGTCACTAGGAACCCTTCCCATAAACTGTGTTTTTCAGTCTCCTCTGACATCTAGAGTACAAAGAAGTATGTCTACTTGAAGGCACTAAAGAGAAATTACAAGTAGGCAGAAGGAAGAAAGAAGCCAGGGTATGTATTTTCCTGTCTTCCTGCCTCTCCTGGCTGTGTTTATTTCATGGCTACATCTCTCATTGGAAGACCATGCTGCTCCACTGTGGCTCTCAGTGTGGCTTTGATAACTTTGCCTTTTTTCACGGTCATTTCAGAGTAGAGATGGTAGTGTTTTATTAAAGTTAGTCTTCCCAGGAAGGCTTTGTTAAATAGCCTTCTACTATTTTCTGTTTCAACTCTTCTAAAACATTAAATCAAAGCCTTGTATTGCATTCCTTCTATTGAGTGTCTTGTCCTGAAGTTTTATTTTTTTGACCAAACCTTTAATATTGTAAGAATTCAGAGACTCTAGAATAGAAAGAGCAAAAGTGAGCCATGTGCCAGTGGCTCACACTTGTATTCCTAGCTACTTGGGAAGCTGACATTGGGAGGATCATGGTTTGGGGTGAATTTAGGCAGAAAAGTTCATTCTTTCTCAACTAAGAGCTGGATGCGGTGGCATGCACCTCTCATCTTAGACACCACAGGAAGCCTCATAGAGCTGGATCTCCACATACAAGCTCATACTTAGGCAGGAAGAGAGACTCTATCTCAAAAATAACCAGCAGGAAATTAGGCTGGAGATATAACTTGAGGTAAGAGCACCCACCTTGCAAATATGAGGCCCTGAGTTCAAGCTGGAGTTTGAACAAAAGAAAGAGTGGAAATGTAACTAACGTAGCTCATGTCGAAGCCTTTAATTGAAATGCTATTGTTTATCATTTAATGACCCTTAAGGTCATTGATTTACCTTTACCTTAGGTTATCTCACAGTGAGAGCTACGAAGCCCCAAAGGAGGGGCGCACATACAGAACTCTCATTTCTCAAATCGTGGGGAAAGAACCCATGGCATGATGTGGAGGAATCTTCTTCCTTGGGTGCTGGGTCCTGGAGAGACTCACTGGAATGGCCTTGCCCAACACTCTAGAACAGTGGTTCCCAATTAGGGCCAAAGTTTGATTCTTCTCCCCAAGGCTCATTTAATGATTTTCAAAGGCACTGTTCATTCCCATCTGCAGAGCAGGTTTGAGTTACTGGCATTAGTGGGTATAGGTTAAAGATGCTGTGTAAATATTCTGCCAGTCTCCTAACAGTGAATTATCTAGGGCAAAATATAAATAGGGTTGAGGTTGACACCCTTGTCTAGGAAATAGTTTCTTCATGTCAGATTTTGTAGAGTTCCTTGAAATACCTGGACATTACCTCAGCCAAACTCAGCCCTACCCTCATCTTCCTCACAAGTAAGTTCCTTCCTTAGAGTCCTCAGAATGACTTTGTTCTAAAAGATGTTTCTTTGTACCTGGAAAGAGATTAATTTCTAATTTGAAAATGCCTAGCTAGTCCAATTGTGTTGCAGAGATGTAGATTGAATCCTTAACTCAAGAGGGAACTCGGACCTAAATGGAACTGAATTTGCAGGAAGTAAAGGTTCAGTTTTGTTTTTGCTCATGCACCCAAAAAGAGGCATCACCTCACCAAGTGCCTTGAGAATTCCATCTCCTAGTGTTATCCTGGGAAAGGACATCTCTAACCCATCTGCCACAGCTGACAGCTTTGCGCGAGATAGTGTTATCCCTGGCTTGGGAACACAGTGAGCATGTGTGGATGGGCCTGCAGTTTTTAATATGACATTGACCATAATTTTTCATGTCATACCACCCACTCACAGCAGCCTCATCAAATGAAATGCTAAATGCCTTTCTTATCAACATCGGATAGAAAAACGCTGGTCTGGCATCTTCCCCTAAGCAAAACAGAGCCGTAACCATGTTCCTTACTGCCTAGAGCTCTGTACACAAGATCAGATTTGTTTTTTTTTTCTCCCCCAGAATTTATAGGCATTTACAAGGAAGCACATCCTGTTTTGCTATTTAGAGAGGGGTAGTCCAGTAAGACAATTATTTAGCAAGTTTCTCTTTCCTCAAGACTTGCTCAAGCTGCTTTACGACTTTAAAAATGCTCATATATTACTCCCCAATTTTATGAGTAACTTGTTCTTCTTAATTTTTTTCTTCCCCACTGACTTTCTTGGCTGACCCCTGGACTTGTTATTAGAACTTCTGGGCCCAGTTAGATCCTCCTTAAGATGGGCATGGCCATAAAAATATTGACTTCAGAAAAGAAGACTCAATTTTGTAGCTCAGAGTGAAGTCTTTATGTTACGGTTTTGTTATAGCAAAGAAACCACTCTTACTGAGATTGCTAAGTCTGGATCCTTTTCTGTTGTAGGCAGTTGTTCGCAGTTGTTATGCAGAGTGGATGCAGAACCCTGCTGGTGCCCACATCCCTAACACATGACAGGGTGGGAAGGAGAAGAGAGAAATCCTTCTTATGCCATGAGACTTTTACAGACCCTTTCTTCATGCTAAAATAAAATCCTAGAGCCAAGGAAAAGCGGTCTCATGTTCATAGGAGGTAATTAGAAGGTAATGCTTAGCTTCTAAAAATGCTTCTAGAAGTGTGCTTCCTTTTCAAATATTTCCCAGGTTGGCATATATAGTCAATACTCAGGCTTGAACTGAGGGTCTCACACTTACTAGGCAGGAAGTCTAGCACTTGAGCCACAATGCTAGCCCCAGTTAATAATTTTTTAATTGGTCCTGGGGCTTGAACTCGGGGTCTGGGCACTGTCCCTGAGCTTTTTCAGTCAAGGCTACTACTCAATCACTTTACCACTCCCTGCTTTTTCTGTGTAGTTTACTGGAGATTAGAGTCTATCAGACTTTCCTGCCCAGGCTGGCTTTGAACCATGATTTTCAAATCTCAGCCTCCTGAACAACTAGGATTATAGGTTTAAGCCACCAACGCTTGGCCTAATAATTTTTAATAGGTCACAATTCTACCGTTCAGGTGAAGGCCACTAATATTTAGGGTA
Source organism: Dipodomys ordii (assembly GCF_000151885.1). Lineage (NCBI taxonomy): Eukaryota > Metazoa > Chordata > Mammalia > Rodentia > Heteromyidae > Dipodomys > Dipodomys ordii. The sequence goes on from NW_012267302.1 coordinate 4,641,288, forward strand.
AATATTCTGATTCATTTCCTTTCCTCTTTAATTGAGGGTAAATCATAAGTTCTTCAACCCAGTTGATTTCTGTGAGTACTGTTCTCTTCACTGAGTCACTTTCTCTGGATGGAAGACATATACAGATACCTAACAATCTTTTCATGAACAAAGATGAAAATATGAAGACGGAAGCAATTATCCCTTGGGCTCTTTACTGCTGCCCTTGGAGGCTGTGCTTATGGAAGATGCTATGGCATGAAAAGTTCAGTGAGGACTCAGTGGGTCCAAGGCGTTCTAGGAATCCTCCTGTTGAGAGCTCTTGAGAAATGCGAATAGAGTACAAAAATTAGGACTTTCATGTACTTTGATTTTTAAGCACTGTATTTTTTTTATTTAGGGAAAATAATTATGCCCTTCAAGGGAGACCTTGAAGTGAACTTCTAATATTACTTTAGAGAACAAACATATGAATGGAAAAGGTGAACTGATTTCTCTTTACATCTGTTATTTGGAGAATTTAAGTTTAAGTTGGAACAAGTAAGACTGAAGCCCCGTTCTTCTCGGTTGGCCATTCTTTCTGATGAATAAGGATGAAAACTATTTTGAATCTGGTTTCCCTTCAGATAAGGAGTTATTTTTTCCATGCAGTCTTTTCTTTGTACCTGAAGGATCATCCAGGGTGAAAAATAGAGGCCTGTTTCCTGTTCCTAACTAAAACCCTCTGTAGCTTGTCAAGCAAGAGCAGCAACTTTGTTGGATTTATGCCTGGGACCTGTCAGAGTAAAATTATCATAGCAAATCTTCTGCTATCAATCAATGGGGCATTGAGGATGGCAAGGGCAGGCATTTTTCAAATTTCTTTACTGTGCATATTTAGTTTTGTGCCTGGGAGGTAGGGAGAGTTCCTTTGAATAGTGGGGGCACTGAGAGCTACTTCTATTTTCCCCAGAGAGTTTCTGTCATTAGGCCACTGGGAATAAAACCAGGTTGGAGGGGAGGGGCGGTGGAAGTAAGTGGAAATACAGGACAATCCAACAGTAAGTTAGGGGAAAGAAGACATCCTCTTTAGAACATGTATGTGAGTTCAGGGGCTCCATGTCACCTCCTAGAAATCTGAATATTATAATTTGAAGCCAACCTTATTTGGAAAGACCTTGAATCTCTTTATCTCCAGCAAAAACCCAGAAAAGCAATTGTGGCTCAAGTGGTAGAGTACCAGCCTTCAGCAAAAAAGTTAAGGGTTAGAGCTTAGGCCCTGAGTTCAAGTCCCTGTGCCAGGACACACACACACACAAAAAAAGTACAGTCTGCTTCAAGTCATCATCTTCTACTTGAAGTGTCGTGGATGTGTGTATACCAACAACACAAGCAACAACCCAATTACAAGGCTGTTCCTGCCATTTTAGCCACAGAGTACTCTTTCTCTATCCCACATTGTCATTTCCCACAGAGGTTGAAGGGAAATGGGTCACCCATTTGTCCCTGTCTGTCAGAGGTCCTCGTTGTCACGATAACATTCCAGGAGCATATTTATTTATCCATCCTGCTACTGGAAGAGAAGGCCAGGGTAACAAAAAGAGAAGAGATGAGAAGAAAGCCTGTTGGGAAAGTTTACAGATCTTACCGAGAGAGCTGTAAACAGAGTTCAGCGGGTGGCAGGCTGAGTAAAATACTGCCACAATGATAGGGACCTGGCTCTCCAGCACTAGGAATCCACTGGTGTAAACAGAGAACCATTGCTGTGAATCGGGTCTGTTTTGGCTTAAAGTCTGAAGAACACATTGCCTTCAAAGTGAATTCTTAGGTGTCACTTCCCATAAGTTATGGCAGAAGATTACAAAGCTACTGATATAACATATTAGTTTGATGGACAGAATTATACCCCCAACGCTTCCTGCTCTCCCCAATGACGCACACTAACTTAGTGTGCTGTGACAGCTGCCTTGATTTACCACCCATCCGGGAGGCCAACCGCGAGAGGGAGCGTTCACAGGGACGCAAAGGCCTGAGACTGGCCCGGAGCCTAGTTTATAAAGCTGCCCTGTAATTCACCACAAATGTGTCACCATTAAAAGAGGAAAAAGGGATTTCAGATAATAAATACTCGCTAATTTATTAGCTAACAACAAAGAGATCAGAGCCAGTTGTGATGTGATTGTTTGACATAATATTGTCAAGGAAAAAAAAAAGCTATGTTGACCAAAGAGGTAAATTACACATTCAAGCAGATGTATCAGCTCTTGGCCTGTCACAAACCCAGCTAAACAAAACACCAAACAGCAGAGAGAGCTGGCAGAGCGCAGAGTCATTTATCTCTGGAAGAGACATATTCAAGAGCGAGTGAAGTAAGACATAGTTCTTTTGGACTTGGTCAGAGGCCAGGTTTTAACTGTTATAAATTAAATGTTTTGTGAATCAAATTTGGCAATTCTCATTGCCTCTGTCATATGGTAGGGAGAGGGGAGAGTTCTCTGCCTGTGTAAAGTCATTTTGGCTAACCTGGGTATGTGTGTGGACAATCAGGTGTTGGGGGTGTATGTGTGGACAATCCGATTTTGGGGGGATTTGGGCATTCTGGTGATTAGAACACACAGCAAAAAGGTTCTTTTGAATGTGGCTCTTTGTTAGGAGAGGTTTCCATCGTTTTCTTTTCTTGTGATTTTTTTTTCTCCTTTAAAGCAGAGTAGTAATCACACAGAACCCCAGGCAGGAACTCCGAATCACAGTAGACTCGTGGGACTTCAGGGCTGGAAGAATTGCCTGTCCCTCATCCCACCCGGGATATGTGACGGTCATATATTAGCTGGAGGCATGCCAGGGCCTGGGAGCATCTGCTTCGAGTTATTATAATGAAGCTCAGAGTGAAGGAGATCCTGCTGGGCTTTGATTTGACATAAGCTACTGCCCAGAACGACTCTCCCGTTCCTTACTTGGGAACTGGAACTTTTGGACCTAAGTGGATTCTTTTACTTTGCCTCACATTTCAGTTGTCCTTGGGTTTTGCCTGGTGGTAGATCATAGATTTCTTGGCTTTCTACAGCAAGCAAGGCTGGCATACTGCAGAAAGGCTCAGGAAACTTCCTTTCTCAGTGACATTGATTCAGGAAACAATGTTATTATTATTATTATTTGCCATAGTTGACTTGGAACTCATTCATATTTCTTCTCTCTCCATGTCCCCCTTCCCACTAAGTAAAAAAAGGTAGAGATTTTTATCAGATGTCTTACTGAATTCAATGTTTTATGTTTATGGTCTCACTAATTTACTGACTTTATGACTATTTTTAAAGACCCAGGGACAGAGATAGTGAACCTCAGGGATTTGGCCCAGCTCAGTCAGGAGAAAGGGAGGGGAAGATACTGTCTCTTCAAAGTAGCTGCTGTGTCTTCTCAAAGAGTTTTTACTTCCTGTATTAAATAGAATCTTTTCTTGGGTGGGAAGTTATGGCTTCAGTTTTGTGGTTTGTTTTTTTTTTAGAATCTTCCTTTCTCCCTTAAAAAAAACCCCAAAAATAATGTTTGCCAGAATGTTCTTTTTTTCCTATTTTTCAGGTATTACTTAACATTAGCTCTATGGTCAGATTTACATGAGTTTTTGTTGCAGTTGCAAATGAAAACACTGCTTACATGGGTCTAGAGACCAAATTTCTCACTTGTCTCAGACACTCTGAACTTTTGTTATTTCTTTTTAAACCAGCTTCCTACTTAAAGTTATAATTTCATGATCGATAAAATACCCCTCCCCCTCAAAAAAAAACCTCAAGAATTCTGTCTTCTTTCTGTCACTTGAGACTTTTTCCACATTTCTTTCACTATAGGTTTGTTCTTTCTCTGGGATTGCTTTTATTTTTTATATTTTTTGTGCTTATCCTGGGGCTTGAACTCAGGGCCTGGTCACCATCCCTTACCTTTTGTGCTCAAGGGTAGTAATGTACCACTTGAACCATAGTTCTACTTCTGTTTCTCTGTCAGTTGGTTGGAAACAAGAGTATCTTGGACTTTCCTGCCCAGGCTGGCTTTGAACTGCAAACTTCAGATCTCAGCCTCCTGAGCAGCTAAGATTATAGGCATGAACCACTAGTATGAGAGCACATAGCTTTTAAAAATAATATTTTTTATTGTAAAGATACTGTAGAGAGGGGTTATAGTTACATGAGCGAAGTATCAAGCATTGTTACCCCCTCCTTTGTTTTTCCCTACTATCCCATCCCTTCCCTCCCTACTTCCCCAACTCCTCCCTCCCTGCACTGAAGTTGTAAAGTTGTAAAGTTTTCAATAGTGTCTTGTACATCTCATTGTTACAATGGGTCGACCTGTATCCTTATTTCAGCATTTTGTTATTTCCCTTCCCCTCCCCAAATTAGAATAATGTATATACAAGATGCAGGACACCAGAATAAAATACAGTGAAAACAGGGGTTATACCATGGGGGAAGAACATACAAAAGAAACAAAAAAAAATCACATAGTGCATTAAGTACTTTAAAAACAACAGCAAAAAAGATCAGACCTCTTGTGTCTCTATCTTGGGGTTCATTTCACCTGGCATCATCTTATATGGCCATATGTACATAGCTTTTGACCTTTTCTGCTTGTCCTAGACATATACTAGTTATTCCAAATAAGGGAAACCATGGTACCTATGTTTCTTTGGCTCTGGCTTACTTCACTTAATATAATTTTTTCCCAAGTTTTTCCATTTCTTAACAAATGGAACAGTGTCATTCTTTCTGATGGAGGCATAGAATTCCATTACACACACACACACACACACACACACACACACATTTTCTCAATCCATTCATCTATTGAGGAGCATCTGGGTTGGTTCCACATCTTAGCTATGGTGAATAATGCTGTGATAAACATGGCTGTGCTGGTAGCTTTAGCTTTAGTATGGTCTTGTTTGTGATCGTTTGGGTAAATGCCCAAAAGTGGGATTGCTTTTTACAAATGATTCCTTAAAATCTGAGTTCACCTGCCTATCACCATGAAGTTAGTCATGTAGCTTTGATATCTCTATGTTCCCATCCTCCAACTTCTCTAAGCTTCTTTGTGGATTTAATATTGATAGATCCATGATTTTGTTTGTAATTCCATTCTTCTTGCTGGAATTTCATGTTCTATTAGGGCAAATATATATGAAGAAACTATGCTTATCATCTCTGATTTTTATTTTTTGGTGGGTCATGGGGCTTGAACTCTGGGCACAGTCCCTGCACTCTTCAGCTCAAGGGGAGTGCTCTACCACTTGAGCCACAGCACCACTTCCGCTTTTCTAGTGGTTTATTGGAGATTCTCATGGACTTTCCTGCCCAGGCTGGCTTTGAACCTTGATCCTCAGATCTGAGCCTCCTGAGTAGCTAGGATTACAGGTGTGAGCCACCAGTGCCAAGCTTCTGATTTTTTTTTTAAGCTAATGAAGTCATGGATTTTTGTGTATGTTTGCATTCTAAAATCCCCCTTTAGTCAGCTCATATTAGGCCTAATTACTTTCTCCTGGGGATCTCATGTCTTCCGTATCATCAATTTTGTTATTTTGCATGTTTGATCATATTGACATTTGTTGTGTTTTGTGATCTTCTTGCTATCACTGTTTATGATGTCATATAATATTATCACTAGGTTTATAGCAAATTCTTGTATAATTTTCCCAGTTTCTGAAGAGAATCTTCCCTCCCCTGTACGTCCACTAATCACTTCTCTTTGTATTGGAAGTATCTTCTTTTGGATCATGGTGTTCTCCACCAGTGTCACATTCTGGGCTTGATTATGGACCACCATGAGTTTACTTCAAGTTCATTTTATTTTAGGAAGTTATGATTTGTTTTGGAGGAACAATGTGCTTTAATCATGTCAACTCCCTCTTTTCAGAAAACTTTCATGGGCTCCTCCTTGCATTTGGGAAACAGCCACACACACTTAGATAAGCTTTTAATGTCTTCTTGCCCTCACTTTTGATGTTACTTTTCAAATGATGCACTAGACCTTCTCAGTTTAAATTCAGATTCTCAGAACAACTGGTTTATTCACAGCCACTGGACAGGCTTTGCTCTCTGAATACTTTTTCACCCTTTTGCTTTTCTCTCTCAGACATTTTCAGGTTATCTTGGGGAAAAAAAAGTTGCCAAAAAAGAAAAAAAATCCATTAAAATAGCATGTCTTTCATCGCTGTTCATTTTGCTTCTATGAAGAATAAAATAATTTTATGTGCAAAATGAACTTTTGATTCTTGAAATCGTAAAGTTTAGGGCCAACCCAAATCAAAAACGGCTCACAATAATACTACCAAAAATGGCAATCTAACGCCGTTCTTTAAAATCAACAATTTACAAGGGAGCACTTGTTTATTGTACATGGTTTTCCATCTCTTCGCAACCATACTGACAAGTCAGAAACAAAGATTCAGAGAGATGACTCGATGGTGAGAATACTGGTAGCCTGCAGTTACCCATCTTAGTATAGAGGACCTAAAACACATAGCCATTCCTACATGTGGCTACATATCACTCTTATTATTCAGTCTACAGCCATTGCCAGGATAAAAAGCGAGCATCATTTCACTTCCGACCAAGCTAGAAAACTACATCTTCCCTCATCCAAGAAGATAGAGTATGAATCAGGCCACATGACCCGGTGGATGGGAATGGATGGGGCATTCAGTAGCTTTCAAGCAGCATGAAGCAAAAATAGATTTAAATCATTCAGCAAGAAATAAATCCCAACAATGGACACATTGTATAGAATGAAATGAAGCTCACAAAAGAATTGATTAGGGAGTAGACCAAATGGAATAAAATGTAGCAGAGAGGCATATCCTGGAGAGAATAAAGTAGGTTTCAGTTTGAAGGGTATTGAATTTACTAAGATACAACTGACCAGCTATAAAGCAAATGAATAAAATATGTAGCCAAGTCAGATGGACAGTCTTTGGGAATAGGTTAATACAGATCGATGGTATGATGTGGGCCATCCTAGCCTTACATTTCTGTGCCTTGCCCTGTAATTTTTTAGATATAGAAAACCTAGGGCTTTGCCTTATTCCTGATAAGAGAGAACTTATCTTAAAAGAAGCATATGATTCATTGGAAGTTAATTAAAAACAGAGTATGTTTCTTGGCTTGTCTTGGCCTAGAGTACCACACAGATCTTCTGGAATAAAAATAGGGGTTTGGGGTTGGTTGGTTTAGTTTTTACACAAAAAACATACCATAGTGCAGGTTATTTACTTTCCTTGATTTTCATTTCTGTCCTGTTTTGTTGTACTTAAATGCTGAGTACCATCAGTGATTTTAGTTTCTAGGACTTAAGTGATCTTTCTAGAAAACTTCAAATTTAGGTCAATATTAGAATTATCTTTCTAGGAATTTTTCTCCTGCATGTAAAAAAAATACTGACGGACTTTAGTGAGGATCTTTTGGAGGATTTAAGTTTTATTTTGGATTCTTAACAGTAATCAAACTTATTCTGGCATTACATGTAGTATTATATTAAGTGCGAGGTAAGGACTTGGGGTGGTCTTTTTCCAAAGAAAGACAATAAAGGGATGCCTTTTTTTTTATAGGAATGTTTAAAACAACAACAAAACCAGAGAAATTTCAGTGTATATTATATTAGCTTGTTTTGCACTCCAAACAAGGAAAATGCTAAAATACTACTCTCTAGGGAAAATTTTTTTTATCAGTTTAACAAGAGTGATAGGATTTCTTTTGTGTTTTAATAATATTAACAATGCTTATTTTTATCTATTATACTTCAATATGCTTTGAAAGTATATTTTTTAATACACACTGTGTTCTTCATGGACATTAATTTGGAGACCTCTCAGCTCTATATGGAGCTTCAACATATGTGACTTCAGCTAAGTATTAGAGAGTAAGTTCATTGTGGGTTATAATCTCAGGAATTCCTCAATTTCTGATTTGATGGCATCCTGATAAACCCATCCTAAGTTAAAAATATCCTAAGTCAAAAATGCACTTAAAGTTGGGCACTGATGGCTCATGCCTGTGTAATCCTAGCTACTCAGGAGGCTGAGATCTTAGGCCATGGTTCAAAGCTAGCCAGGGCAGATGAGTCCATGAGATTCATCTCCAATTAACCACAAGAAAACCAGGAGTGGCACTGTGGCTCATAGTGCTAGAGCACTAGCTTTGAGAAAAAAAGAGCCCATGGACAGTGCTTAGACCCTGGGTTCAAGCCCCACAACCAACCAGAAAAAAATTAATACAACTAGATTCTGAACAGCATAGCTCAGTCTAACATACCTTAAACCTGATTAGGACCCTTGTAGTATCCTATAGTTGGACAAAATGATCTAACACAAAGCCTATTTCATACTATAATGTTCATGAAACTTATTGGAAGATCAAAATGCAAAGTATGGTTTTGTACAGAATGCATGTTGCTTCCACGCCATTGAAAGCTGAAAAATCCTAATTCAAGCCATCAGAAGTCAGATCTTAATGGATTCATGCCCTCCTACCAGTTCTTCAGAAATTGTGTTGTCAGTGACTTTAACCCTCTCTTGCCATAGATGGACCCAGCCTCTGTACCTTATTGCTGCTGGTATAGTCTGCTACCTACCATCTACTTTTCCTTAAACAATTGACATCCTGTTGTCCTTACTGAAAGTATAATTTGTCCCTTGGTATCTGTAAGTGATTGGTTCTAGGACTTCCCACAACCTGAATACTGGAATTTTCCAATGTTGAAGTCCCATATACCAAATGGTATAATATTTGCATGAAACTTCTCAATCATCTTTAAGTCACTTATAATCCCTAATCCAAAGTAAATGCTACCAGAGTAGTAGTTATTATTTATTTATTATATATTACTTAGCATATGATAACAAAAAGTCTGCACATGTTAAATACAGGTTACAATTCTCCCTTCCTTCCTTTTTTTTTTTTTTGCCAGCACAGGGATTTGAACTCAAGGCCTTGTGCTCTTAGCTTGTGTTGTAACACTTAAGCCATATCTCTGGACTGGCATTTTGTTGGTCAGTTGGAGATGGATCTCAAGGACTTTTCTGTTCAGGCTGGCTTCCAACTGAGATCTTCTAGGTCTCAGCCTTCTGAGGAGCTAGAATTATGGTGTGAGCATAGAGCCTGGGTTCTCCGAATACTTTTTGGTCTGTAGTTGCTTCAAATTATGAACACAAAACCATAGATAGGAGGGGCTGACTGTATAAATGTGACCTCATAAAATTTTCTTCCTAATGAAACAGAGTAATTGTCATGGAATATTATGAAGATGTTAATGTTCATATTTTGGGGAAAGTCTTCCTAATTATATGTAAACTCAGTTTCAGAATTCAAAAAGAAAAGTCAAATATCATTCTTTTGAAACACATTTCCTAAAGTTCTCATGACTGATGTTTTCTTTGAAACATACCTTTGAGGTCATCATTTCCTCTCTAGGAAGTTGATTATATAACAAACTTGGTTGTAGTGAAATGTTTCATTTTGTTTTATTATAATGTGAGACCAAAAAGGAATTTCTAAAATAAACAGGTTGTGTGTGTGTGTATGTGTGTGTGTGTGTGTTTAGGTACATCCACATGCTCATATGCACATAAACACACAAGTATTAGGGCTTGAACTCAGAACCTGGGTGTTATTTCTTACTTTTTTTGCTCAAGGCTCACTCTGTTACTTGAGCCAAGTTCCACTTCTGGCTTTTTTGGTGGTTAATTGGAGATAAAAGTCTCACAGACTTTCCTGCCTGGGTTGGCTTTGAACTGAGATCCTCAGATACTTGCCTTCTGAGTAGCTAGAATTATAGGCATGAGACACTGATGCCTGGATGATGTTCTTTATGGGCATCAATTTATCTTCTTCTCTATTCTATGTTTACACACACACACACACACACACACACACACACCACTGTTAGGCGGAGAGCTGCTCTATTATTTGAATTCAGCTGTGATTCTGCAGGGCATTATTTCCCACCTCCCATTTTTCCTTGATGGTCTCTTTATCTTTTTGCCTTTCAGACGTTGAGAAAAATATTTTTCATAGAATGAAGTGCACCGCTTTGGCCTAACTCACCTAACATGTACAATTTTTTTTTTCTTCCCTGTGGACTGTGAGCCCAAGCAGGCTTTGCTCATTCTTGGATCACCAGCCTCTGTCCCAGCATTTCCTATAGGGAATAGGCTCCTTGTGGATTTAAGTGGTAGAATACAGAGGTGACATGTTGTGTTAATCAGAATTTTCATTGCTGTGACTGATACCTGAGAGAAGCAATTTAATAGAGAAGAGATTTATTTGAGCTCATAGTTTCAGTGTTTTTAGTCTGTGGTTGGCTGGCTTCATTGTTTCTGGTGCCTTGTGATGCAAAATAGGATGGTGGAAGGCTGTGAAGGAGGAGAGTTGCTTACTTTATGGTGACCTGGAAGCAGGGAGAAGAAAGATGGGCCCAGCTCCCATAAACAATGACTTCCTTCAGTGAGGACCCACCGAAAGTTTCCAGCACCTTCCAAAACAGTGCCACTGCTTGGGAACCAAGCATTCAAGACACAAGCTATTTGTGAGGGAGACTGGGAAGCATGTTATATCCAAATAATTACTGTGGAAAATATAAAAATTGAAGGACATAGCAAGTTGATTTTGGAGGAAGGTGATCCTGAGGGAAAGGTTATAACTTGAGGCCTTTTTTAAAATAATTTTTTTATTGAGATTAAGTGATTACATAAATTTCACAAGTTTCACAGTATTGTGGAATAGTGATACTTAGTTAAAGTCACAAACATTTTAATCTTCACAAGGCAAATTGTCATTATCATGGTCTACAAAGTTTGTGAGCTTTGACAATACAACGATTTCTCCCACATTGGGTGATATGTACATTTCTTTCCTTTTGCTTAGTGTCAGCTGTTCCCTCTTTCCTTCTCATTCCCTCCCTCCATCACTGCCCTTGAGTTGCTTAGTTCATTTTCATCAATGTCCAGTGCAGCTGATGGGCCCCTCTGCTGTATATTTTCCTTTTCCCTCTGATTCTGTGTGAGGCCTTCTTTTGATATTGTGGCAGAAGTTATACTAACTCCGATGCCTTCTTTAGCTTTTAAAAGTATGGAAAGCTTTATCCAAAGTCTTGAGACTTCCCTCATCATAATAATTGGTTTTATTATTTTTTTCTTTTGTCAGTTGTGGGGCTTGAACTCTGGGCTTGGGAGCTGTCCCTGTGCTCTTCAGCTCAAGGTGAGTGCTCTACCACTTGAGCCACAGTGCCACTTCCAGTTTTCTGGTGGTTTATTGGAGATAAGTGTTTCATGGACTTTCCTGCCTGGGCTGGCTTTGAACTGCGATTCTCAGATCTCAGCCTCCTAAGTAGCTAGGATTACATTTGTGAGCCACAGATGCCTGGCTCCTTTTTATCATAGCACAATTATGGGTAGCCTTGCAAAGGCTGAACATCTTACTGGCACTTTACAGGAGGAAGGAGAATCTGGGTCTCTTACCTCTGTTTTCACCATTGAGCAATCATGAGTAATTTCCCTTTAATCCTGAAAGACCTTGTGTTGCAATGTGCATGCTATTTACATCAACCTTGAGGATTTGAGTCAACTTGGTCAGTGTCATACTATCTACCCCACTGGCAATTTAGTGCCTCACTTTCAGTTCACCCTGAAATCTAGAAACTTTGTACCACTGGAAAGGGACATGTTTCTATTCCTGATATCTGGTTTGTTTCTATTTTTTGGAGAGGAGTCCTGGGTACTAAAGAGAAAAGCGCACACTGATAAATGTAAAACATACTTTCAGATGCCTCTGAGAGGGGGAAATTTAATGGAGTACTATAATAATATGGGAAATGGAGAGTGATAAGAATCGCGCTCCATGCTTAACCTTTTGGATTCAGCCTTTCCCAGTTCTATGTGAGGTTCAGTAAATTAAATAAGCTTCCCTTGGCCTGGACCTGTCAGTTGACAGCACAGCACCTCATCCCCTGTATCATAGACAGACATTTAACTTCCAAGACTGGAGGGAGCCTGACACCTTTCAAAAGTGAAGGGACCTGCAGCAATTCTAAGCATTCCAACCATATTAATTCTGGTGACAGTTATCCTTTAAGTCATTTGGAATAGCTAACTCCTTTTCAGCTTTCAGAATTTATATTTGATCCTCCTGACCTCTGGGGCCTGAAAAAAAGGGACACAGTGTGTGTGCATATGTGGATAGCAGGAGACAGAAACAGGCACATTGTTGATCTGGACCTATTCATGTCTTTCTCCAACTCTTAGCTGTTCCTATATTTTACTGGTGTCTCCAGGGAGAAACTTCACATTTCCAAGAGAAAGGATGAATGGTTTCACGTTCCTTCTTTGAGGGCAATGTTTCTATCGGTGTACCTCCACCCAGGCTGAAAGTTGAGTGCCATTCTGTCAAGCATCAGGAAGGAACTCCAGTCAATCGTGGCTCAGTGGTTCTCAAGCAACAGGGAGCAGTGGTTCATAACGCTGCCTCTCCTCATGAGCTCAGACTCAAGTTATCTGGAACCCTCAGGACAGTGGGCCCTGCTCCAGCTGTGGGCCTGGTACTTTCTACTAGAGCAGGAAGTCTTGAGTGTCTGTAATGGGATCAGTCACAGCAGACTTGCTGGCTTTTCCATGCTGAGTGAGTATTGAGTACAAACAGATATATAGCAATTAAACATATGGCTTTGGTCATACATTTCATATCTCTGTGTTGGTTTGATGTTCGTATTAGCTCATTCACTGTTGGAAATGGTCTTATTAGATCATTCATGATAACCTGATTTATGAACTGAATGACTGATGTGATATTTGCGTCTGGATGAGGAATGGTGGTCAGGAAGCAGCCGGATTGTTCTTATTACCTTGCTGGGGATCCTCTTTTCTGATAGGAGAGTATCTGGCAAAGGAAATTAGTCATCTGCAAAATACATAAGTGGGCATGGATGACAGCCTGGGTTTTTTGAATCCTGGCACTGGCCCTTCATTGCTATGTAAATCCCACCTAGTTACCTGTTCATTTTCATCTGGAAAGTGGGGGCTGAGTTCTTTCATCAAATTCATGGAGAAGGATTCAGCAGGATAATGTAGAAAAGGCATTTTACTAAAGTTCTTGGCAAGTATGGAGTACAGGGTGAATATTTATCCTAGTGTTGGTAGTATCATTGTAGAAATCACTTTTGTGATAAAAACAATTGGATGTTGTTGGAAGCCAATCCAACATCTTATACCTGCTTCTCCATGCTGTATTTCTTTGCAGTCACACTAATAAAATTCAATTCATCAACTCTACTTCTAGGTTTTGTGCTGCTTTGTTTGCACTTACGGGCCTTTCAGTATCATGTATGGGACATTTGCTATTCACTGTTTTGTGTTTTTCATTATTTTACCAAGTTTAGTTCTTACATTAAGAGTTGTTACCTCCATGGTCCAGATTAGGAAGTCAAATCAGAGGGAAGCAATGGTGTTATTAAGTAGTAGAGCTGGTTTCAGCTGTCCATGTGAGGTGCTCTGGCTCTGCACTTAGAATTCAGCATACTGGACCTGGAATTAGGAGATCCACTATTAACTCTGTACTTGCCACCAAGTGGCCATCTGTGTGAGTTTTGAGAAATGTCCTGAAATCCTCACATCAACCCAATGGGTGACAATTTGAAACTTACCTTCCAAATTCCACACATTATACATTGGAGAGCAGAGCTGTAATAGGAGATAAATAAATGGCTTTGATTCTAGAGAACATTCCATGTGCGGGTGATGATCCACATTGATCTGACCTGAATGTCCCAGACCAGAGACTCTCACAGGATGGCGACACAGGAAGGGGGAGGCTCGTGATGGGGAGTCTCGATGGGGTCACATGTCTGCCCTAGGTGGGCCAAGACAATCATGTCTCCCTTCTAGGGGTTTACCAAGGGCAGGCTGGAGAATGGTTCCTCAGTCAGCAAGAATTAAACATGGGTGTATATGCAGCCTCTTCTCTCTCAACAAGCATATTCTTCACTTCATGCACATCTTGTGCTTTGTGTTTTATAACTGAGCAATTCACATGCCACTTATTTCATGCATTGGAAGTTTATAATATAGTGGGTTTGGTATGTCTACATTATTAATTTTTATATTGCAATACTGACACAACATAAAAATTATCATTTTAACACTTTTAAGTGTTCCATTCGGTGTCATAGATCACATTATGGTGTTGTACAACCATTCATTTCTAAAACATTTTCATAACTTCAAGAGAGACTGCTATTATTAAGCAATAACTTCTGAATATTCACCCTCCACTCCTTAGTGCCCTTCATGCTACTTTCTGTCTTTATTAATTTTTTTATTTGGGATAATGTATAGGTAAACTCACCCAATGTTAGTAAGTCCTTTGTATTTGGCTTATTTCAGGTATCAATGTTGTTAATGAGGATCAATATTCCTTTCCTTTCCATAGCTGAATAATATTCCATTATAAACATATTCTCAAATGAGTATGTCGCCATGGATGTTATGAATTGTGTTGTGCCATGTTTCAGTTGACAAAATGACTTGGAAAATCTGTTGAGCATTTTTAAAGTAGTTATTCCCAGTCTATAGGTGTCTATAGACACCTGTACTATTATTTAATATTTTTTCTTGAAATCAGATTTTTTTTTTAAATTTTGTGTTAGTTCTGGGGCTTGAGCTCAGGGTTTCGGTGCTGTCCTTAAGCTTTATTCATGCAACGGTAGCAGTCTATTACTTGAACCACACCTTCACTTCTGCTTTTTTTTTCTAGTTTATTGTAGATAACAGTTTTATGGAATTTCCTGCTTAGGCTGGCTTTGAACTTTGATCCTCAGTTCTCTCGGCTACTTTTGAATATCTAGGATTACAGACATGAGGCACTAGTACCCAACTGAAATCAGCTTACTTTCTAAATCATAAATATACATCTCATCTTGCCTCAGTGGCCTTGATGATATTAATTGGTATAAATACTCTCTAATGCTATTTAAATGATTTGTGCATATTTGTGTACCTCTAAAGTCCTAACTCATCCTTCTGGAAGTAAATGTTTTTAGTTAAGCACTAAAATAAAGCTGGATACCACCATGAAGTGTGAGGTGCACAGTGAAGCTGTCACAAATGTACCCCAGTATGAAGAAGGCCCAGGAGATGGAGTAGGAGTCAGTTCACAAGATCGCAAGCTGGATTAAAGTGCTTCTGATGAGCTGTGTGATTTCAGCATCACTTTCTGTGCCTAAGCATCCTCTCAGATTTAAATAGATCATCATTCCCTGATCCCTTGTTGGACATGCTGCCTGCCTTCCTCATGTGTAGGAAAGATGGGACTTGTCCATGAACTCTAATTCTGTTCCCCCCTGCTGCATGGAAGGGACTTCCATTCTGTGCCTTTGTAGTATTTCCCTCCTCTCCTCTGCTTTCCTCTCCCCTATTGAGAGTCTGATGAAAATCTTACTGATTTTATGTTTTTAGGAGGACAGTGGGAAAGGCTACATCAAGGACATCATTTACCTTTCTGTAGAACTGAGGACATGTGCACTCTGGACATTTCTAGCAGCAATAAGCTGTCAGTAAATCAGAAAGCATGCCCTGCTCCTTTGCCGTTGAGCTTTGGAGCATTCTGCTTACTGGGATATCAGCTTGTCAGTGAGTAAATCAGCTCTGTCCTTATGCCCCCACTGCATCAGGGAAATCTTCAACTTTGTGGGCTGGGCTTGATTAGTCAGTCAATCTCTCTTTGAGGTGAAGAGGGTATCTCTCCCTCCCTTGTTTTCTCCCAGCATATTTAGTAAGCTTATTGCCCCCCCCCTAGGTTTTATGGCCTATCATGGTCTAGCTCTTGTCAGAGAGATTATTATATGAACCCTGGGTGACTTCTGACTGCACTAGGACCTTAAATTTACATTTTTGCATTCCAAAGTCAGGACTATAAATGACTAATAGAACATTTGGGCCACTGGATATTTATATGTCTATTTTGAAATTTACATTTCTCCCTCTCTTATGATGAGTTTGCTGCTCCCAGGGTCATAGTTGATGGGCCAGTAGCATGGATGGCGACATAAAGCAATCATCCAGGGAGTGGAGCCTCCCAGCCCCCATGGCACACTGAGATGGGCTGCAGGTTATTATGCTGGCAGTTGAATGGTAATCGAACCCCCCCATCTCCTCAGCCTTCTCTCCGCTTCCCTTTTATGCTGTCCAATAAATTTTACATGCTCCAATTTGCCTCATCCAACAACCTAATACTGTTTGAATTAAGGGTCTCTTCCATAGCTTTCAACAATTGAAACTTTGCTTTCTCCAACCAAATTATTCATAAAGGCCACTCAAGAGTATACCAGAAAGGAGTGGGCTAGGCATCTAGGGAGGGACATTGCACATTTGGGGTTCACACAGAAGGAAGGCTTGCTCATGTCAATTGCATGATGTAGAGAAGAGAACATCTACAGCTAGGGACTGATGAATAGGTAGATTAGGAAGGTTTTAACAAGAGGTACACACACTCAAGGGTTTACTGTCCCCTCATACTTTTCATTGTATAGAATGAGAATTAAAGAGTGGTGAAGGCTGTGCATTTCTTTCTTTCTTTCCTTCTTTTTTTCTTTCTTTCTTTCTTTCTTCCTTCCCTCCTTCCTTCCTTTCTTTCTTTCTTTCTTTCTTCCTTCCTTCCTTTCTTTCTTTCTTTCTTTCTTTCTTTCTTTCTTTCTTTCTTTCTTTCTTTCTTTCTTTCTTTCCTTCTTTCTTTCTTTTTTGTCGGTCGTGGGGCTGGAACTCTGGGCCTGGGCGCTGTCCCTTAGCTCTTCAGCTCAAGGCTAGCGCTCTACCACTTGAGCTACAGCACCACTTCCAGTTTGCTGGTGGTTTATTGGAGATAAGAGCTTCACGGACTTTCCTCCCCGGGCTGGCTTTGAACCCTGATCCTCAGATCTCAGCCTCCTGAGGATTACAAGTGTGAGCCACCGGCACCCCACAAGGCTGTGAATTTCTTATGCATTTGGCACAACTTGAATTATTCTATGATCTTTGCAAGCATTAAAGAATAGCCCAATAATCTTGTGAGATTGCCTCTGTAAATATACTTATACAGGTAGAAACTTAGGTCCAGAGAAGTTAAGTAAGTTTCTCAAGGTTACCTAACCAATAAATGTTAGTTAGGCTTAAAAGTCATTTCTCTGACATATGTTCCTTTTTGTTTGTTTTTGTACCAGTCTTGGGGCTTGAACCCTGAGCACTCTACCACTTGAGAAAAAAATCCACTTCCAGCTTTTTGGTGGTTAATTAGTCTTTCCTGGCCAGACTTTTCTGCCAAGGCCAGCTTTCGAACAGTAATCCTCACCTCTCAGACTCCAAGCAGCTAAGATTACAGGCGTGAGCCATTAGCACCCAGGCTGATGCATGTTCTTAACACTAACAATGCACCATGTAGGGTAGACCAGAAGCAGTGACCTTTAGGTGAATCTAAGGTTTCCATTCATGCAAGTTGCTCAACCAGGTCTGCTTTTTCTTCATTAGTGTTGAAAGAACACCCATCATAGGCAGATGCTGTGCTGGATTCTTTTAGTGAAGAAGGCGATCAGTTTCTGTTCTTGTGCAGTTAATATTTTAATAAATGCAAACTAGCAATAATTAGTGCTGAAAGAAAATAGGTTGGACCAATGTGGTAGGAAGTCAGCATGTGAGGAATGGAGCCCCTTTAGCTAAGGTTTTGAGGAGAGGAGAGCTGTAACTTAAATGATGAAGATGAACTGGGTACCTATTGCATCAAGCTCAGGCATGTAAGTAAATGCAGAAACCCAAGGCCAGATGTAGGGTCTTGCTTGGAAGGCCAGACTTGAACCAGTGTGACTGAAATGAGATTAGCCATGGTAAGAAGATAGATGAAATCAGGAGATGGACAGACCTCAATCCTAGAGCAGAGCCAGGTGTTTGGATTCTCTACCATTTTCCATTTCTTTCAGTCAGCATTTTACTACCAGCATCCCCGTTCCTTTGCCTTCTCCCATGACCTTGGTCTTACCTCATAATTTTAATCTTACCTCAATTTTAGTCTTACCTCAGGCATTTTAATCCTGTCTATGATGCAACCCATTGCTCCTGGTGAGGCACCTTGCTTAGTTCTTGTAAGAGGGGCATTAGAAAAAGAATAGAGGAAGTCTCCAGCTGAGCATGGCTCAGGAAGGAGTGCAGGGTGCAACTTGAAAGCTCTAATTAAGTCAGTGCCCCTACACATCCTGTTCACAAAGCAGGGGGCCATTGCATACTCTTTACTGACGCCATGATGTCACTTAAGAGCTGTGTGACTTCACAGAAGCAATTAAAGAGGCCTGTTTAATCAGTGGTTAGGCCACCATCAATAACAATTATTACTTCTATTGATTTGATAAGTGCAGTGGAAATAATCACAAAGAATAGCTCTCTGTCCTTTGCCCTTCAGCAGCACTAAACCCTTAGCTCACTAACCCAAATCTAGATGAGCTCTTGAACAATCTTGCTATAGATCTAAATGCAATGCCTCTTTCTTTATAAAATTTCCTTCCTAAAAAAAAATCCATACTCTTCAGTGTCAACAGAAATATTTACCTTGCTAGTCTTTTGCTTGGTGCTAAAGTTGTACTGTTTATAGTTAGTAATTAAATAATGCATATAATGCATTGTCTCTTTTAACCCTTGCTGATTTTCAAGCTTGCTTTACTGGAGTTTAGGTCAATCTGTGATCTCAGAACTATAGGTGCACTGGACACAAAATAGGCCCGGACATAGCTTATTAGTGGGTAGACACGTAATTGCATGATGTTGAAAATTATGAAGGAGGAGCTGAGGGCCGTCATGAGAATTTTAGAAGCTACTTTTATCCCCAGGGCTATTACTGTCCTTCTCCAACTCACAGAGAGTTCAGTGTCTGTATGTTTGTAGTTTCATGGTTTTTTGCCTGTTTAATTCTGTATACTATTACCAAGGGAGAAGCAGATCCTTGGTATTTTCTCCATGCAAAATCCCCTGATGGAATGACTGAAACAGGCATTACTTGATAGAGATATTTTAGGATGAAATCCAGTGATCCATGGAGAGTTCATCCCAGAGCAGGTACCATGTAGCTCATATGTAAAATACTTCGGTTGTAATTTTTGCTCTTTTGAACTATCTTTTATCATCTTACATAATTTTTTTTGTAAAACTACCTTTGCTCCCTGTTAGATGAAAGATATAACCTTCTGAACACTTGAAGATCTGTCACCATCATTTGATAGTGCAGTGCTACCACCTTAGTGGTAATGCATTGTTTATCGTGTACCCTGAAATGTTCAGTATCCCAAGTTTTGGGATACTGAAGTCAACCTTCCAATCTTTCATGAAGATCTTAAATATACTAGGAATAGAAATGTAATCACATAGATTTCTTCTTAGTCCTATCTAAACTTATTGCATATAAATTGTAAGAATTAAATGAGTTGAGAAAATGGTGTTTCTATCATCAAATTAGATATGGTTCATCTAGTTATCATGGTTCTGGGATGCAGTTCACATTATTCATTTGAAAAACCAATTGAGATATTTCAGGTCTATAGGAGAACAATCATTTTTGGTAATAGGTAATGCATGGTCAGACTTGAGGGGTAGATATTGTATGTATTCATATGTGTGAGGTGTCTTCAAAAAAATCAAATAGAATACAGCATATCTCACGTGTCTGTGCTCTTCCTTGTCTAGAATATAAGATCAGTGTGATAAAATTACAGATTTCATCCCTGTGAGATCTGCTTTACTTTGTATAGAGGGAAAATGAATGATGGAACACCCCTGCATCTTAGAAAACTTGGATCACCAATCACTCCAGGGGAAGGAGAGGAGAGACTACATGTTTTGACCTTGGCATGGTTATTTCATTTTAACCATACATCCCAACTTTAGGATCATAGTTCTCTGCTCAGAAGGAAGAAGATCATAATGGCTATCATACTTCTACCTCTCAGTCACACTCGCACCACCCACCCAGGTCTGGATGCCAGTAGCTCATGCCTATTATCCCAGCTACTCAGGGAAAATGAGATCTGAGAATCCTGATTCAGAGCCATCTCTGGGAAGTAAAGTCTATGAGACTGTTAACTCCACTTAACTGAAAGTAGAAAGTGGTTATAATATCAGCCTTGAGTAGAAAAAGCTAAAAGCTAAGGAATAGCACCTAGGCCCTGAGTTCAATTCCTACTACTGTTCCTCCATACAGCCCTGCCCCCCCCCCCGAAAAGAAGAAAGGATACTGCCAGTGACAATTGTATTATTTCATATCACTACACTTTCTATAGTCATTGAGTATTGACTCTGTCAGTGAATGCAAAGTTAATGAGAGCATTTCCTTTGGCCATACCTCTCCTTTCCTATCATACACTTTCATTTAGACCTCAGCTGACCAAATTTTCTTCTCAAACCATTTTGTTTTTCAGAAATAGCTTATAAGTACTGGATTTCTTGAGTTTTATGTATCTGAATGACATCTTAGTTGGGTATAATATTTTTTTTAGAATTATACAGTGTTTAGCTGAATCAAAGTATTTCTTTATTGTTTCTTGGTATTAGAAGTGATTCTGGATAAGTAGAAGATCAGACTGAATTTGTTCCTGGTAGGAAATTTTCTTTTTTTTTCTATTTACTTTTCTAAAGAATTTTTCCCTTGAATTTTAGTAATTTAATTAAGATTTATGACTGTTGAATGTTCTGTATAGCAGTTTTTTTGAAACCTGCCAAGCTCTTTTGATCTGTAGACTTTTTTCTTAATTTTGAAGACATTTGTTATCATATGTTTGAATATATTTTTGTCCCATTAGATTCACAAATGTACATACTTATATACCAATCTTACTGTCTTTAATATCTATGAATATTACTTATCTAATTAATGGTAGTTTACATATGCATTCATTGTGATGATATTAAACCTTTTCTTTGTCAATAACTTGAATTTTAGTGTAGCCTCTCTGTTCTTTGATCTCCCAAACTTGGTTGCTGGTTTTGAGTTACATTGTTTTGAACTTTGATTTGTTTCTTTGGGTCTTATTTTCAAGTCCATTTAATGCACCAGCGGCTCACTTTTGTAATCCTAGCTGGGATCTGAGGATCTCAGTCTGAAGTTAGGCAAGGCAGACATATTTGTGAGAATCTTACTTTAAGTTAACCAGCAGAAGGCCAGAAGTGGAGATGTGGCTCAAATGGTAGAACACTAGCCTTACGCAAAAAAAGTTAAGCAAAAGTGAGAGGCCCTGAATTCAAACCCCAGTAACAGGACAAATACACACACACACACACACACACACACACACACACACACACACACACACACACACACACACATTTTCTATAGATCATATCAGAGATGAGTACTTAGTTAACAGATCAAAGTCTGGTTATTTTTGCTTATGGGAGTAACCAGTCATGTACCTTTTCTCAAATATGTTCCCCCAAAATGAGGTTTTACTCTGAAGGTCTGATCATTACTGAATCTTCCACAGGAAGTACCTGTAAAACAGAAGATAATGGCTGATAGTGTGCTTTATAAACTAGAAGGTGCTCCCTGCACATCAGACTGTGATATTGTCATCACATCTGTCCTCTATGCCTCTAATCATCAGCAGGGGTTTGGGAAGATGAGATTTTTATTCTCCTATGTTATCATTCTCTTCCAGATCTTGATGCTGATAGCTGTGACCTCAGCAAGGTAGCCTGACAGACCACAGTGAATGTCCACTACTCTAGTCCCATGTTTCCTGTCCTTTGTCTCTGTGATAAACCACTTTCAGTTATAGAAATCCTGAGTCTAATTTCAAAAGGATTACTTTGGTGTCTTCTCCAGCTTTCTCCTGAAAACCAGTGGGTACCCTCTGTTTTGGACTGAACTCACAAGGTATTGGAACTTCACTGGGATATTTTTTCACATCACCTAACAACATTTAAGTTGTAATTTGGTGCTGTGGTTTAGATATATATGCAAAACTTTTTGTTGCTGAGTGGAGGCAAGACTGATGGAGCCAGATGGGTTTGATAGGTTTGCATTTCTTTTCTGTTTTTAGTTTTATTTTTTGCTGGTACCAAGGATTTGAACTCAAGATCTCATGTTCACTCAATCTGCTTTCTTGTTCATGACTAAGCTCTCCCACTTGAGCCATGCCTTTAGTTTGGCATTTTACTGGTTAACTGGAGAGAGAGTCCTTCAGACTTTTCTGCCCTAGTTGGCTTCACACCATAATCCTCCAGGTCTCAGCCTTCTGAGTAGCTAGGATTATAGACATGAGCCACTGGTGTCCAGCATTGATTTTTTAAATTTGGTTTGCTTTAAATGTATAGTTATATTGTTTTCCTATGTTAATTGTGAGACTTTTGAAGATAGAAATAATGATTAAGATCCTTTAGGGAAATTGTATGAAGACCATTTAAGAAGACCATTTAAGTTCATATTTTGATTCAGCAGTATGAACAATACCTGTAGTATGATAAATGAGAGAAGTAAAGCAATAAGGAAATGCTAACTAAATATAGTAGCCCTCTATTGTAATGGTGAAGATCATGAACTTGGAGTTTGACCAATTATAACTAGCTAGATAACCTTGGGTAAGTTATATAACCTTTCTGGGTCACATCTGTAATTCAGAGATAATAAGAATATTTGCCACCTAGGGCTGTTGATAATGAATATAAATTGTTTATAGCTGTGCCTGGAATGCACTATAGGCAATAAAATATCTACTAGCAGCATCATCATCATTGTTAATTCTTCCTTAAAGCTTCAGCAAGGTAAATATAGGACGAAACAAAAGATATAAACATGCAGCATGAGAATGAGATTTACTATGCCGAAAGTTGACAGAGGCTAAGGATTAGAAAAATAATGAGCACTTCTTGTGGACATTGTTTTAAAATGTTATATGGGTTATTTAATTTAAGACTCATAACAACACTGAGATAGGTGCTTGTTTAGCCTCAGTTCATATAAAAGGAAACTGAGGCACCAAGAGGGTAAGGAGTCAGAGGTTAAGTAGTAAGCCCAAGGTCCCATAAATAGTAAATGTCTGTTTGAACAGATGTGAACATTTGTGTGAATTCGTCTTTTATTTTTGGTCATGGGGTTTGAACTGTGGGCCTGGACGCTGTCCCTCAGCTCTTCAGCTCAAGGCTAGTACTCTACCTCTTGAGCCACAGTGCCACTTCCGGTTTTCTGGTGGTTTATTGGAAATAAGAGTCTCACGACATTCCTGCCCAGGCTGGCTTTGAACCGTGATCCTCAGATCTCAGCCTCCTGAGTAGCTAGGATTACATGCATGAGCCACCTGTGCCCTGCTTGAATTTAAGTCTTAATTGGATGTATATGGAGGGGAGTAACTGATAGCTCTAGAGCTACAGTAGATTACTGATAACTGCATTTTGAGCCATAGTTCCACATTTAAGATCATGGTCAAAGGGGAAATTAGGAAACATGTTTTGTCAGAGAGCTTGGGGGAGTATGAAGCCAAAGCCAGAGCAACAGGGAAGCAACCAGGAAAAATGAAAAAAGGGATTGTGGGATGTGATGGGTAATGGATCTGGGGTGTGATGGGAAGAAGAGGGGCCTAGCATTCAGGACCCACATGATGGGACTTCTAGTTTATTGATTGTAGGGCAGCTGGTTCCGTATGGAATGGGAGAATGAAGGATTGTATAGGGTTACCTCCATGTAGCCTTTGTCTTCTGCAACTGAAGTTTATTCACATTGTCTATCCTGATGCTGGAAATGATTGAGAACATTTATTTAATACTTGTTTTCTGTCATACTTTATATTTGTTTCTTCATTTACCCCATTTCTTTGTTCTATGTTGGGCCTTTATTGTGTGACTTGTGTCCTTACTTAGCATTGGCTCGGAGAGGGAATGTATTCTATCCCTTCAAATTCTGATGTGTACTCCAAACCTAATAGGCTGTCAAATGCCACCTGCAGTTGTATGCAGCAAGTATGAAAAAAACTCCACAAAAATCAGCCCTCTGAAACTTTTATTCAAGAACCTGCTTTTTAAAAATGTATTGGGCTTGTTACAGAAAAAAAAAAAAAAAACCTGTAAGTATAGATCAGATGGTCCCTGCCTTCAACAAGCTTACCAAAAGGGCACAGGTAACAACCACAGAATCCATACTCCAGGGATGAAGAGCCTAATGCATTGAGTCCTCCATCTCTTTGTCACACATTGAATCCCCATGACAACATCCCCACCCAGTGGTATCTCCTTGAACACTTCAGTGACTGTGAACTCACTACTTCTTATTCTGTTTAGGATAGCATTATGGCCTGTCAAATTCTAGATGGATGAAGTGTTTTCATTTAAATTAAAAAAAAATCTATTGAAAGTCATTTTGGAGATATGAACTTGGTGGGTGGAAGTAAATGCGAAAAGACCTCAAAGAGTCTCTGTAGGATCCAAATCACAGCGTAGAAGCAAAGAGCATGTTGTGAGACCATCAATGGGGCTACCTGGCCATTGGTAAGGGCAGGTTGAGAATAAGGAGTGGTAAACTTGTTAAAGATAGCCTGGAACTATGAATTGAAGGACCTTGAAGGGCCTCGTGAAAACCCCAATCCTATATTCCACTGGTGTCTGATGGAACAGCCCCTACTAACAAAGATACCTGATGCTTCCTTGCTCCACAAACACGTGGCCTCTGTACTCACCTGGAAGACTGCCTCCACCCTTGCACCATGGATTTCAATTCAAAGAGCAAGAATTACGGTGGGCCCTTTTCTGGCCTTATTTCCATGGAACTCTGTTTTATTTGTGTAGCAACCCCAAGGGGAAGCTGTGTCAGTCTATATGACAGGGCCTTCAATCTACTTCATGCTGCTAGCACTATAGGACAGGTGCCAAGTGGCTGACAGTGGAGGGAGAGAGGGACCGAGAGTGTAAAGGGAGAAAGGGTATCCTGATTTGGGGGCTGTGGGTGATGGGAGTCAACGCGAAGCAGGTCTTTGCTGGTGATTGTCTACCCACATGATAATGAGCCTATCACTACCATAAGAATTTAATGCAATGATTTTTTCCCCCCAAAGCCATCCAGCCCCATTGTAGCCCTGCCTGAAAAGTAGAAATACACCCTTCCTAGGGACAGATTTGCATTTTTGGGTGAAAGAAATTCATATAGATGGCAAAGATGCCTCTGTAATTATAGCAAGTTTATTTCTGTCCCCAGATGTCAGCAATCAAATTCCCCATAAATATATTTTGTGTAAATCTGTCGGCAGCTGGTCTCCATTCAGGTTTCGGGAGATATTAGCCTGTCTTTGAGTTTATGACAAAGTTAAAAATTATTCATTAAACTGACCTGCAGTATATTCAGTAACTGGAAAATTGCCTTGCAGTTCTATTTGGTTTGTAGATGTGATCACAAGTAAATTTTTAACTTAATTAATTGGCCGTTTCTGTTGACAAGAAATTTATGTGGTAATAATTTGCTCGAAATAGATGCCGACTGTAGGAAATGAGATATCCATCATAGGCTGTGTTCCACCAGCTGCACAGTGGCTATTATGAAAGTATTTCAGCCTGCGTCGACCCCAGTGTTTGTGCAGTCAAGATTATATATACCCACGATCCATAGCCTGCCAGAGAGGCGCTGGTGGAGGTCTATGATAACAAAGACTTTGTGATTTATGGCTTGCTGTGAAAGCAGAGCTTGATGAGATTAAACAATTTCATAGCACAAGTGTTTCTCAAGACCTGATTTGTAGTTGCAAGCTCACGGTAAATCACATTTATATATCTGCAAGCAGGCTCAGCAGAGGACTGCAATTACAGTTTAAGACAGCTACTTTTTATTTAATTTTTATCCCGGTTTTGTCTCTTTTATATCCCCTTCGTCTGCAAACCATTCACCTTCACAAGTCCTTTCCCGGTTAGAAGGCCAAAGATTGAAGTCAGTGATGTTCTTCTTGTCTTCTGACCAGTAGGGGGGAGGGAAGCTGAGGGGGAGGTGGGGAGATTTCCAAGCAGCACAGACTGGTTTAAACTGGCTTTGACTGGTGTGAGTTCTTTGTTTGATTTTTGTGTCCAGAGAGAAGTCTGTTTGTTTCCTGCTCTCCCTTGGCGTGTGGTGGATCCTTGTGTTTCTTGGCATGGAAGGCGAGGAGCCTCCTGCAGACAATGCTGAGGAGGTGATGTCAATGGGAAATGAGCATTAGACTTACTTCCAAAGCTTGACTTGGGGGGCCTTGGAGGACCTCAGGGGTGTGCAGCCAGCTGGTGCCCCTTCATGAGGTTGGAGTTGTGTTTCCTCGGCAATTCTGGGAGGAGTAAACCCTAATCAGTTTATTGAATGTGCTTATTGATTATCTACTGTGGCTACATCTCCACACTCACACTAACTACCAGGATGGCCATCTCTGCCCTCAAGCTGTTTGTCATCTACATATGGTACTAAAAAATGAAAAATGAAATGAACAATGCATGACTAGTGATGTCTTTAAATGAATAGTGCGTATGTTGTTGGTAGTCTGGAAAGGGAGAGAAATGCTCCCACCTGGAAGGCTCAGAAGGAGAATGAATAAAACAAAGGCCTGCAGGGTGGATTAGAGCTCTGGTGTGGGGCAGTTCTGGAAAGTGTGAAGATTCTACAAATGAAGCTCCAAAACACCCAGCCATGGGTGAGTGGCTAGTGATCGGATAACTATAAAAATATAATAGCTTCTGTCGAATGCTTGCATCTGCCACCGTAAAAGCTGTATAGATTTCATCTTGAGGATCCATACAGTCCTAGAAAATGAATTTCTTTGTGATCTTTATCTGGGGAATAAAGAAATGGAAGTTCAGAGAGGTTAAGTAACTTGACCATATTCATCTAGGTGGGGATTGAGCTGGGTCTGAAATGCCTGGGAAGCCAGGCCTAGTAATACGTCCCTGTAACCCCCGCACTCAGGAGGCTGAGTCAGAGGATTGTGAGTGGAAGGCCGGCTTGGGCGACACAACAAAGACTGTCGCCAAGCAAAAAGAAAAGAGAAAGTAATACTGGTGTCTTTCACCAGGAAGGCTGACTTCTTATCCATGTTCCCCGCTATTAATCAGGGAATGCAGTTAACGTGAAGGAGCCCTTCACACTGCGAGGCCTGTTGCTCATAGTTCCAAGAGCTCAGGTAATTTCTGTTCCCCTCAAAGCATCTAAAGTGTGGTGTTGGCCTAAGCTGAAAAATGGCCACCCAGCACACTCCCATCCTAATCCTTAAAGCCTGTAAATGCTACCTGACATAGCAAAAACTTTGGAGATGTGTTGTAAGAGATTATTTTCTTCTATTCAGTGTGCCTGGTCTAAGCACAGTTGTTCTGAAGAGAGTCACCGAAGTTCAACTCAGGAGAAGGGGAAGGGATAGAGAAGCTGAAACCATGGGAGAAGGGAGACACGACAAGGAACATGAAGGAGCAGGGAAAGGCATCCTTGCCGCCTGCCAAAGACTGCCTGACTCCGTTTTATCCCATGGGACTTCCTTCAGCACCTTTGACCTCCCCAACTAGCAGGCAATAAATGTGTGCTTTAAGCTGCTAAACGCCTAGGAATTTGTTATAGCAGCTAACAAGAAATTGTTACAAATCCTAACCAGATCTATAATGAGATAACTCTTAGTAAGATAATATGTTTTTAATATTATATTTTCCCAACACTCCTTTCTTTTTCGCCATAAGGGAAGTTATGACTTATTTACACATGACTCTCCAGGGCCTGCTGATAGTATGCAGACTATAGTAGATGCTCATTACATATTGTTGAATGAGTACATGAGATTATTTCATCCAAACTCCAAAAAATAGTTGGTCAGTTTATCCAGGATCTAGAGTTTCAACAAACCAACCTGCTGTTATCATAACTTGTTCTTTACGAAATCACAAAGAAAACAATGACTCCCTACTTCTTGTGTCTCCAGACTTCTTGTATCTCTGCGTAGTAGTGGGACCAGTACGGCCTGGAAACTAAGACTAAGTAAGAATATCTGATTAAGTCAACTTGAGTGGTAAATTGTGGTGTGTGTGTGTGTGTGTGTGTGTGTATCTTATTCTGTGAGCAGGAAGCTAGAACTTTGTGTCTCTAGGGCCCTTGTATTCTTTAGCCACATGTTGGCTTTTTGTCTTTTATTTGATAGTTTGGTGGGCTTCTTCCTTTCTTTTTTTCTTTTGTGCTAGTACTGGTGCTTGAACTCAGGGCCTATGCACTGTCGCTTGGCTTTTTTACTCAAGGCTTGCCCTCTGCCATTTGAGCCACACCCCCACTTCTGCCTTTTCCCCTGGCTAATTGGAGAGAAGAGTCTCATTAGACTCTCCTGCTCAGGCTGAATTGAAACTTTCATCCTCAGATCTCAGCTTCCTGAGCAGCTAAGATTATAGATGTGAGTCACTGGTGGCCAGCTTGACCTACTTATTACTCTAGGTTTTGTGCCTCTGGGGTTTTTGAGCTGGAGACTTTCAGGCATGGTCATCTTCACAGAGAACAGGTGTAAGACTGGCTGATGAAGCTCTTTATGAAGAGAATGATCCAATCCTGTATCTTTGGCCTGGATTTCCAAGACTTGGTTTGAAAATCTCAGGAAAGATGAGAGCGTTGTTTCTCCCTCTAGGGTACTCATGTATTAGCCTCCCAATAAAAGTTAATTGAATTTAATTTTATGTTTTAAGTGTGATGCATTTTAAACTTCTCCCCTGTGCCAGGGTTCCTCTTGAAAAGACAGTAAATTCATATTATTAAACTACCAAGTGTAATTCAGCTCAGATAAGCATATTCTGCAATCTTTATTCTGGGTGTGTGGGACTGACCTTGCATGGAGACTAAATCACTTCATTCTAGACAAAGTCTGTTTGGAGTTAATTGGGGAAGCAATGTAGGTGTGCAGCAGGTCATTCTGAGCTTTTACTTCTCTTTTGGACCCTCATTCAGAGATGCCATGGTGTACATTTTCTGAGGCCAGCTCTTCCATGGTTTTTATAAATATCAGTGCTAGTCAGTATGATACGTAAAAAAGAGTTTGTGGCTCTTGCCACTGAGTTTCTTCGTCAGATTATTTGAGATGGTGCATCTGTCAGTAAGGGAGGTGTGGGTTAAGTGTGTTCCTCTGGGAATCCAACAGTCTGGCTTCTGCCCTGGCCTGTCCTTCCTTAAGTAGTTTAGTCACCTCAAATTATCTTTGAGCCTTTTTTCCTACCTTTTTGAGAAAAGAGGAGTATACACGATCAGAACTTTTCAAATGACATTCTAAGAAGTACAAACCTCTGTGGAGAGGAAAGGTAGGTGAATGCAGTCATTATGTTCAATGTGCAGATATGAAAATGGAACCAGGGAACTTGAGGGGATGGGTGGCATTGGAAGAGATGGAGAACGATGACGGAAGGGGTGACATTGACCAGGATACATCATACTCATAAAGTGTTAAAAGAGAATAGTAAATACAAAATAAAACAAAGCCTCTATTGGGGTTTCATAGTTACCCAGTTAGAGTAACCAGATTGGGGCTCGGATGAGCAGCAACTCACAGGGAGACTAGCCAGCCAGAGGTTTCAGGCCAGGCCATCATACTCCGATCATGCTTTCTTGCTTATTCTCTCTCTCTCTCTCTCTCTCTTCACCACACACCATTTTCTGTCCTCTCCTCTCTCTTTCTTCTCTCTTTCCTCTCTGTGCTGGTATTGGGGCTTGAACTCAGACTCAAGGCCATGTGCTCTTCCCTGTCTTTTTCACTCATAGTTGGTGCGCTATCCCTTGAGCCATACCTCTACTTCTGGCTTTTTGCTGGTTAATTAGAGATAAGAGTCTCCCAAATGTGTTTACCCAGGCTGGTTTTGAACCACAGTCCTCAGATCTCAGCCTCTTGAGTAGCTAGGATTACAATCATGAGCCACCAATACCTAGCTTTGGATGGAAATGTTTTGAAAATAGAAGATAGGAAATCTACAGAGTATCTCTTCTTATTAATAAAAGGAAGTTTTTTAATATGAAAATTTCATTTTCATTCATCTGAACATTTTTGGTGGTGAATT
This sequence comes from Dipodomys ordii, assembly GCF_000151885.1. Lineage (NCBI taxonomy): Eukaryota > Metazoa > Chordata > Mammalia > Rodentia > Heteromyidae > Dipodomys > Dipodomys ordii. Next base: position 4,671,277 of record NW_012267302.1, read on the forward strand.
TAAACTCTTCTCCCTTTTAATTTATTTTTATTAATATTTTTTATTGTAAAGATACCATACAGATGGGTTATGGTTACATGAGTAAGATAATGAGTACATTTCCTATCATCTCCCTTCTTATACACATGCTCTTTGACTTATGTTGGGATTATGTCCCAAAATACTACACTAGGTTGAAAATATCTTAAACTGAAAATGCCCTTAAAATATCTACCCTGTAAAACACCATGGCTCAGCCTTGCTTGCCTTAAACATGCTCAGATCACTTACAATAACTTATCTTCTAACACGAACTGTGGTTTATAATAAGGTGTTGAATATCTCCTATAATTCAATGAGTAGTATACCCAAAGTGAAAACCAGAAAGTTTGTATGCATATACAACTTTTATGCCATTGTGAAGTCTAATGGTTCTAAATTATATTATGCTCAATGGGAAACCACCCATACTGCCATCTTCCCATCCTGTCCCCACAATACAGATGTCTATGAACTATCTGTATTGTAATTTTTGTCACCCTGCTATTTTTCAAACACATACCTCATTTCAAGGATGAAAGTAGATAAAATTTCATTTTGATAGGAGTGTGTAGCCTCTCTAGATTCCATAACGATCCTGTTCTGTACTCTTTTGGAAATTCATTGGAACCAACAATGCCCATACTATATAACACAGTGCCTTGCGCAACTCACTCCTGTTTCTGACTTCATGTAATCTTGCACTCCCAGAGGACAGAGGGTCTGCAATTCTTCCTTATCCTTTGCCGTGTTAGATATTTTTTGAATAATATTATTAGATTATAATAAAATAATCTCAGGCCAACTTGCCCTTGTTAAGAAGGAAATGCATCCTTAGTAAGTACAAATAAGGCATGTTTTCTTTGACCCACTTTATAACTGTGTTCATAAACATTCTGTGGTGACATGCTTATTTCTTCATTTCCAAGGGAGGAAAAAGTGCTTACTACAAACTCAAATTCTGCTCTGTCCAAAGGCCAGCAAATATACTTCCTCTGGAGGAGCCAGGCTGCAAGTGGACCTGCCAGACCAAATATGAAGTTTAATTCCATTTGAGTATCTTTGCTGTGGTAGAAAAAGGAGTTTCCAATTGGTTTTGTACTACAAAGGTGAGAAATGTGCTGAGAAACAAGCCTTGAGTTAGCAGTAGAGAGCTCAGGTTCCACATTTGCTTCAAGTTCATTTATCTGGATTGTGTTAAGAAACTAACATTTCGACAAGCTTTAGCTAAAGATATAATTGGTTTTATTTGAGATTCATGGGTGGGGCAGCACCTCAGCTAGTAATAAAGAGGTCTTTATTAGGCATAGCAGAGCAATCTTTTTATTTTTAAATAAGATAGCTTGAGCAGGAATAGGAACCAACATAATCTGAAGGGTGAATTGGCCAACATCAGGTTGCTTTGGGTTAGTTTCCTTGTAAGAGTTAAAAGCACAGGGCTTCTTTACTATACCTGGTGAAACCGGTTTGCTGGGGAATTTTGACCATCTCTGTCCTGATTTCTAAGATGGTCAGAGCATAGCACTTTTGGTTGGATGATGTGGTACTTGGACACGAGTGGCTCCATCTTCTTAGGCCTGTTTATCGGGGGCCTCATAAAGGAGTCTGATATAGTCGACACCCTTATTAGTAACATTCTTCATTGTATTAAAAAATACTGTGACCAAATTTGTACCTTCAACTGCTAATGTTATTATACTATAAGGAAAAACTGGGATTCATACTAAGGAATTTTCAGTGTAAGAAGTATTTTCTCCTGTGTGGTTGACAGAAAAATTCTTGGAAATCTCTTGAGATATATACAGCCGGACCCTATCAGTCACGAAATATGATGGTGTCCATGTCCCCAAGAAAATTAAATGACCCTTTGCTCTCTGTCCTAATAATGAAGATTCCCTTATGGGGATGGGGAATGGCTGTGTAAGGCCCATAAAATCATTTGGTATATAAGCTTCTTGTATGTGTCCGAGTAACTGGCCATGGCTATCTGCCTGAATTGATAATTTTGTATGGCTGCCAGTGCTTTTATGAATCATTTTGTTTGGCTTACAAATGAGTTTGTAAATGATATCATAAATGATATAAATATCAGTCTCATATTATTGGCACAAAAAAAGGTTCCACGCCCCACAAGAACATGCATCCTCCAAAAAGAAAAGCAGTTATTGACACAAAAACGATACTTAATAAGAGTGCTGTCCAACCCTTGTTTATTCAAGGAGCAAATGAATGACTGATTTACCAATAGTCTGCCCAAGCCAAAGTCCAAAGCATACATGGGCAGGGCTGGGGAGGGGGAGGATGGAGGTGGTGGTGTGCTAGCTGTGCATGTGGTTAGACACACTCATGGGATCTTTCTTTTAAAAAAAAGGCAGAACACAGCCTTTGTGGTACCAAAGTGGAATTTCTGGAGCTCTCCTCTAATGAATGAGTAATTTGAAGAAAATAAAAACTGGACATTGACTTTGCTATATTGTGTTCCATTCTCAGGTTTTTGGTAGGTACTGACAGAAAAAGTAGAGAGGCTTTGTCTTTGTCTCTGACTATATTTTGGGGAAGACTATTGGAAAGAATTGTGGGCACCTAGAAAGGAACAATGAAGAGTTTCACTGATGGACTCTGACAGAAGAATCTTGGACTGTTTACACCAGGTTCTCTGATGTCTGCAATACTTCCACATTTCTAGCCCCAACACATATTTTGAAGTCCTCAGGACAAAATTAAGTTGTCATCATTGTTAACTATATGTCTAGGCCCCTGGCATCATAAACCTATCCCTGCCTACTTCTGAAAAATGAAATACTGAGGTATACAGCAGAATGGTATCCTAGATAATCCCCAACATGCCAATTACTTGTTATAATCTTCTTAATGGGTTTTATAGATTAAGTAAAGTACATCAGCCCTTAGCCATGTATCCTTAAATGCTTAACTAAAATCCTAAAAGGAATGTGCTACTTTTGTAAGGAGTTGAAAACAGTAAGTTTGTAACTATTATTGTTGTTGTTGTTGTTGTTGGTGGTGGTGGTGGTGGTGGTGGTGGTGGTGGTACTGTGGTTTGAACTCAGGGCCTGGGCACTATACCTTAACTTTTTTGCTCAAAGCTGGCACTCTACCACTGGAACCTCCATTTCTGTCTTTTTGCTGGTTAATTGAAGATAAGAGTCTCACAGCCTTTTGCCTGAGCTAGCTTTGAACTGCGATCCTCAGATTTCAGCCTCCCGATTAGTGAGGATTATAGGTGTGAACCACCAATGCCAAGCAAGTTATATGGTTTCCCTTTGCCTCCAGGCAGACCTAGAATTCCTTATCCTTCTGCCTCAGTCTCCTGGATGCTGGAATTACAAAGTTTATGCCATCACAGAAACTAGAATTATTTTTATCATTGATTTCTAATAACAATAAATAATTGTAAATTTTATGGTGTGTGTGTGTGTGTGTGTGTCAGTCACTGTGTCAATACATCAGTACTAGAACTTAAATTTATGGTCTCATACTGTCACAGTTTTTTCACTCAAGGCTAGCACTTTGCCACTTAAGCCATACCCTCCACTTGCAGCTTTTTGCTGACTACTTGGAGATGAGTCACAGATTTTTCTGCTGAGACTAACTTTGAATCAACAGTCATCATATCTCAGCCTCTCCAGTAGCTAGTATTATAGACACGAGTCAGCAGTGAGATCCCTGTGAGGTCTGCATACTCAGTTCTCTTCTGCTGGTGTTGGCTAGTGGCCATTTATTCAGAGGAATCTTCCACACTTTCTGTAAGGGAGTGCCCTGCGTCTTCCATAAGGAGTCATGCAGTGAAGGTGGAAGAGACTAGCTGACTTTAAGAAGTAGTTGTGGCTATCTATGACATGAAGAAGAGTCATGAGCTACTTTCCTAGTCTGAGATGAAAATTAACATTGAATTCTAATCAAAAGCTTTCAATGAACGCAAAGAAGTATGAACGCCAAAACATTTTAGACAAATGTTATAAAATTGGGGACTTTTTTTGGAGGCCATTTTCATTTAGATTTTAGTCCAGTCCTCCAAACATGAAACAAGAATTTATTTTTTTCTCTCAAAGAGTAGTAAATGAGTGTTATTGCAAAAATGAATTGAAAGTCTCTCTTGTGCCTCATGAGAGATGCCATATTCAGTATTTCTGCTTGTAAGTCTGCTTTCTCCATCTTCCCCCCCCCTCCCTGTCTTTCACTGTTGGATCTCAAAATAAATAACACACACACTTCATCTTTAACTTCAGATAATCGGAGTCACAGTCATCTGGGTTATTGTGATGAACAATGTACATTTTATACAGATAGTGTCATAATAATTTAAAATGTCATCTTAATCTATTTATGATCATCTAATGACTGAAATATTTTGCAATTGTGAGGGATATTTTATCACTGAAGTTTTAATGGCTGAATCACTAACACCTGGCTGTCTGGAATGCTTTTCTTCCTCCCAGTTAGGCATGTAAATGCATTTCTGGAAGGCCCAAGAGGTGGGATGTGACATATAAGCTCTTAAAAGGAGGAAAATTAGTTCTTGATTCCTTAATGATCAGTCAGGTGAACGTTTGCATACTTAGCATTAATGTTCTTAAGTGGAATAGCTTGATTAAGACCCTTGGTAGTATTCTTTTCTTTCTTTAAACATCCTGCTATATGAGATTACAGAAGGAAATGCTCGTATTAGTCCCATTTCTTTAAAAAAATCTTTGATTTTCCCGTACTAAAAGGTTTTCATTTTCTAACTCTACTGTTTATATTGTTTTTAATCTTTGATTCACTTTCAAGACAATCAATTTACAATTTTATTGAAAGCCTACAATATACTATTTCTTTTGCTGGGCTAAATGTATACAAACACATGCTTATATATACACATAGATACCTGTATATATAAAAGTACTTGTCCCTGGATGAGCATACAGTTGCTTAAAGAAGACCAGACATGTACTCATGAAAATGTCAGTGAACCATATAAGCTAAAGTGTAATTAAACCATGGCAAGCCCTCGGTGGATGTTTACTAATGATGATAGTGGCACTAAATTATCTGGTACTGGCCAGGGGAGGTCAATGTCAGGTTGCCTAGCAGCCTGCATGAAACAATTGCAGAGATAAGACTGCATGTTTTAGTTTTGCATATATATAAATATTTGTATTCATATATGTTTGCATATACACACATATATGTCCAATACATATACAGCCTTCCATTGTGGTATCCCACTTAATTTCCATAATTGCTGAAGGGATTTAATATTTACATCCACAGTTTTGCAGAGGGGAAAATGCAGAGGTGACTGCCCACCCAAGTTCACATATCCGGGCAGGTGACGGAATGATGCTGGAAACTGGGATCTTCAGGGTGCTGGTCCGTTCTTCACAGTTGTTACATGTCTGGCAGTCACAGGCCCCTAGCCGAGTGTCTTATTATTGCCTTATAATAGGCAATAGGCATGAAATGTGGCTGTATGTGCAGCATCTTTGCTTATGTCATATCTGGAAATATAACAGCAGATCTCGGTATATTTGTTTCCGATGAAGATTGACTAGACTGATAGAATAATGATAGGCTTTAGTTCCATTTTTATCAGCTAATGGTGTTCCTGGTGACAAGTGTCTGTAATATTACTTTATGATTCCTAGTGCATACACTTGTGTTGCTCCTGCTTTCTAGGTAGACCATGCTGATACAAGCCTATTTTGACTGACACAAGGAAATGCCATGTGACAATTGACCTGTAGTTTCATCATTGGACAGTTAATATAGGGAGCTTTCATACTGGATCCTAATCGGGCATTGAGGAGCCTAGACATGACTAGACGTGGTAGCTCCATCTTTTTGAACAAAGAATGTGTTACAATTTGGGGAACCAAAAAATTGAGACTACTGTGCTTGCAGATTTGCACAATAAAAGCACACTGTAAATTTTTATCACTGCAGATGCATAGGCATATATTCATTTATCACTTTAGTTTCTATATCTATAAAAGGAGAGTATAATGTTTACATTGTGATACTCATGGGCTTGATAAGGGTACCAGGAATTGTACTGCTGTGAAAGCATTTAGGAAAATGTGAAGAACTATACAGTTACATAATTTGTATTGATGTCATTTCATAAATATCTTCCTAATCAGATCATAGATAGTTATAGGTGATTTGGCCTAAGTCAATTGTATCATAATTTACCTTTTACATTATACTTTTAGAGCATCAACAAACAATATTGTTTGGCTTTTCGTGTTTAAGCCTGTCAGAGACAACTACTAGGAGTTAGGGGAGTCTATAATTAATCAAATTAATGAGCCACAGGTCACATGTGACAGAGTCATCTACGATTTCCACAAACAATATAAAGTTTCCACGTTACCTTATCTTGTATATATGTGATTTCACTTGGGGTATGAGAAACGGCTCAAGCAACTATCCATCCCTCACCCTTATCTCTGAAGAAATAACTCAAGGTCTAAATCTGTTTACTGTCTGCTTTGTTGTAATGCTCTAATATTTAGTTTCATTTCACTCATAACTGATGAGTTTCCATTCATATTCTCTGTTATTGGGCATGGTAGTCATTCTTCAGCCAGGTGTGACATCTGTGGGTTCTTCATAGTGCTCGTTGAGCTTCAGCGTACACACACCACACTGCCCCACTCCCCTTGGGAGGTGATGTTTTGGGAAGCGAGGTGCTCAATTATTGGCTATGCAGATGTTTTCCCATAAATCCCTCTGGAAACCTCTTAGGGGAAAAATATATTCTAAACTTGGTATGAAGTTTTTAGGCCAATGACCAAAGTGAACTCAGTTTTTGTTTTCTTTTTTAACGTTTCTGGATCAGATTGAAAGAGATCGCATTGCTTTGCTAATTTCTCCAGACCTAATATCTACAGGTCTTAATGTGGAAAAGTAACGGCATGTCTCCAATAATGTACCTATGTACCACTGAAGTCATCTTTGGTATCTATCTTTATACTTCTCAAAGGAAGAGTACAACAGGTCTTATCTCCTTTTCTAAGCTTTAGGCCTTATCTGTATATCTTAGCCTTACATTTGAATCTGTCCTTGTCTCTATCCTTGTAAAAAGCTGGGAAAGGCTTTGTTTATTAATTTTCAAAACACGATATTAGAGAGTCTAAAACTTACTAGAAGTCTTAGATCATGGTGCCACATAGTCTCAACAAGCTAAAACATTGCTTGACACTCAGTAGACAACATTTAATAGGATGGTAATTTTTTAGTCCTAGTCCTAGCTCTATATTAAAAAATCAGTTAGAGGAGTATGCATTTGAGTATGCCAGTGCTTTGTATCCAAGGCACTGGTGTATTTTATTTGACTAAGTTTTGATGTGCATCATTATAGACTATAACTTGGAATGGTATCACTGATACAGTGTGATGGAGGGACTGTGTTAAATTCAGTGTCTTCTTGAGGCCCACACAATTCACACATCACCTGGAGAACTAGATTGAGTTCATAGCTTCGTTTTTTAAGAAAAGTAGGGAAACTTTAATGGACATATTCAGTAGAGGAACCAGACTGTTGAAGGTTGTTGGAATATTTGGCTTAGCTGGGCACCCCATGCCTTGTGCCTGTAATTTTAGCTATTCAGGAGACTGAGGATCACAGTTTGAAGCTAGCCTGGAAAGGAAAGCACATGAATCAACTATTTCAGATTAATTACCAAAAAATCCTAGAAGTAGAACGATGGCTCAAGTGACAAAGTGTTAGCCTTGAGCAAAAAAGCTTAGGGACAATGCCCAGGCCCTGAGTTCAAACCCGAGCACCAGCATCAAAAAGCAGGGGGTGGGGCACAGAGGGGGAGAAAGAGAGAATATTTGACTTAGAATAGAGGAGAATGAAATGACACATAGACTCTTCTTTTTTTTGCTCAAGGCTAGAACTCTACTTCTGGCTTCTTAGTGGTCAATTGGAGATAAGAGTTCCTGCCTGGGCTGGCTTCAAACCAGGATTCTCTGATCTCAGCCTCCAGAGTATCTAGGATTACAGGCGTGAGCCATCAGTGCACTGGTGCCCAGTTTATTTTTCCTTCTCTCTCTCTCTTCTTTTAATCTTTCTTTCTCTCCCTCTCTCCCCCCTTTTCTCTCCCTCTCTTTCTCTCTCTCTCTCTCTCTGTGTCTCTCTCTCTTTTGGTCATGGGGCCTGAACTCTGGGCCTGGGCGCTGTCCCTTAGTTCTTCAGCTCAAGGCTGAAGCGCTCTACCAATTGAGCCACAGTGCCACTTCTGGCTTTTTTCTGTTTATGTGGTACTGAGGAATCGAACCCAAGGCCTCATGTTTGCAAGGCAAGCGCTCTACCACTGAGCCACCTTTGCAGCCCCTCTCTCTTTCTTGCTTTGTGTCATTTTTTTTCTTTCTTTGTGTTACTGGGATTGGAACTCAGATCCTTATGTTAAGCACTCTACTTCTTGAGCCATGTTCCCAGTCCTTTATTGATTTCATTTGTTTTACAGGTAGAGTCTTATTGCTTTTGCCCTGGCCAACCTTGGACTTGGATCTTATTATCTCTACCTAAGTAGCTGGAACCACATGTGTACACTACTGTACCCAGTCCTTAGATTCTTCCTTGATACTCATCTTTCAAGGCATTGATCAATTCCATTTCTCTCCAAAGTCTTTGTTAATTGCCATGCATCTTTTCTTTGAGCTAGATACATATTTAGAGTTATATTAATATAGTTCCCAATTGTTGTTAGTCTTTCATGTCGCCAAGTTTAACTCCTTATCCTCACAATATACAATTTGAGATTAGGCTCTTTGTCTTACTTAGATCTCAATGAATACTGTTACAGACTTACTGATTGGATTGCAGATATGATCACCAAATTAACTGGCTGAAAGGATTGTGCCCTGACTTGACCTTATTGACCTTGGTTGAAACTGAGCGATTTATTTCAGTGTGCAAAGTGTAGGATGCCATGTAAATTACATCAACGATCAAACAAATAAGTTTTGCGTATTAAGACATTTTTCCTTCCAAATCCTTGCACCCCGTTCTCCTCTCTGCTGGAGACTGAGTTTATACATTGGGTAGAGGATCCTAGAATGTTCCAGTAGCAAAGTCACAGGAAGATGTTTGTTTACAAGATAAAGAGAAGTTTATTTACAAGTCTCTGGCTTCCTATTACAAAGTAAAATTGAATTTATGGTTAGAGACAAGGGGTTAATTTTTACTCCTTCACCCAACCTGACTGTTTCAAGTTTTTAATAGCATCCTGTGTTAATAGCCATACAGCTGTTGTTTCTCAGCCTTTTCCTTTATTGAGTTAGACACCATTTAGTAGGCTGAGTTCAAATTGTAAACAAATTATTTTTGCATATGGATCAATGGAAATTTAATAAAGTTTATTAAAACCGTATATTGGACCGAAGCGTGCTGTTTTCTCTCATGGATATACTCCAACCTGATTAGGCCAACCTGTATTAACTGAATTGCATGGAAGAAGGTATCTGTGGTCATTTAAAGCTATTTGGGTTCATCAGATGATCGCTAGCTTCAGAGTACAGCTTTTCTTGTTGATTAATTCATTTTCTTGTACATGCATAAATGATACCTAATGATTCTCTAGCTCAGCTGACTTGTTGTTAGTGTCCAGGACAGATTGTATTGTGTAGTAGGAGCTCAGTAGAGTTGTGGAAGGAGGGACTGTGACCCCAAGTATAAAGTATGGGAGTGATGTAGCTCAGGACAGGCAGAGCCTAGAGCTGTCAACCTCGGTCCAGAGCTTTTCTCTCCCCACCAAATGGGCCCCTATTGATTCATTGCCTGTGAAACATCTTAAATGTTCCATGGCTATCTTCTGTCTGTTCTCATGGCTATCTCAGTTTATGTTGCAATAAATGTTATCTTAATCTCCACTGATTGACCAGTTCTTTAAATAACAGCATTACCAATGTTTTGAGCTCACATTGTAAATCATAAATATTCCTCTCTTTGGGAAGCATTCGGGGTGGATAGCTATGATTTCAGGGATGACTCCAGCAGCTCGGGAGCAATGCCAGTATCCGAAGGGCCCTGTCCATACTTGAGCGGTTATTGGTTACCCCAGAGCAGAAGCCAGGGACGGTGATAGACGTAAATACCACCTTCAGAGCTGAAGTGAAAGGAGAGTCTGAAGATCAGTGTGCCTTGTTTGGTCTCAAGGGACAGCCATTAGCGAACACAACCCTGGGGTAATAGAACAAGCTTGAAGATGTTTGTTCCTTACCCAGGACACACTGACAAGCAGGAGGCTGCTCTGTTCACTGCCCGGGCACTGTTTGCTCTGTGTGATGTCTGCTGTTGCTGTCATTCTTTCTGGGAAGTGGAATCTTTGCTGTGGAACTGGAACCTTGGTGACTACTGAAAGTTACAACAAATGGAAGCCATCATTGCCCCCATTTACCTTTGTGCTACTTGAAGCAGAAAATGATATTTCCCCCCACCCCAGTTTGTTTTGAAGTCTTTCATCTGGAGAGAAAGGGATTAGCCTGTGGCTACAATAGTGCTTTCAGGACCTCTTGGCATGCTGCAAATGTTTACTTACCCAGGTACAAATAGGTAAAAGCACATAGTTAAAACTCCCAGATGCAAGGTCATTTACCTTTTTAAAATTCAGCCGCATGTGCCGAGTGAAGTCGAGAGCTTGCTGGTATGAGCCATTAACTGCCTGTCGTACGTAACCTCTCCTTGTCTTACACACAGCTGCGTGCGAGCTGCTGGTGCCGTGCGGCCGGCCCACCAGGCATGTCTTGTGAGCAACAAAAGCCGTTTAACTTGTGATCGCTGATCATATGATCCACTTACAGGGTGCAGGCTCAGTCAAGTAGAACTGGTAAATCATTAAAAATATGCCTTGGTCCTGTGCCTGCTGTGTAAAACATCATGCCAGCACCTCTACTACCCCCACCAGGCAGCAGTGTGGTGACGGAGCCGGTACCAGCTGTATGGTGGTGAATCCCATGTCATATTAGCCTCGTGCAGTGAGAGATTTGTCAGCTGCCTTACAAGCAGCCTGGGAGAGAAGAAGTCAGGAAGATCGACAAAATCTATATGCCTGCCACCCTGTCCCCTTTGTCCTTTACTTATTAACTGAATCTGGGTTAAGTGCCTGAAATGTGTTAGCTCTGTATAGGTCCCTAGCCTACAAAGGTGAAAGAAGAAATGGTCTCTTCAACTTCGAGACACTTACATTCAGCCATGATTTCTGCTCTCTGCCATCTGCTGTAATGTAAACATTCGCCATGTTTCATACCAGCACAAAGATGAGATGATGCACGAGTTGAACCATGAGGGGAGAATCGAATTTCATTAAGGAGACTGGTGGTCCAGGCAACAATGGGAGCTGTGCCTCAAAGTCTTTCCAGAATTCCTTCTTCTATGATGCATAACTTTCTTCTTTGTTTCTGTGGCTGATGATAGAGGGTCCAATGAAGCCTTTCTTCTGATCTTTTACCCTAATTGCTTCTGACATCATGTTGTGCTGCAGTACCATAGCCCTACTGAGAAGGGACCATATGTTCATAGTATGTTTGCCTTTCCTTACAACACTCTCAAAAAATTGAAGGTCTATTTTGTGGCTGACAAGTCAAGTTGCCATCGCCAAAATAATAGGACCTAGAATGAAGCCAGGTAGATGTTTCTTGGGCATATATACCAAGAGTGTCTTCTGGGGAACAGAGAGATGGGAGAAAGGGAGAGAGGAAGATAGACAAGTGAGCAAGTGCTGATGAATATGGCATGCACACGTGTGTGTTTATGCACTGTATACATGGAGCATATCCATATGCTTTGGGATATTCCAGCCTCACAAAGGGCCCTAGAGCTTGCATAGCTGATGCAACCTTTAAAAACCGCTTATACCTCAAGAAACCCTGGAGAGTAGAGTTATTAATGTATTCCTTCTTTAGGAAATGAGGCTCTGCCATTTTAGTTCATCTAGGTACTCCATCCATCACAATCGTATCCCCATATGCCTTCTGTTTGTGTATCTAAGGGTTTTTCTCAAATCTAGAGGCACTGGGAAGGAGACATGGGTGGGATATGTGCTCTCTTCCTTGTTCTCAAAATTGGTCTATTTGAACAAGGATTGGTAAGTTACAATATCTTTGGCCTCTCCTTTCTTTGGTGCACATGGTCTCTAAAAGACCTGAAGTTTCTGCAGAGTAAATTTTGATTCCTCTTAGGCGCATTGCCTAGAGGCTTTTAAAGGCTTAGAGGCATTTCTCTGATCTCTCTGAAATGATGACTTCATTCAAGCACACTAGGAAGACTACTCTTTGACCCCTTGTGGAAATGAATGCATTTGTCCTTTAACAAACTGTCCATCTCCATAGTACAATGAAATGGAAGTCTTGGATTGAACCTTTGTAAGGTAGGGATTTAGATAAAATGGGTCATCTCACTCAGCCTCTTACTATATAAAGGAAATAATCCTTCTCCTCATTTCTCTGACCCTCAACTCAATCTCTAAAGAAATGAGAGGAGCTCTTAAATTTATTGGTAGTAGTATATAGTCGTGGTGTCAGTTATACTCTCCTTATATGGGGCAGGTATATAATGGTAGAATTGAGAATAATTAAAACAATTGAGTATTTTCATTGGCAACTAGTATGTGACCATATGCCTATGCTGGTATTTGATTGGTGGAAAGGTATTCTGAATGCTTACAATTCAAGACATACTGTGAGCTTCATGATGACCACATCCAGGATTACTACCTAAAGAGAGAGAGCCTTATTTTGAAATTGTATAGCTAGTTTTTGGGACACTCGAGGTTGGATAGAAAAAAAAATTTAAATTCAGACTGTCATTACAGAATAGAGGGAAGTTCTTCAGTGAGAAGGAATTTTACTAAGTCAAGATATCATTTATTAACCATTGAGCATGGTAAGAAAACTGTGTTTAATCCTGGCTAGTAATCAGTTCTTGGGGAAGGCATCTTGCTTCTGCAGATCTCTAGTTTCTCATGCAGTAGGGCTGTGAATTCCTTTCCAATACACTTCACACATGAAAATCACAAGAGATAACTGTTCTCTGTTTTTTGGTTTTTACTCTAAAGCAGACATAAGCTCTTCCATCTGTCAGTCTCTGGGCTGTTTTGTCTGGACCTCTGTCTTTACAACATTGGTTTCAGTCCCTCCTTGTTCTGTAGTTAGTGATTTGCCATATCCCCTCCTACTAGAGTATGAGCAACCTTCACAGCCACCCCTACTCACTCTGGAGCAAAGAACATGGTGCTGGGAACACAGAAGCTGAAAAGGATTCTCTCCTAGAATCTCCATGTCTGGTTTCCTGTAGGACAGCACTGTTGAATGTTCTCTTTACTCCATAGAGTTGTTGTAGAAACAGAACAAGATGGTGGTATGCCAAGTGCATGCTCAGTAACATTGGAATTCTCTCCCTTTATCTTTTGCATGTAGTGGCAACTTCATATATGTTTCAGGACCAAATTAAGATTTGAAGATGAAAGAACATATCCTTGGCTTATCCTCTCCCTTCACTTTCTTGTTCTGGGTATGGTGTTCAGGAGAAAGATGGTTCTGCACTCAGATTTAATGTTCAAATTTTAAAAGTACAATGACATAGGTTCATGGGAAGTATTTTTGAAGATTCCAGAAGGCATAACCCAGATTTCATTAAGTTTCCATTATCCTTATCAGTGAAATTAGTGCCTTTCCCTAATCAGTATTTTCTGCCATTTTAAACAATAAGGACATTACTCATATGGTTACAAGAAATGGCTTATAAATTTGGAAGAGAAATCACTTGAAATCCAAGCTGCTAAGAGGAATAATTAGGGGCCACAGAACAGGTCTCAGTAATGTGGCAGAAGCTTCTAAACCATCCCACAGGACAGAGAAGCACAAGATGGCTTGACCTAGATGTTTAATAATACAGTTCATTGCCCTTGGATTGAAGCTAAAGGGTAGGACCAAGTGCCTACTTTATCATTTTTTTAGGGAAAAATTGCCAAAGCCTCTTTGAATTCACCACACAATCGCCTCTTGCTTTGATTAGGAACAGACAGAGCTTTCTCAGCAGCAACTCAGCATATGAAATTAAGAGCAAAACCAAACAAAATCTGAAAACTATCACCCAACCTAATTTCTTATATTCTGCCATGCTTGGCAGAAAGTATTATGTAAGACCCATCGTAGCTAGACAAATGGCTGTGTTCACCGTAGAAATAACCTTTTGTTTAATTAGAAAATAGGAGCTATATGGGACAATAAAAATGGTTACTGCTGCCCTCTTTCACTGTTTAATAAATATGATTGTGCTAGAGATAATGGTAAGTGTTATTTATTTCTGCAATATCACAGAGTTGGTAATTGTTCATGTTGTGGAGACTGTCCTGTGTAGAAATCATGGTGGTTTTCTTTGATCCAAGAAAGGAAAATAGCAAGTTGCTTCTTTAAAAAGCTCATGGCCTCACCAGGCCATCACACAGTGATCTATGTATTTTTAGCCTCCTTTTTGCCAGGGAACAATCTCCCTGGTGTTGTCTGGTGTGTACTGAGAACTGGCAGGTTATGTTCAATTGTTCCCTGCTTTTACCCAGAGTGTCCTGGGGTCTTCATGGTCCTTCCTTAGCCAGGCCATTTGATGTGCAGTTGATTTCCCCAACACAGCTATATTTTTGCAGACTTGCTGGAGGGAAGAATAGAGCAAAGAATCCTCTCTGAGGGTATGTTCATGGGAAGAAGAAAATCTCCCTGATGGTCCCTCCTGAGAAATGGCACATGGGGTGAAGATCAGACTGAACTTCACAGCATCTGTTATAGTCTCTTCCCGGGAGGTGGTGGGAAGGTAGCACCAGATTTCAGGTTCAGTTCCATTTTGTGTTTTACTATGAACACTCTAGCTGTGAGACTGCACATGTAGTTTGGGTCAACTGGCTGCATTTATTTCATTGGGTCGCACATATGGCAGCTCATATTTAGTTTTTTGGGGGGTAGATAGAGGTCAAGGGGTTTATTTTTGCATTTATGTTGTGTTCATGAATGGAAGTTCCACTTCTGGCCTTCTAGAAAAAAAAGGTATTTGTGATGTTGAATGATTATTATTTATTTTAATTATGGAGACTTTTAAGGGGTTTGGGTTCCTGGCTTTCATAAATATGAGTCATTTTCTGCGATTTTGAACATTTGGCTCTTCTCAGAGAGACCTATAGAAATGAGATACAGCAAAAAATATGTATATAAGCGTTTTCCCATGATCAACTATTTCTGTGAGTCCTAAACTGCCCTTTCGAGGTTTCTACATGCTACCTTTATAAAAATATAGACGGTGTTTCCGAAGGAAAACAGAACACACCCAAAACCCCTTTTTCTTCACACAATTCATTGTAAGCTTCAAAATCCCTGAAAATCCCCCAATCTCCTTTCACAGGCTGATTCCTACTCTCTAACTTTCCTCATCTCCCCCCTGAAAGAAAGAAAGAAAAAAAAAAGGCATTTCTTCCAAGGACTGAGAGGTTGTAGGCCGATGCTTAGCAACAGCTTTCAGCATTCCTGTGCTTTAAGTAGCTGCAAGCCCCTCGCTGAAGTCTTTGATGTGACTGTCAGGGCAGATTTATTTTGTTTTAGCACATTGTCTACTTGTCCAGATGAATCAGGAGATAAAAAGGAGTCATGTTTACACTCCTCCCTTTTTTTTCTTCTTTTTCCCCCTCTTTTCTCAGAGATGTAATTAAATCGTGTTTTTGATGAATCTTGGGGAGCTCCAGTTGAAGAAGACAGAAATTGACTGAAAGAAAGGGGGAAAAGGAAAACTGGCTTGGCAGGATGAACACCTGACTCTATCAGAAAATAAAGCCCAAGTATCAGCAGGCTTGGTTCTGGGAAGCTGACTGTTTTGTTCTGAGCCTTTTGTCTGCCTCCTATGGAGGCTCACTCTAGAGGAAGGGAGGAATCCTGTGGCCCTCACTTGCAGGGCACTGGGTCTTTGCAAAATTTTTAGGTTGGCAGTAGTCAGTCTCTTCTTTCTTGTTATACATAGGCTCATATGGAAGGCCTATCCTCCCTCCTCCCTCCTTCCTTCTCTCCCTTCCCCCATCCTCCTTCCCTCTTTCCTTATCCCTCTCCCTTTCTGTGGCCATCACTCCATCCCTCTCATTCATTCATTCGTTCATCCCTTCAAATTTGTAATCTTTGTCATTTACTACGTAGCATGTCTGAGGCAGATAGATGTCGATCTAAAGCGAGTTGCTGAACTCCAGTGATCTTGAAATAACAAAACCTTTATTGAGAAGAGTGAATTGAATTCCGTGAAGGTTTGCTACCCTCTTTTTTTAAAAAAAAAATGATGATCCAGGTTTTTCACGTTCATATTTAGTAACACCGTTGTGAGTTCTATTAATGACCCGCAGCGAGCAGTGAGGAGCAGGAATCCAGCATTTAGTACTGCTAAGGACACGCCAGGCAGCAGCTACCCTGCAAGTTTAATCTGCAGCTCCGGAAGCCCTCTATTTGCATCCTAAATAGGTTACATTATAGCACCCCCTTCTGCCGGCTCAGCCGAGTGACAGCTTGCTTTCTCCCTGGATGACAGCTCTCAAGACTTTGAAAGCATGCTGCTGCCCTTTCCACAGTTCCCTGCAGGATCAAGCCAGTGACCAGAATGGTCTCCTGGGCTCTTCATTGGGATGAAACTTTTTTATTACTCACTCAAGAGTAGTCTAAATTATGAGAGAAAGATGCTTATAACCAAAGTTGAGCTAAGTAGGTGCTATACTCATACCTTGTCTTCTTCAGGGCCAGAGACCCTTCTGTTCACCCACATCTGAGACCAAGGGCATTTAGTGCATCAGAGAAACTACAAGCTTGGGATTCATTTTCCCTCTTGTGGACAAGGCTGAAGTACAGGAAGGAAGTTTTGCTTTATCTATTCTAAAATAGCCGACTCCTTTGGCAAAGTATATCCTGCAACGTAAGCCCTCTGGGGTAGTGACAACCAGTGAGGCTCTGCTTGAAATGTGTGTATGTGAACAAGCCAGTGTGTAGTTCAGGGACTTTCTGTGTGCCTCTTCAACATTTAGGGGTTCTGTTTGTGGGGGAGAAGTCCCCTTAGAAGGTCACATAGAGAGTGATTCAGAAGGCTTAGAGAGATGTAGATTTGCCTTTACCCTTATTCTTGGAGACTGAAAAATGCTGTTTGTTCCGTGCTTGAAATTTGTTAATGTTGCCATTTGACATTGAATTCACTGAGGAACTACTATGAGTTAAGACAGACATTGCCTTCAAGGAGCAAACTGTGAAAGAACAGGTTGGAAGAACATCCAGGCGGGGCCAAGCTCTCCTGGGTGGGTAGAACCCCAGCTTAAGGGAACAGGAAAAAGCTACGCTTGACCTGGCTCATGGAGGGGAGTGGGGGAAATGGAGGCAAGAGACAAGTCAGAGAAGCTAGCTTCTTGGTCACATCTGGGGCTTTTAGGACAAATCACTCCATGTTGTTGGAAGCAGAGGAGATCTATCCTGTTTTAAGGATGTAGGAAATTATGGAGGTTGGTCAGGAACTGAGCCTGCTGAACAGGTCCACATAGGTGACTGAGACCACAGTCATCCTTTGATTAAGGAGAGCCAGGGAGGTAGAGATGTTGACTATAGAGCATAAACTGGACTGTTTTCATGATGGCCAAAGAAAGGGTCCACATTCCCCAGTGGCTCTCTCTGGAGTTCTTTGACACTTGGCCCTTTGTCATCCTACAAGCAGTGTGTCCTCTTTGTGTTTGGCAGCACAGTGCTTAGTGCTCTCTGCATACTGAGCAGGATAGACCCAGTAGTAGATGAAGGCAGACATGGGCAACAATGGCCACACAGACCTTTGAAAGCCTGGGGATCTAGGGTGTAGGGAACAGGGAAGGAAGGTTGTTGAGATACATGGGCCCCCTCTGTTTTATCACTGAGACAAGATAAAGTTGACACAGCAGAATAGAGCCATACTTCTCTCTGCTCCTCTCCCCTTCCCTCTCCTTCCCTCCCATTCCAAAATGTTAGAAAATAGCTAGATGGATGGAAAATCATTTGAGAAATGACTGCCAGACATCATTCTTTTCTCCATCTCCAACTCTGTCTTTCCCTCCTCTCTCCTGTTCTCTCCTCCCTTCACCTCCCCTTTGTTCCTCTCCCCTCCCCTGTCCTCCCTTCCTCCCCCCCACTCCTCTCTTCTCCTATCTTCCTCATCTTCTCCTTTCCCCTCCCCTACCGTTCCTTTTTACTCCCCTCCTCTTCCTTCCTTCCTTTTTCCCTATCCTGTCCTCTCCTGTCTTTCCATCTCTCATGTCCTCTCTTTCCCTCCTTCATCCCCCCTCCCCCCTTGTCCTCTCCTCTGACCCAGTATGGAAATTCCCATGGGAGGAAGGCTCAGTCTCCTCTGTCTTTGAGCCTTCCTCAGCCACCATGGATTTGAAGAGTGAAGAATGTCAAAGTCACATATTAGTGTTTTTTTTTCCTTTGAAATAAAGTTTTGAAACTTTACATTTTCCTTTGGATGTAAAAAGTTAGGCTGCCAGGATAACTAGAAACAATGCATGATGAATCGTGGTCATTTCTCACATAATCCACATTTATTTGGATCTGGAATCTCTCAAGGAAACAGCTTCACACATACATATTTAGATGACTGAAACTTTTGATGTTGACTGTTGTTGACAGTATAAAAATGAATTAAAAACACCTCTTTTATAAACAGCTCTGTTAATAATTATTAATTTTGAAAAAGAATGAAAGAAAAGATGTTGAGGAGATATTTCTCGTCTTTAATCCACAGATCTATTTTTCTTGCCTTTACCATACCAACTGTATTTTGTAATAATTAAAGCATTAGTATTGTTAATATTTAATAATATATAGCCATTATCTAGAAGAGCCAAAATCTTATCCAGAATAGTTCATAGACTAGGAATTCATGTTAACTTCACAAAGACAGACTGTTTAGAACTAAGCATTTTCTATACACTTCTCTCCCATAGCCAACACACACACACACACACACACACACACACACACACACACATACACACACACAGAGTTGTAAGCTGGGGCTCTTTCAAACTTTTGCCATTCCCAAGGAGACAGAGTTTGTGGACAGCTCTAGTCCAGAAGGGTTCTGGCAGCATGATGGAACATTTGTGACTGTCACACCTTAGATGCTGTAATAGGTTGCTGTTGGTGTTAAACAATCGAATCCTGCCTGCTTTCTTTGAGTCTCTAAAGGGATATAAAATTCTATGTCATGGCTAGTCCCACAATTGTTAGCATCCCAGTTCAAAACCTAGCTCATGTGTGAATAGACCTTTAGAGATTTCACTTAAGTGGCCAGGACACACTATCCTCATCTACCAAGTCAGCTGTAATCCCGGATATTTTTGTTGCATTCACAACACTTGGCCTAAGATTTTAAAAGGAGGCCGAGTGTCAGAGTGACAGAGAAATGCCTTTGGATAACAAGAGACTTCCATTCGAATCCATTTCTTAGGTGTTTTATGTTTATGTAGATCACGGTGAGAACTTTTGAGATGGTTGTTCCCCGAGGAGTTACTTTCTTTCAAGCTGGTCACATGTGTTCTTCATGCTGTTGTCTGTTTTGCACGTGGACAAAATCGCCATGCTACCTCATTCTAGGGATGAAGTGACAGGAGCTATTGATGTCTGCTAGATAGGAATTAAACACCATGTATTTCCTGACTTACACAGGAAATAATGAGCTTTAGTTTCATTTTGTCCTGTTGACCTGCTTGAGTGTTAGAGGGACTGGGGGTTTCTCCTCTGAAAGTCTGTTGTGATACACGGGTATTTGGTTCTTACTCCGTTTCTTGGTATCTCCTTTCTTCATGTCATCCAGTGGTCTTGGAAGCTGTCTCTACCCACCATCCCTCTTGCTGCTCGCATCAGATGCCTGATGCTATTTTTAATCTTTTATGGGCTGCCCAAGATAATTAATTAAAGAATAAGTGTATGTTAAAGACATTGGGGACCAGCTAATAGCCTGAGAAATGGAAAATCCTTGCAAGACCTTGTGAGGAGGATTTTTCAGGATGTGGGTGCCTTTCGTTGATGTAGATGTTGATTTAGGACTAGACTATTGAATAGTAAGTTCCATCTGGCCCAAAGATGGTGACTGTGCTTTGACTCTGCAGGATTCTAAAAGCCTTAAAGAAATGTTTCTTTCCCTGAAGGGACCTGCTTCTTTGGTCTCTCTATCCATAAGTGGGCAGACCTCTCTGGACACCAACCTCCTGTCTCCCACCTCCATCAAAGGTGTTTCTGTAGTGCCACTACTCTTTCAGTGCCAGGGATGGGCACATGACCCAGGCTTAACTATGGAGAGTGTTACTTCTCCTGTGATTCAAATCATACAACCAGTTCCCAGGTTTGTCTTGGAACTTTCAGGGGAAAAATTTTAAAAAGGAGAAAAAAAGGGAGAGGAAGAGAAAAGTATTTTTGAAGATGGCAAGATAGAGTTTTGAGACTCTTAAGAGTTTATTATATGAGAAAGGTAAGGAAGAAATAAAGTTAAGCAGTAGAAAGTTCTGATAATAGGGTTAAGCTCCTGGATCCAGCCATACCTGAAATTACATACTGTGGGGCTCACTAAAGTTTCTTTCTCCCCCTTTATTTCCCTAATACATTTTGAATAGGACTTCACTATAATTAAAAAAAATCTTTTCCCCACTCAAATAATTTGAAAAGGGAAAGTTTGTACCCTAAGCTAGAAATATGGTAAATGCCCCCCATAGAACCCTGCCAGACAATCATTCTTCATTGTGTAGGACTTTAATTCCATTTTCTGCCAGTCCCTCTGTACCATGAATACCAAATTCAACCTACTCTCTTAAACATCCTGCAAACAAAAACATGATTGAATGACCCTCTTATTCTAAAGATACATCATAGGCATGAATGTTGATTTTCAATAGCTCCTTCAACTTCATATTAAATACTACTGTGAGCCATTTCCTGTATCTGTTCTGACGCCCAGGGATGGGTAGGAGGAGACAGAGCAATGAGCCACGTGGGGGCTCTTCATGAGTCTTCAGGAAAGCTCTACTGGCCTCTCCTAAAAGCTTTCCTTAGACAAGAGATGGGTAACTGCTGTAACTAAGCAACCAGAGAAGAATCCAGTAGAATTGGCCATGTCTACACAGGTCTGGGTCTGTGAAGTCACCTTTGTGCCGCACCAGGGACAATGGAGCTTCTTCCTCTGTTCTTCCTGTCCCTGGCTGGAGTGGACGTCATGAGTCCCCTTGAGCCACATTCCCTTCTCCCTGTCTTCTTCCTCCACCACCATGCAGAGAATCTACAATTAACTGCCTCAATTGAGACATAGGCAGGGAAAAAAAAATAATTTCTAAGTCGCGTAAACTGGCAACATATACATGGAGACTTAGAAAGCTAATTGTGCTACATATCTATCCTCCAGACTCTGTGGTCCAACAAATCAATTCTACTTCCAGAGAGGGCCTTCATCCTCTTGTGATTATGTTTGTGTAAAGTCTTGGGGTCTTTGATCAAAGAATGGCATTTCAGGCAAGGCCCTAATCCTCACTGCCTTAAGATGTTTAAATGGGTTAAAAAAAAAAAAAGTTGATAGCAGCCAGGATTTAGATTTGCTTTTACCCAGCTTTTGTTTTGAAAGGGTTTCTATTATCCGTGGCTTCCCTTTTGGGGGCCAAGATGGATCATTGGGTAAACCAAAAAGGGAAAGAGGATATGGGAGGAAATGGGCGGAGACTGGGAATTAATCTTCTGAAGGAGAATGTTTGATCAGCGGGGAGGACGGGGGTCTCTGATGCTGCCAGCAGGCACCTTTCGGACGCGGGTGTGATTGGCACCTTTGAAGCCTTGTCAGGAGCCAGTGTCCAGTGGGTCGGAGCTTCCTCTGTCTGTGGGTGGCGGTGGTAATAATGTGGCAACTGGGAGGATTAATTGCGGACAAGCAGCAGGATTATGAGGAGGGCTTCTGGGTTCTAAAGGAACAGTTCGAGGCAAGCCTCTGATCTGTCAGCCTTAGAGGAAATTAGTGGGAACAGGCTTTAAAAAAAAAGGGGGGGGGCATTTAGGATATTAAAGTGAAATGGGAAGAGGATATTGAAGCAGGGTAAAGGGACATGGAGCACTGCTTCCAGAGGTGGGGGTCTCCTTCCCACAGGGAAAGCAGAAGGTTTGCCAGGTTTTGTAGATAGCCCCTTCCTATGGGCTAGCCGAGGATTCTGATTTGTTATGCAACAAGTTAAAAAGAGCAGGCTGGATTCAAGGTAGCACTGAAGTTCCTGGGTAAAAGGCATGTTCCCTCCTCTGACCAACTCTTTTTATTTAGTTAGTTAGTTGCCAGTACTGGGACTTGAACTCAGGACCTGGGTATTCTGCCTTAGCTTTTTTTTTTTTTTTTTTGGTCGGGCAAGTGCTCTACCACTTGAGCCACAGCGCCACTTCTGATTTTCTAGTGGTTTATTGGAGATAAAAGTCTCAGGGACTTTCCTGCCCTGGCTGGCTTTGAACTGTGATCCTCAGATCTCAACCTGCTGAGTAGCTAGGATTACAGGCCTGAGCCACCAGTGCCCGGCCTCCCTTAGCTTTTTTGGCCTCAAGGCTTGTGCTTTACCACTAGTGTCTCACGGGCTTTCCTGCCCAGGATGGCTTTGAACCTCGATCCTCAGATCTCAGCATCCTGAGTAGCTAGGATTACAAGCTTAAACCATTGGTGTCCAGCTGGCCTGGCTTTTTTAGAATGTCCTGAAAGGAAGCTTGCTGGGTGTCATTGTAAAACAAATCAGAGCATCACTACTGCCCTATATGCCTTAGCTATCTGTTGTATATTTTACTTCTTACCCTTCTGGTTCCACTCGGGATGCTGCCAATAAATCCTATCTTACCATTAAAGAGACCATTCATCATACTTCCTAATGTAATTAATCAAGATACACCACAGTCCCTTTAAAATGAGATCATTTTGATAAATCATGTATGACACGAAAAGACTTTATTCCTTTTAAGTGCAATTTAGACTGTAATTTTTTTCCTCATTTATGATTCATGGGAGAAACATGGATAAAATTCCCTTGCACAGTTACACCTTATCTGTAGCAATAACTCAAAACTGCTTTGAGATGAAAATTCAGGGCTGATTCACCAAAGCTGAATGCCAGCTCATTATTTTCTGGCATTCAGTAGTCCAAAAATAATGTCCACACATTAAAAGGAGTCATTCTCAAAAAAAAAAAAAAGTTGAAATTGGCCAGGCACCAGGTACATGGCCAGGCACCAGGTACATCAATTATACTCCATCACCCTTAATAAGGAAGAAATATCAGATGTCTTCTTGGAGGGTTTTTTCCCCTCCTCTTTTTTTCTAAAACCACAGTGCTGAGCCTTTACCTTCCTCAGGTTAGGATGATTCGGAAACAAAAATGTTGGGGAATTTCTGCTGCTGGGACATGAGACTTGGAAGAAGTAGCTTTTCTTCCTCCCTTGTGGGTCCAGTTTTATTTTCTTCTGTTTTTTTTTTTCTCATTTTATAAATGGAAGGCCCCATTTCATTGGGTCTGAGTTTTCCTTCTGAACTTCCGTGTCTGTGGTGCAGGCTCCCTCCACCCCCAAAAGCTGTCACAATAATTTGGGAAGTGATATTCATAACCTCCTATAGAAAAATAATGTGAAAATGTGCCTGCTGATGAGATCCATCAGGCTGAAGGGCACATTTTTGGGTTACAAACTAGACACTGATACTACTCATTAAACTGAGAAATGGCTTGTTTTCCACTAATATTGAAATAAACTCTGGATGAATCTTATGCCATGCTGGTATGTACTTATAGAGAAAACAAAAAGAAAACACAGATATATTTAATTTGGACATGTTAAGTCAACACAGTTTCAGGTCTTTCTTGGATCAGGCAAAGGAATGTGAACAATTAGAAGTTCAGACTGAGAACATTTGAAGGATTCAGTTTCTAAGAATTATAAACCTACTGTGTATGTGTGTATTTTTTCCCCCAAACACTGATACCTATGCATAAGGACTTAACTTAAATGTGATTTATTTCCTGGATGTTTCTGGGGATTTGTCTTAGGAAGTGAAAACAAAACATAGGATTTGACTGTGTGTTTAACCCAAGAATTCCCATACCTTTTTCATAGCTGTATAAAACAGCATATACAACAAAACCTTAGTTTATGTAGGTTATAGTTTTGCTGATAAGTCTCTGTGTCTTCTTCACATAGACACTGACCTCAAACACATCATTCACCTTAAGATGGAATTTTCCATGCTTTCGTTTCTTCTAAGACCAAAAAGGAAAGAAAAAGAAGAATTAAGAATGGAGGCCATAGCCAGATACTGGTGTCTCATGCCTGTCATCTTAGCTACTCAAGGTTCAAAGTCAACCCTGGCAGACAAATCCATGAAACTCTAATCTTCAATAACCAGCAAAAAGCCAGAAGTGGCAGGGTAGTAGACCCTGCCTTGAGTAAAAAAAAAAAAAAGTCAGGCAGCAACAACACAAGACCCTGAGTTCAAGCCCTAATATGGAGGGGGGGGGAAAGAGGAATATAGGCCAATTAAGGCCATCCTTATTATGTGCAAGTTTACATTTATAACATTTATATCTTTTACCTTTATAACTTTCTATTTTCACCAGAAAAGCTCTGTAAATTTGAAAGATTCATATGTATCTCATTAAAAAATATTCTCTAACTGTAGCAACTTTCAACAAACTTCCAAAGAATGCAAATTTGGAATGTAAATATTTTAAGGCCCAATAAAATTGGCAGGGAATGTTTTTCCTCCTTTAATCTTGAGTTTATTTTATTCTAATTTATTGCCATGATTATATTTTCCAATACGACTTTGAATATAATACACAATTATTGCATACAAGGTTGAACAGTTTGCTTCATTAAGCCTGCAAAAGTCAAGCTTCTTGGGAGCCCCATAAATATTCTTGCATTTCTTCTTAATTAAAATGGCCCTCCAAAATTGTCTCAAGTTTATCAATACAAACAATAAGCTAACTGGAAGAAACAGTGCAAGATGACCTGGTGCCCAAACCTCAAACAGAGCCAGCTGTGGCGTGTACTCTGGAGTGTTCTGCCACCTGTTGGCTTGGTTTACACATAACAGGGTATGGATGTCCCTCACTACCAGTAGGGCAACCTTTATTGACCCCTGTCCAGTTCATCACCCCTGAGAGAAAAGAGGCCTTTGAGAATTTCAGGCCTCCTAACTTCCTCCACTTGGCCCCATGGTTCTTCTGCTAGTGCTAAAAATTTATGGCTGGGCCCATGAGTGGCAGCACAAGGCCTTCCCTTCTTCTGGGTTATTTCAGAGTTTCCTGTCATAAGGAAATCCAGGAACATGTATCCTCAGTGGATTGTGTATGACAGCGTCTGCTTATGTCTCAGGAATCTGAGGCATGATGGATAAACTGTCACTTTTGAAGGATGATGTTTTCTCCATATTTCCATTATGAACTGGGCTGTCATCTCCTAATAAATTTCTTTCATTGGTATCAATTTATTTTTACAAGCAGAGGGCCTGATGTATTTGGGAAAAGCACTGACAGCAGATCTGGCCCTGCTTGACAGAGCTGGCTTCACCTCATTTTGGAAAACTACTTTGGTTCCAAGGATAGAACTTGACCTGCAGCCCTTGAGAATTAAAAAATAATAATAAAAAAACCCTTTGTGAGAGGAAGAGAGACACTCGAGGCAAGTTCCTTCTTTTAAGCCAAAGTAAATCAAGCCTCTAGGACAATCATGACATAATATTATTTCTAGGACAGTTCTACAAACCCACATGAGGACTACCATATGTAGCAATGTGCTAACTTTTGCTATACTAGCGCAAGAATGCAGCCTGTCCATGGATAAATTCTACTTACTCCAAAGTTAGGAATTTCACTGCTGTTGCTCTCAGAAGGATCTCACTAATTTTAGTCCTATTCAACAAGGGAGGAGCAAAATTCTTTCATGGGGTCACCACTTAATCGGTGTCCACATGTCCTTCTGTGGTTGGAATTGCTGTATATCAGTCCAAAGGAGGAGCGCATTCTTGGGATCTCAGCTATGCAGAAGGCAGAAGTAGGAGGATTGTGGTTTAAGGCCAGCCCTGGGCAAAAACACAATACTTACCTTTAAAAAAAAATGAAGCAACTATTAAGAGGAAGAGTGCCTGCCTAGCAAGTATGAGGTTCTGAATTCAAATTTGAGTACCACCAAAAAAAATCTAGTTGAAGACAAGATATTTTACAAACTAGGGCTAAAAATAAACCACAGACAATAATCAATAAGCCTTGGCTAAAACAATTGCCTCCTTATCTAATCTTTATCTCCACTGGGAAGAAGTAGCTTAGAATTTTAATATCAAACAGTTGCCACTGGTGGTAGTCTGCTTGGATTTGTGTCCCAACTTACACTAACCACAGAATCCAGAACTTAAGTGAGATAATGGTCAAATTATTTAATTTCACTGGTTCTGTTCCACAAGAATGAATTTGAGGCTGTGATTCCATATGAACATGGAATAAATGAATGCCTGGACAGCTATTTAACACAAAGCCACACCCAAAGTAAAAACAAACAAGTGTTAGCCCCAGTCTCCTCTTACTCCTCTTGACTTTTATCATTTTGCAATGAAGTATGGTTGAAGAGTTAGAATAAAAAGCCCAAGGCCAGCTGGATTCTGGCTCTAAATCGTGGCCAGTAAATCATCAGAGAAAAGGGAAAGTAGACAAGAAACAAGTTGTGCCTAAGGCAAGGATTGAATCCTGAGGCTAAGTTTTGTTTTGGTTTTTATTTTCTTACTACATTTTCCATTTCCAGACCATAGATCCAAATATACTTTAGGCATTTCTTGATAAATGTTACAGTGTTGTGCATATCAAATGTACTGCCTGTTGTTGGTAGCTTATGCCTGTCATCCTAACTACTCAGAGACTGAGATCTGAGGATCTCAGTTTGAAGTCATGGGGCCAGGAAAGACCATGAGACTCTTATCTGCAATTAAACAGCAAAAAGCTGGAAGTAGAGGTGTGCCTCGTGTGGTTGAGTTCTAGCATTGAGCAAAAATCTAAGGGACAGCACCTAGGCCCTGTTCAAGGCCATTGCCAGCAAAAACAATAAAAATATATGTAAACAAATTCTTTATAATTTTATTTCTATAAAGAATGTGAATATAATTAAAAAGAAACATACAATATTGTATAAATTGGATGCCACCACTTGATCCTTTCAGATGCTTTCCTCAACTCTTACGTTCTGTATCAATGGTTACCATTGATAAACTGTCAGTGGGAAGCAGGTTGATAGTTCTCCCTTTTACCTTAGTGAGGATGCCAGAATTCACTCATTTGTTAATGCCATGAGCAACTGCTTTACCAGATCAGATGATAGCTTTTGAATATCTAATGAAGAGTTCCTCAAAATTTTGTGTGACACAACATCCTATTAAGTTTAATTTGTGTCATTAATATTTGCTTCATCACTCTCCTAAGTTTAGGAAATAAGCAAGCTTAACAAATCAAGCCCTAATTTGTAGCATATGCCAATTCCTGCTGTAAATACCACCATGGCTGATTGTCAAGCTAAAAAAGAGATTTCACAGAGGACTGGAGGAGGAGAGAGAAAGAGAGATCACTGCATGACTACAAAAGGCTTAAGTGCCGGGTGCTGGTTGCTCACTCCTGTAATCCTAGTGGCTCAGGAGGCTGAGATCTGAGGATCACAGCTCAAAGCCAGCCCTGGCAGAAAAGCCTATGAGACTCTTATCTCCAATAAACCACCAGAAAACCAGAAGTGGTGCTCTGGCTCAAGTGGTAGAGCGCTTGTCATGAGCTGAAGAGCTGAGTTACAATGACCAGGCCGAGAGTTCAAGCCCCATGACCAACAAACAAACAAACAAAAAGGCCAAGTAATTTTGAGAGAATAAAATTGTATAATTTTGTAAAATAATTAGTGAATAGTTACCCATATTACCTTTGCTTTTAAGGAAATGTATTCAATTGTAAGCACATGTAATTTACTTTTAAATGATCTATATTTAACAACTGACTTACAAATTCCATTGGTACTTGTGAACAAATATTCCACTGGCCATAGTAACCCCCCAACAGATTTAAATAATGTATTTGTCTCCAGTACAGAGCAAAGTATTTTATTTGAAAGTAAGCTGAGAGTTATAGAGATAAATAGATGATTGATAGGTGATTGGTAGATAGGTACATAGGTAGGTAGGTAGGTAGGTAGATAGGTAGATATACATATATATATATATGTATGTATATGTATATATGTATATACAGATATATAGACAGACAGGCAGGCAGGCAGACAGACAGACAGACAGACAGACAGACAGATAGATATCTTGACACAAACGATGTTGCTTCTTTTGTGTGTGTGTGTGTGTGTGTGTGTGTTTCATTACCAGGATAAGAATTCTTGCTTGGCTTTCTTGTTTGTAGTGGATGCACTAACAGTATTTTGCTGATTAATTGGAGTTTCATATAATTTCTTTTTTTTTGCCTAGCCTAGCTTTGAACCATGATCCTCATATCTCAGACTCCTAAGTAGCAGAGATTAGGATTACAGGCATGAGCCACTGGTGCCCAACAGCATGTTGCCTCTTAACACGAATTGAGTCATATTTCCCTACAAACACATTATCTCTCTCTGAATCTCAGATAATGCCTTATCTGTAACATTATAATAATCATGGTACTTGCATCTTAAGGTTGTTGAGAAGGCAAATGGAACAATATATGTAAAATAAGTTACATATAATAAGTGCTCAAGCAGGGCACCAGTGGCTCATGCCTGTAATTCGAGCTACTGAAAAAGCCAGTATCTGAGGATCAAGTTTCAAAGCCAATCCAGGCAGGAACATCCATGAGACTCTTGGTTTTAAGTAATCACCCAAAAGCTAGAAGTAGAGCTCTGTGGCTCAAGAGGTACAGCATGAGCTGTGAACGAAATAAAAGCTCAGGGACAGCACCTAGGCCCTGAGTTCAAGCCTCAAGGCAGGCATAAATTAAACGAAAAACAAGAACAAAAAAACAGTTCACAAGAAATGGGGTATGTGCTACTTAGAGTTTCCAGTTTGATCGTGTCCATGTTAACTAAATCCTCAGCAATAATTCACTAGCAACAATTGACCTTGTGCTCTATCACATATCTTTGGGTATTGGTGATTGTTTCTAAATTGGATATTCGATCTTTATTAAACTTAACAATGGAATTAGAAAATTCCTTCTTCATGTCTCTTTCCCCCTCCCCCTCAGTGCTTTGAGACATTGCATGGTGTATCTGCCACAAGGCATTCACTGTCTAGTTAGAACTTGATCTCTAAAATTGTGAGACCCACTGTTCTGCCCAAGGGCCCAGAAAAGTGCCCAGTTGTTGATAATAATATAGGCAGACTGGAGTAATGGCCAGCAAAGGAGATCATAACCCTGGGACCCCTCAGCAGAGACTGAGTGGCATTGAGGGAAGGGGCATGCAGATTTGGGGCAGTTTCTAAACACATTCTGGAACTCAGGACTTAGTAACCTTGAACATATTACCTATCTTGTCTAGGTCTATTTTCTCATTTTTTCAAATGAAGTTAATAACAGTGCTTATTTTATACATTGGAAAATCCTAAGCACTTAAAAGATTCAAGAAATATTAACTTTTGTCTCCCACTTTCCCCCTTCCCTTTCCTCCTCAGTTCCTAACACATCTCCTTCCTCTTCTGCTTCTACTTGTCTTCTACCTCTGAATGGAGAGATTGGATCCCTGAGAGAATGTATATTGTTTCACTTAGGCCTTGGTATTTATCGTTTGTTTATTATGGTTCTAGAGTTTGAACTTAGGGGCTCATGTTTGCTAGGCAGGAACTTTTACTACTTAAGCCATACCTCTACCCCTTTTTGCTTTGGTTGTTTTTGATATAAGGTCTCATATTTTACACAAGCTGTTGGGATCAGGACTCTTCTACTTATGCTTCTAGTTACAGCTAGGGTAACAAATGTATTACCATGCCCAGGGTTTTCTTTCCAAATGGAGTTTTATGAGCTTTTTGCTGGGCTTGAATCTTGATCCTCCCAATTCAGCCTGCTGAGTAGTTTGGATTATAGGTGGAAGCCATTATGCCCAGCTTATAAGTGGGAGTTTTAATTCAATATTTTAAATTAAAAGAAGCAGTGGCATATTAAAGATCTTTTTGTACTTTTTATTGTAAAAATACTGTACAGAGGGGTTACAGTTACACGAGCAAGGAAATGAATACATTTCCTATTGAACATTGTTGCCTCCTTTTTTGTTTTTCCTCTACCATCCCTTCCCTCCCA
Source organism: Dipodomys ordii (assembly GCF_000151885.1). Lineage (NCBI taxonomy): Eukaryota > Metazoa > Chordata > Mammalia > Rodentia > Heteromyidae > Dipodomys > Dipodomys ordii. Next base: position 4,701,624 of record NW_012267302.1, read on the forward strand.
CCTCCACAGTACTCCCCTGCCCTCCGCCAAAGTTGTAAATCAAACTCATAATAACATTGCTAACAGTTTTTGATCCTTGTTTATTAAGTTCTATTGATTACCAATTTTATATAGTTAAAAATACAACATATATGAGTTTTAATATTTATTGTGCTCATTGCATATTTCTTGCTTTAAACTACTTATATTTGTAGCTATAAAAAGAGTTTGATAATTTCCATATTGTCTAGTACTTAAAGAGGTCCGTTTATTAATTTTCCTTTTTTTTTTTTTTTTTTTTACAAATGTCTGCTAAACATAATAGAGAAGTCACTACTCTTGGATGATCTGTATGGTCTTTCATGAAATAGTCCACAGAATGCCAAGTTCCAACCTTTCTTCGTTTTCCTTTCCTGGTTCATTTCCTTCCTCTCCCTCTCCCCCTTCCATAAATATTTGTGAACTGCTGCTCTGAGCCAAATGCTGTTTGGGGGCACTGGAAGAACTAGGTTCCCTCAGCTCAGCTAAAATCAAATGGAAACCTCCAGCTTTGGGCTTCTATCCAAGAGCTTTCTGATTCCAGAGAGGCCTTTGGCCTAATTCTCCTCTATCTCCTCTGATAGACTTCTCACCTGAACCATGGATCAGCTGACTCTGACCTCTGCCCCATTACCATCTTTTGGGTTTCTTTTTATGGAATCAGTATTACCCCTACTTTGCCTTTCCCCCACCCCCTCCAAATTTCTTGGCTTTTATCTTTAGACAAGACATGCTGCCCCTGTTCCCAAACTTACCTGCCACTCTCAACCTGATCAGTCACTGCCATTTTATATATTTTGACTCACTGCAAGGGATAGTGGCTTCAGTTATAAGCAGGCCAGGCAGCCTAAGCCTTCCTTGGAGATGGCTCTTGGCTCCTCTAGCCCAATCCTTAAAGCAGGTGATCATGGTAAATTCTGATCCTCTGAGTCCAAATGCTGGCTCACATTTGTAGGTTAAATTACAATGATGGGGCAAAGGGTGCTGGTGGCTCATGCCTGAACTCCTAGTTACTCAGGAGTCTGAGATCTGACAAGTGCAGTTCAAAGGCAGATCAAGCAGGAAAGTCCATGAGACTTTCATCTCCAGGTAGCCACCAGAAAACTAGAAGTGACACTGTGGCTTAAAGTGGTAGAACACTAACTAGCCTTGAGTGAAATAGCTTATGGACAGTACCCGGGACCTTAATTCAAACCTCATGAACAATAAAAAAAAATTACAATGATGGGTACGTAGTCTTAATTTTGATTTTGGATTTATTCACCCACCAACACACATGGACTGCCTTATATATTTCTAGTAGTTAACTAGGTACAAGAATTAGCAGCATAGTTAATTTCACAAGTTAGTATAGTTAATTTCAAAGACTGTGTTAGAATAAATGAGAATAGAGTAAGATTGTAACCAGTATCACATGTGTTTCTATGTCACAGTATAAGGCAAGAACAATACACTGTGTTAACTCCTTTTGATTGATGACTTTTCCTAACAAGTATTACTCAGTATGATTTTTGTGTATGTGTATGTGTAGGTACTTTGGCTTGAACTCAGAGCCTCTCACCTTTGCTTAGCTTTTTTCCTCAAAGCTGGCTCTCTGCCACTAGCTTTATGACGGTTAATTGAGAATATGTGGTTTTTTTTGGTTTATTCTGTCCTGGCTAGCTTTAACCAGGATCCTCAGACCTCAGCCTCCTGAGTTCCTATGATTAAAGGAGTGACCCACCAGTTCTGGAACATAGTCTGCTTTTTATTAATTGATATGCCATGAATGCAATCAATCCTCATTTTACTCTTGTTGATATTTTCAGTACTTGGCCTGGCATAGCGTAGGTGATTAGTACTCGGTCACTAAATGATGGATGCTTTTTCTTATGAGAGAAAAATAAATGTTTTTAAAAGAGTCAGCTTTATACCACAGTTTCAAGGAATGAATTGTGATGAGGAGTAAAGATTGTTTTTGCTTGAAAGAGGCTGACAAATTTCCCAGGCCCGGGATCACTTTATGCGGTGGATGATTTAAGGGTGAGCGAGCGTGCCAAAGTGCTCCACTTGAGCTGAGTGATGGCGAATGAGTTGTGGAGCTGTGGTCTTAGATAGTATTTTGTGAAAAATAGCAGTGGATTTATGGCTATTAAACAACGTTGTAGCTGCCCCCTTCTTGTTTCGAAGGTAGCCAAATCTCTTCTCTTGTAGTCTGTAACATGTACCTCAGCCATTATAAGTGCTCCTCAATTGTCCAATGGGCTGTGGTTCCTGTTGCATGGACCCATTGGGAAGCACCTGGGATTTTATGCATTTCTATGAAGACATTCATTTTCTGTAATCAAAAAAATGCAATCCTCACGCTGCAAGTTTCTTGTAGAATGTGTTGTACTTTCCTTGAATCTTTTCTAATAAGGATGCCAAAGTTTTTCAACAAAGGAAATCCTGCCTTTCTTCTTGCATTATGGACATTGCAATGTGCAGTATATGTGACTATTATCATCATTGATATGAGCTGTAAAAAAAATTAGCAACTGTCCAATTAGGGACAAAAGAGAAATTAAGAATCCCTGAATATGCTTGGGCAGATTTGCAGCAAAACTTACAAGGCTGGAATGAAAGCTTAAAGCTGTGGCATCAAGGTACACCTGATTACTTTCACCAGCTCTGTCTCATCCTATGGGTAATATTCAGTAGCTGTAGAAGAAACAGAAATGGGAGATTTCACCACAAAACATACAACCAGAGTTGCACGCGCCATGTGATACAAGTCCTAGAGAATCATTAGAGGAAATTTTCTGTCATTATGAGTTTGGAATAAGACTGCCTGGATTAGAGTAGAAACTGGAGTCTTTTGTTTTAGCTTTTTTTTTAATGTTTAATTTCAAGAAATTTCAAAAAATGTGGAACAGTTAAAAATTATGATCATATATTGCTATCATCCAAGATTTGTAGTTTCTATCTCTATTTTGACATATTTGTGTCAAATCTTTTCTTTAAATGGAAGAAATAACTATCATAGGCAAAGTTGAAGTTCCTCCACAACTCATTAGCTCTGCTCTTATTACCCTGCCCTTTGGCAGAGCAAGCATTTTCATAAATTTAGTGCAAATTTTTTATAATTTTAAATATGCATTTAAGAAATCAAAGAACTACATATTTGCATACATAATACTATACTACATTTATCATTTGGCAGCTTGCATTTTCACTCTGTATAATTTTTTAGACTTACTCAAGTTGAGATACATAAATCAGGTTTACTGCTCTTAAGTGCTAACTATTCTGTCATATGAATAACATTTTATTTATCCATTTTCCTCATTGACAGACATTTACGTTATTTCCAATTTTTCTCTTATAAATAATGCCACAGTAAACATTGTTTTATGTCTTGACTTGCAGACCTATGTATAAATTTCCTTGGTATATATATTTTAAATGAAATGGTTGCACCAATTTTCAGTTTCATTAAATGCTGCTCAATTACTCTCCAAGGTAGTTGAGCCAACAGACATACTAACTGACAATGGATGAGAGTAGCAATTCTATTTTCTTTCATTCCCATAGGCACTTACTCTATGACTCAAAAGTTTGCCAGTATGAGGAATGGAAAAGTTGCATTTCACTGAAATACAATGCCTTTAGTACTGGCAAATTTGCTCAACTTCTTTTTCATTTATTGGTCATTCAGGTTTTCTCTTTTTTTTAAAATACCTAACATTTCCTATGTCTATTTTTGCATTATATATTTTTGTTATAAACATAGGAACTTTGTGTATCTTGGTTACTAATATTTAATTGTTGTGGAAACTATATTCAAACAAGAGATAAAAGTAACACATAAAAGTACAAATCCATCCAGGCGCTGGTGCCCCATACCTGTAATCCTAGCTACTCAGGAGGCTGAGGATCTTGGTTCAAAGCCAGCCCGGGCAGGAAAGTCCCTGAGATTCTTATCTCCAATAAACCACTCAGAAAAAACAGAAGTGGTACTGTGGTTCAAGTGGTAGAGCACTAGCCTTCCTTGAGCTGAAGAGCTGAGGGGACAGCACCCAGGCCCAGAGTTCAAGCTCCATGTCTGACAACAACAACAAAAAATGCTTACTATAACCAGCTAGGAAATTAGTAAGGATACAAAGATTTGAGTCTTTATATTCTTAAAGGCTCAGATTTCCTCAAATGCCTTTATTCTCATTTTAGGTATCACTTGTTAATCTAGGTAAAATAAAACATTAAGCAACTTTTCCTCCATCGTGGGTCTTGAACTCAGGTCTTGGATACTGTCTCTAAGCTTTCCTTGATCAAGGCTAATACTCTACCACTTGAACCACAGCTTTATTTCTGGCTTATTTTGTTTGTATTTTTGTTGGTTACTAATTGGAGATATGAGTCTCATGAACTTTGCTGCCCAGGATGGCTTTGCACCATGATTCTAAGATCTCAGGTTCCTGGTTGACAGTATAACAGGCATGCCTGAGCCACTGGTATCTGACCTAGGCAAGTTTTTTCTATTATTATTTTTTTACTTCCACTTCTATCTCATACTGAGTATCCTCTGCTTATACTGTTTCAGACTCAAGATGAATTCTTTATTCTTTGTCCAATAGCGTGTAACTTTAACATACTTTTTTTTATAGAATAATTGTGCTTTTCTAGATCTTGTTTCTAAGCAAAAGATTTGGGAACAACTGTGAACTTCACTGCAAAGATCCATTTGGTTTCATTTTGATTGAAACTGAGTTAAAGACTTGATAGTTGGAATCTTGATTGGTGGACTCCACTCCCAAATTACTTGAGCTGATCTGAAACTTTGGTGAAGTAGCAGGGTATAAAATCCTCAAAAATCAATGCCTTTGGGCTGGGAAGGTGGCTCAGTGGTAGGTTGCTCTTCTTGCATGCGTGAGGTCCTAGATGTGATTCATCAGCACCATATAAACAGAAAAAGCTGGAAGTGGCACTGTAGCTCAAGTGGTAGAGCTCTAGCCTTGAGCTGAAGAGCTGAGGGACAGTGCCCAGGCCCAGAGTTCAGGCCCCATGACTGACCAAAAAAACAAAAATCAATGGCTTTTCTATATGCCAACAATGAGAAGAGTGCAGCTGAAATCAGGAAAGCAACTCCATTTGTAATAGCCTCACAAAAAATAAAGTATCTAGGAATTAATTTAACCAAAGAAGTGAAAGACCTCTATGATGAAAACTTTAAAAACATGAAAAAGGAAATTAAAACAGAGCTAAGGAAGTAGAAGAACCTCCCATGTTCCTGGATTTGGAGGATTAACATCATGAAAATGGCAATACTTCCCAAAGCTATCTACAAATTCAATGTGATACCTATCAATATTCCAACCCCATTCTTCAAGGAAATAGAAGAGGCAATCCAAAAATTCATATGAAATAATAAAAGACCCTGAATCAGAAAAATAATCTTTAGCAGAAAGAACAGTGCTGGAGGAATATCATACTTCAAATGCTACTACAAAGCCATAGTAATCAAAATAGCACAAGAACAGACCTGAGGACCAATGGAAAAGAACTGAAGATGCAGAAATGAACCCACAGACCTATAAGCCACCTAATCTTCAATAAGGGAGCTAAAAGAATAGAATGGAAGAAAGACAGCCTCTTCAGTAAATGGTGTTAGAAAAATTGGCTAAACACCTGTAGAAAATTATATATCACCTTATATATCACCCTGCACCAGAATCAACTCCAAATGGATCAAAGACCTTGAAGTCAAAGCAGACACCCCGAAAACAATACAGGAATAGGAGAAACTTTAGGGCTTCTTGGCACAGCTGAAATTTTCTTAATAAAGACCCAGAAACACAACAAATCAAAGAAAGATCGGACAAATGGGATTGCACGAGACTTCAGAGTTTCTGCACGACAAAGGACATAGCTAGCAAGATCAATGGAAAGCCCATGGATTAGGAGAATATCTTCACTAGCCATACAACAGACAAGGGTCTCATATCTAAAATATACTTGGAACTCAAAAAATTAAATCTTCCAACAACAAGTTCTTAAAGAAACAACTGCCCAATAAATAAGTGGGCTAAAGACTTAAAGAGAGCCTTCTCTGAGGAGGAAATAAGAATAGCCAATAGACACATAAAGAAATGTTCAACTTCTCTAACCATAAAAGAAATGCAAATCAAAACAACTTTGAGATTCCACCTAACTCCAGTTAACATGGCTATAATCAGGAAATCTAATAACAACAGATGCTGGAGAGGATGTGGCCATAAGGGAACCCTACTGCATTGTTGGTGGGAGTGTAAACTTGTTCAACCACTTTGGAAAGCAGTATGAAGGTTCCTCAAAAGACTCCACATAGAGCTCCCCTATGACCCAGCAATCCCATTTTTGGGCATTTACCTAAATGATCACAAACAAGGCCATACTAAAGCTACCAGAACAACTATGTTTATTGTAGCATTATTCACCATAGCTAAGATATGGAACCAATCCAGATGCCCCTTAGTAGATGAATGTGTCAAGAAAATGTGGTATATATATGTATATATATATAAATATATATGTACACATATATGTATGTATTATATATATAAATATAATGTATGTATATATAAAATATATACATATATGTGTACATATATATATACATATATATAAAATAGAATTCTATGCCTCCATCAGAAAGAATGACACTGCCCTATTTGTTAGAAAATGGAAAGACTTAATTTGGTCCTTTTACAGAAAATCAATGATTTGATTTCATGTGCATAAGAAAAAAAGGATGGAATGAATTAGGGAGGTCAGGTCTGGCCAGTGCCATATTGGCCACATAATGAGGTCTGGCATCTTGTCTTCATGCTGGGGGAAGGAAACCCGCCCACCCTCCCCCATCACCTGCCTCCCAGGTAATGAGTGTGTCCAGATCCATGGAGGCAGGGGCAGGCACTTGGCTGATAGGTTACTGAATCCCAGTCTAGTGCCTGGGACTGGGAATTTCCTGAGGATCTGCCCCCTGCGCCGACCTATTTAGGCCTGGACCAGCCTAGCCACTGGACTCCATGCCATGTGTGTCTCTGTAATCCTCTCCTGTGTCCTGTCCCCTGGTTTGTCTCCAGTCATCATGGAGTCCCAATTCAGCTCTCCATTGGAGCTGAATTGGCTTGTTGATATTGTTCTTGTTATTTCTTTCTTCTTTAGCATGTTTCCTAGCTGTGTTATGTGTATTTGTGTGCTGCAGGCCTTTGTAACAACTGGCTGTCTGCAGCCTGTTAATTGTATAATAAAAACTCCAATAATCTATATTAAAACAAAAAGAAAATGGAAAGACTTGGAAAAAATTATATTAAGTAAGTAAGCCAGGCCAAAAGAAACATAGGTCCCATGGTTTCCCTTATCTGCAATAACTAGTATATGTCTAGTACAAGCAGAAAAGGTCAAAAGCTATGTACATATGACCATATAAGATGATGCTAAGCAAAATGAGCCTCAAGATAGGGACACAAGAGGTTTTATCTTTGTTGCTGTTGTTTTTAATGTACCTATAATGTACTATGTGATTTTTTGTTTCTTTTGTGTGTTCTTCCCCCATGTTATAACCCCTGTTTTTACTGTATTTGATTCTGGTGACCTACATCTTGTATATATATATATTTTTCTAATTTGGGGAGGGACAGGGAAATAACAAAATGCTGAAATAAGGATACAGGTTGACCATTATAACAATGTGATGTACAAGATACTATGTTGAAAATGAACTTTACAGCTTCTTAGTGAGGGGATCGGAAGTAAAAATGCTTGATGGGAAATGTACTCATTACCTTACTCATTTAACTGTAATCCCTCTGTACAGTATCTTTACAATTAAAAATATTTATTAAAAAACACAGAAAAAAAACAAAACAAAACAAAAACCTAGCATTATTTCATTCTTCATGTCAAGATTACAGTAGACCTCGAAAGCCTGGCATTTGAATTTTAATTCAGTTTATCCCTGTCACCAGCATGCAGCATCCTAAATGCCTAATGATGTAGTATATAGAAAATCTTACCTACCTGTAAAAACATTTTTCTTGGGACTGAACTTTCATCTTGCTGAACTTTCACCCAATACATTTGGATCAGGCTTTAAACACCATATATTTGCTTTATATTTACCTTTGAGCTGGAGTGAAAAAATGCCCCCTAAAATCTGCTTCTACCTAGGGACAGAACTTCTGATTTCTCCCCATTCAGACTTCCTTCTATAATTCTCCACTGAAAGCTGCTTAATCAAACATCTCAAATGTCAGAAATGAAGTTTAAAGGGTGTTCCTACCAAATATGTCTAATCTCCTACTTAGTTTTGATTCCCATAATGTAGGTAATCTCTTAGGGGAAAAGGCTTGCTTTTAGCAGGGTAAATATATCCCACAGAGGGCATTTCCTATTCCGGAAAGAAAAAAAGTATAGCATTAATGAACTTTACTTTTGCATGGAGTTTGGAAAGGTTGTAAGCTTAGGATTTTGATCCTAGCAGATGCGCTTTTATGGGAACATTAAAAAAATAGTTGCCTTTAGTTTAGGAATCTCAGTTAAGAGTTATGATGGTGATGCTTCTGAGTGTGACACACTGGTCCCCTTACTGTGGACCTGGAGACCCAAAGCTGTGATGCTTCGGTTCTGATTTGCCCACTAGGACTTTGGGTTGAGGAGAACATTAACAGTCGGGCCATTCCAGCTGGTTTTGACACAGTGTCTACATGCACTTCTATGGTTAAAGACTCGTTTGTACAACAAGGACTCCTATATACACAGCAGCCCACATACACTTCATATCACTTATTTTAGGCCATGGAATGAAAACGTTTTGTTGATAACCATTATAAAAACAGATTATCCTTATTTTTTTTTAAATCTGTAATCTAGCATGCTCTGTCAATCGGCAATGTTTCAACTTGACACCCCCAAGGGAAAACAGTATACTTGACATTGTATGATAAGTTAACAGACAAAATGAAGATAACACCAAAATATGGTTTAAAAATCAGCTTTGGGCTCTGTAGATGATATTTATGGGAAACATAAATTGTATACTCAAACTTGAGTCCCATTTCTATGTATCTGATGATGATATACCTCAAAATATGCCAAAAAATCTGAAAAGGAGCAGAAATCCAAAATACTCTGGACCCAGGCATCTCAGGTAAGAGATGCTCAGCCTCTATCCCAAATCTAAATGGGTATCTAAGTGCTATTGTTAAGCCCTGTTGCACACTGACAGTTTACATCCATCCCTATGGTGACTTAATGCTGTGGAGTTTTAAGTCTTTTACTTGCCTCTACTGCCATCTGTGTAGGCCCACAGAATCTAGACCTTTTTCTCCTCACCCACCCTGGGAGCAAAGCTTAGCCTCTTTGCTGGTTTCTATAGAAATCTGCTCAGTTGCCAGCACTTTGAGGTAATTACTGGGAGAAGGCCTTCCACAAAAATCTAAGACAACATTTCCTGCCTTCAGCCTCTCTCTTTTCCTTTCTTCCTCTCCCATCACTGAGCCCAACACACCCTCCCGTGTCTCAGAGCCTTTCCACGTAGGCTGGGGCCCTTCAAAGCTTCATACCCTCCTCCGCACTTACTGAAATTTCATCCTAACAAAGAAAACCCTTGCTTCCAAACTTGGATCTCAAGGAGCTCATTTCTCAACCAGACATATTTGGGAATCAGAGGTATTTCACTGTTTGGTGTGGCTTCATGGTAACATTTACTTTTATCATGCAGGCTTCTAGTGGGGATATTGCTGCCTCTTCAGAGCACCGCCACTACACACCTCTGCCTTCTGCTTCCAGAGAGCTCACCAGTCACCGAGGTAGGAACTGCCTTTTTATTCCTTTCAGTGGTTGTGGGGTGGGACACTTGGCCATGCAAAACCTTGGGCTTCTTATTTCTGTCTTGGCACCTTAAAAGGAACACAGTGTTTTTAAGTTCTTGATGAGAAAACCATGCTTGTCAAACCTACTGATTTCAACCCACATTAACCAGAATTTAGTGCCAGTCTACTGAGGAGGCATATAAATTCATGGTATAATGTACCTTTGTGATTTTTTTCTCTTTAAATAAGGAGATTATAGTACTTAAAAATTACAAAGGCGATCATTACCTCTAGCAACAGTAATGGAGAGAAATTGGGAAACTCACTAATATTTGTAAAGTACCATTGTTTGGGAGTATAATAGTTGAAATCTGTAATTTCAAAATGAATGAGCTAGACATTACAGCATAAAGGAATTTCAGTTTGCCTGGCAACACTGGAGAGAGCCTCTATGTGTAGTTTCTGCTCACTTCTCTGACTGATCCTGAAAACATTAATTTGGTTTACCCAGTTTCCCCAAAGCCTTCCATTTCTATTGCCATCTCTAGAATCTTGAGTTTCAAAAGCAGGCAGAATTCCAACATGGAATATTGTTTGCAAGTGCTTTATTCCTACACTGGCTGCTTGGCTAAGTGTTATGCCCTTTCTTGAGCTGGGATGTCTGAGGGCAGGAAGAGACCGAGTAGTTCACTTGTTTGATCCTGGTAATGACGAGCTGTTTTCCCCCAATTGTAAGTCTGACTTTTAAGTTTTATGAGGACATACTTAGATGGGGCCTGAACTCTGGGTCTGGGCTCTGTCCCTCAGCATTTCAGCTCAAGGCTAACACTCTACCACTTGAGGCACAGCGCCACTTCTGGCTTTTTCTGCTGATGTGCTGAGGAATCGAACCCAGGGCCTCATGCATGCAAGAGCTACCTTCCCAGCCCCTTAGATGGAATTTTTAAGAATCATTTCCTCAAGAAGGCTACTTCCTTTGTATATGTAGAGGATGCCGAAGGACTGGCTTAGCTTTGTCATTCCAGCTATGTTGCGTGGATAGTGAGGAAGAGACGGTGGATATACTCTGAAAGTGATGGATCTGGCTCTCAGTGAGGAATTATGGTACTAGTGGGAAAAAGACATTAATATTCTACTGGAAATGATAAAAGAGAACAATGTAGGATTCCTGAAATTGTTGACATGGACGCATCTCATTCTCAAGAGAACTCAACATTTAAATATACTTCGGCTTACCTAGAGTTCTCTTGTGATTCCCTTCATTAAGTATCAGTTTAATTTAAAAAATCTATCTTGCTCCAGGGCAGGTAAATAGGTAGCTATGAGTTGGCACTGTTCTAATAGGCATGAGCAAGTCTCCTTACTATATGTCCACATGAAGGTCTTGAACACCTCCCTGTGGAAGAGTTCTCTGGAAGCTCCCCTAGGCAAATATTACCACTAAAATATAGATAGGAAAATATAGTATAGGTAGCACATTAACTCAAATTATCAGACTATCTTCATGGGTTTTATTTTATTAGTTTCTAGTATTTGGATGAGGGTTATTTTACTGCTTAGCCTATTGAGTAAACATGGGAACTGAGGTCTCAGAGACCTCAAACTTGTGTGTGCAACTCATTCAGCCATACAAGGAAGATTTTACAATGTCTGATCATTGGTAATCACTAGAAAAAGGACCAGTATCACCTATGATCTTGATAATAATAGAATATGTATGAACCTTGAAGGAATGGAACATAAGAACAAAAGTTTTAACTGAGGGCTGGTGGCTCACATCTATAATCCCAGCTACTCAAGGGACAGAGATCTGAGGGTAGAAGTTGAATCTAGCTGGGGCAGGAATGTCAGTGAGACTCTCACTTCAAATTAACTAGCAAAAAGCCAGAAGAAGAGTTATGGCTCAAGCAGTAGAGTGCCAGCCTTGAATGAAAAAGCTTTAAGGACAGTACCCAAGTTCTGAATTCAAATCCCAATGGCATCTCGTGGACTTCTCTGCTTGGACTGGCCTGCAACAACCATCCTCCCAATTTCAGCCTCCCACACAACTTAGGATGGCAGGCATGTTCCACTGTACTCAGCTATGTGTTGAGAAGGAAGCTCATGAACTTTTCTGTCCAGGCTGTCCAGGCTGAAACTTGATCCTCCTGTTCTCAGCTTCCCAAGTACCTAGTATTATAGGGTAATTACAGAGTTACTGGTGTCCAGCTCAAACATTTTAATTTTGCTGAAAAAATATAAAACATTGCTACCTGGTCAGAACTAAAGACTTAGATATTGAATAAGTAAATCTATATTATGAGAAAATGTACTTTGGGGACATAATCATGAAAAGGTCAATAAAGAGAAAGCCAGTAAGGTTTGTTAAAGGTGGATTCTGATTGGCCTCATCTATGTAGGGAAAAGGTAAGATATACATTTCATCTCACCAACACATGAGAATAGTCATAACCCCAGACACCATTATGTCAAGTTGCTCTTTCATATTTAAGGAAACTTTTCCCAAACTCTGAAATATAAGTCACCAAGTTATGTGAGTCATGTTTATTAATATTGTCACAGGAACAGCTTACCAATGTTTATGCAGAGAGGGCCTTTTACCGTGTGAAGGTAAATTGCACTGTTTCTCCCAATTGGAATCTTCCATGATGTCTGACACACCATTTCCTAATCTCGTTTCCTTTGCACCCACTACTACAAAAACGAATGGGCAAAAGTTCATGTGCAACTTGCTATTTTTGTTTTTTCCATACACACCATTTTCCCCTGTCCTTTTATGTAACTTCCAATGTTTCTTAGGATAGGCCCAAGATTCATGTCCTAAAGGCTGGAGATTCAAATAAAGAGCAAGAATTGCCTGGAATAAGGATCAGGAGACAGGAGACTCAGTTTTCCCATTTGGAACTTATGCCACACATCATAAGCATAACAATGTTCAGGGTTTTCTGCTTCCTTTGCGAAACTTTCCTTATCAGAGCTGCACTGCTTTTATTTTTTTTTATTGTGAAAATACCATACAGAGGGGTTACAATTACATGGGCTAGGTAATGAGTACATTTCTCATCAAGCATTGTTGCCTCCTCCTTTGTTTCCCCTTCCCATCCCTTCCCATCTCCCACCCCCACAACTGCTTTTTTTTTTTCTCCTTGAGAACACACAGAATTTTTATTTCTACCTCCTAAATGCAATTGTTTGTATTCCGTTTTGCACAATAGAAGTCAGGTCTGCATGTTTTAAACTACAACTTTATGAGAGGCAGTACATAGTTTAACCCTTGCCCTTCAGTAACACCTCTGTTCTTCAGGTTATCAGGTTAAATGACACAGCTTTAGGAGGTAGACTCACTTGTATCAGTTCAGTTTTGTCTATACTGGGACGATATTCCTGAATAGGCTACAGGCTATGGGAATGGAGAACATGACATCTCTTTGCTCACAATTGTAGCTTCAGTGTCTTGCACAGGTGTTCTTCTTACTCACAGTTGCATAGGTACTAGCGCTGTAGTTTGATGTGTTCCCCCAAAGCCCCATGTGTTGCAGGCTTAATGCCCTGAGGATAGCTTTGCTGGGAGATAATAGAATCTTTAAGAAGTAGGACCTAAGCTGGGCGCCGGTGGCTCACGCCTGTAAGCCTAGCTACTCAGGAGGCTGAGATCTGAGGATCGAGGTTCAAAGCCAGCCTGGGCAGGAAAGTTCCTGAGACTCTTATCACCAATAAACCGCTAGAAAACCGGAAGTGGTGCTGTGGCTCAAGCGGTAGAGTACTCGCCTTGAGCTGAAGCACACAAGGACAGTGCCCAGGCCCAGAGTTCAAGCCCCATGACCAACAACAACAAAAAAAAAAGAAGTAGGACCTAATGGGAGCAATGAGTCAACCTACCATAGACTGATAATACCACAGGTAATAATCTAAGGTATTTGTTACAAAATGGCAAACAGTTGATATTTATTCAGTTAATAAACGAGTCATAGGAACACAAGAAGAGCCAATGTCTTCCATTCCTGTGTGAGGTAATTTGATTGTGTGTGATGGAGCCACATTTTCCCTTACGTGTGAGCACAGTGTAACTTCCAAGAAGATTTTTTTTTGTTGTTGGCTATGGGGCCTGAACTCTGGGCCTGGGCGCTGTCCCTCAGCTCTTCAGCTCAAGGCTAGCACTCTACCACTTGAGCCACAGTGCCACTTCCAGCTTTTTCTGCTTATGTGGTGCTGAGGAATGGAACCCAGGGCCTTATGCATGCAAGGCAAGCATTCTACCACTGAGCCACCTTCCCAGCCCAAGAATATCATTTTTATGTTGGAATTTTCCAACTTTGGATTTAGATGGTAGGGAAGGGAGTATGATTAATAAATCCACTGATGGAGATTTACTAGACTTGATGGCCTCAAAGAAGAGGACTCTCAGAAAGATGCAAGTTATGTAAACACATGGATTTAGAATAGTCCAGTCTAACTCTGTAAGCACTGCCCTAGGCTTGAGTATTATATATTATCATTCTCACTGAAGAGACCACACCAAGAATTGCTGGGGAGAGGGGAGTGATTGGAGTACTCAGTGGCATAAATAAGGGAGAAAAATTCTGTGCTCTTGATTTTTAGGTCACCTCTAGGTCATCCCTGACATTCATCCTTTACACAGGGTTGTATAAAGCAAGTACAGACAGGGCTGTGACACTGTGTTGTGGGGGAGAAGAGAAGGACACCACTTGGAAATGCCCATTACCAGGGGGGAATGTGTACAGCCTATGATAAGGCGGGCAGCAAGCTCAGTATTCTCATAAGCAGGAAGGTTCATGAGCAAGTGCTCACTGGAAAACTTCACAGGATTCCAGGAACAACTTGGAATCTCCCACTGGCTCTTTTATCCGACACCCCAGTGTAAACAAGTGACTTGCCAGTGGTAAAGCTGGGTTGGTGGCATCAGAGATAGTTCGGCCCGTCTTTTGTAATCCTGCCTCATCAATAGTTACTGCATTGACAATACCATTCCCGTTTTCCCACATGTATAGTTTCCAGATTAATTCAAAGTCCAGTACATATACCTGGATTACCTTTTACTCTTCATGCTTTAATAGTCTTGGAGACATTCTATTGTCTGCTTGCCATATTAAGCACTAGATTGTAACTCTATAAATTTTATAAAAGCAGAAATGTAAAGAAGAAATCAGCTGTGAAAATGGCTTGGTGATAGTGCCATCCTACCTTGACCATCGATGGCAAACTTACTATTATTTTTACTGATACAATTGTTGGGGGCTCATCCTTTTCCCTACCAAAGGGCTTAGTCTATTTTTGTTTATAATTGATTGCTTGGACTGTCACAGAGCAATTTACATTACAACTTATCATAATTAGTTATCATTTGCAGTTCCTTAACGTAAGTTGCATTTTATCCTTAGCAATGGATTTTTCTATGTATCTCCATAAAGCAGCAATCAAGAAAAATGGAAGAGAAAAGACAGAAAGAAAAACTGTGTTAGATTTTCTTTAAAAAAATTTTTTTGGCCTAAGGTATCATAAAATACATTTTCAGAGAAGCCATAAATATAGAGCATTTTTGCTTCTATTGATCAAATCAGTCCAAGTGAAATTAGTAAGAGAAAAATGAACCAAACATTTGTGAAAAGGTGGTATTCATTTAGCAAAAGTGTTTGGATTGGAGTGACATTAGTCAGAAAAACTTTATGTCAACAAGCAGAATCCTTCCAGGAACATTCAAAAGGGGGATTTTTCTACTACAGGAAAGGATGATGAAAACACTAGAGCATATTGGCATAATAGTAACTTCCTGAATAGAATTCTAATAGCTCAGCAAAAAAGAGACAGGACTGCCAAATGGCCTTGCATTGAACTAAAAATCTGTATAGCAAAGTAAATAGTCTCTATACCAAAAAAGATAGCTTACAGAATTGAAGAAAGTCTGTCAGTTTTATTTCTAACAAGTGGTTAGTACGACAATATAGAAGGAGCTCAAAAAACTAAACTCCCAAAGAATCAAGAACCAAATTAATAAATCACAAATTAACTGAACAGATAATTCTTATAAGTAGAAATACAAATAGCAAAAGTCCATGAAGAAATATTCAACGTTTCTGGCCAATGGAAATGGAACTCAAAATGGCACAAGAGTTCATTTCACTTCAATCAGAATGGCAATCATCAATAACACAGACAAGTGCTAATAAGGATGCCCGGAAAAGGAGCCTTCATACACTAATTGGCAAGAATGTGAACTAGTCCAACCACTATGGAAATCACTATGGAGGTTTCTCACAAAACTAAAAATAGAACTACTATATAATCCAGTAATATTGATCCTGGGAATATACCTAAAGGAATGTAAATCTGGATAAAAATAGACTTACTTATGCACCTGTGCTCATTGTATAGCTAACTGATGCTAATATAAAAGGTAAAGAGAGACTAGGGGAGATTCTTGATGACTCAATCACTTGTCACATATAAAGATTATAGGATTTGGAGGCAATCTGTCTCTTGTCAATAAGTTTAATTTTGTGTTCTTTTTTGTGTTCTTTTTTTTCTACTACCATACCATGTCAACCCAAAAAGAACATGAAAAATAAATAGGTTGGATCACGACAAACAGAGTTTACACATAGCAAAATTCAAGGAAAATAGATACATTTATTAGTCAGAGTCACACTAAAGAGTCTTTATACCTGTTATCTATTGATTCTCACTGGCCATTTATAAAGGTAGTATGGTTGAGCGCTGATGGTTCATACCTGTAAACATAGCCACTTAGGAGGCTGGTATCTGAAGATGGTGGTTTGAAGCCAGCCTGGGCAGGAAACTCCATGTGACTTATCTCCAATTAATCGCAGAAAAAGCTAGAAGTGGTGCTGTTGCTGAAGTGGCAAAGTGCTAGCCTTGAGCAAAAGGAACTTAGGGACAGTGCCCAGGCCCAGAGTCCAAGGCCCAGGGCTGGAATAAAAATAAAATAAATGGTAGTAGTAGCAGTAGTAGTAGTAGTAGTGTGAACAAACACTAGTAGCAGTAGTAGTAGTAGTAGTAGTGTGAACAAACAGTAGTAGCAGCAGCAGTAGCATGTGAACAAACAGATGATTCTGATAACTTTGCCAAGTAGATCTCACTACAAACAGTAGTAGCAGCAGCAGTAGCATGTGAACAAACAGATGATTCTGATAACTTTGCCAAGTAGATCTCACTTAAGACCATACTCTGACTGAAGTAAGCTGCTTATTTATTGCTTATCTTCAGGAATACTGTGATTAGTCTTTCAATGCAGTGAAGCATTAGATGATTTCTCAAAAATTGGCTTTCAAGCCTGCTACGTGTGAGGCCAAGGGTTCAGTACTCAGCACCAATAACAAACAAAACCAGCAAAGGCACTGATTCCTGAAGGTTCGTAGAAGCATGATAGATCAGATTTTCTCCCATGCAACATGTTCTGAAATCTAGACAAGGAGCAACAACAAGAATAAACAGCACAATGACCACAGAGAGAAGCATTGCCACAAGGACATGTTTCATGGGGGGAGACTTGTCAAAGGAGATCTGACCTTGGCTGCCTTTCACATTCCTTGCCACCAGTCTGCCATGGTTGGTAGGGGGAAGAGTATGTTAGTTTCTTATGCAGAACTATTATTAGCATTTTCTAATTATGTAAAAATGATTTCCTCTGATGACATTTCTAACAGAACCCATTATTTTAGTTTTCTTTCCCTCATAATGCTTTTAGGAGCTTATAATCTTGGTGGAATTCTCAGATACAGAGAGTTGCTAAAGTTTCCTTTATTTAATCGAGGTGACTAGTGATTTGACAGTAGTGGTTGACAGGTTTATTTTATCTGCGTGGCAGTGGGAGTCTATTTTCAGTGTGTGTGCTGTGTTCCCAAGTATAAGGACTTTACTAAGTGCTGAATAAATTGTACTTTCCTTTGATTCTAGACCTTGCTGAAATGGTTTAAAAACTTGAGTCTGGGTCATCAAATCCATCTCCCTGCTACTTTGCAGGGTCAATAGCTTGACTGTGTACTGAGCCAGGCTGGGTGGATTGGAATGGAGGGAGGTGTAGATTAAAACTTCCACATGGATATAGATGGATGTGGGTGTGTGTGCTGGCTGTCTGGGAGGGCAGCAGTGATGGAAGAGCAAGCCAAGTGGAATCTGAAGATGGATGAATCTGCTCGGCTATTACCAAGACTGGCATGGACTTTAGCCAGGAACTTTAAGCAACCTCCTTTAAGCATTTGAAACCCATAGGGGTCCATTTCCTATCCTTTTTCTCCAAGGATGATTTTTCATTTGCAGTCTCCGGGATTGCTTCATTTCTAGTCTTTGAGCAGAATTGTGCTATCCTCATTGACACAGAGGAGCTGTGAATCTGGTTCTTCTGTCCTAAAAACAAAGAATGGAGGGAAAAAAATGGATGCTGTTCCCCATGACCCTGCTCCTTAAGCAGTAACCTTAGCTCTGTTAAATGAGAAGTCAGAAAGATAACTTTTTCCCTCAACAGACAGTGCAAACCAAAAGTGTTGACACAAATATGTTTCCTCTATCTTGGAAGATATGGGTCTAGAATTTACAGTGTGGAAAATTGTAAATGTGCTAATGTTTTTTAGTGTTCTGAGTTGAACCTTGCCTCTTTTTATTGCAGCAGAAGAACTAGATGGGTCCTGAAATGGCAAGACTCTGACAAGCAATGCCATTCAAGGATTCATCTAGCATGTCTGTGATCAATGTTTACTGTATGTAAGTTTGTCAGGGTTGGTGGAGAAGTCAAAACCAGAAAGTATCACCTCTCTCTCTCCAAGGAATTTGTGGTTTCAGTGAGCAAATCCCACACATGAAGTAATGCCAATCAAACAAGTTATATTCTATAATTAGGAATAACATTATTTGGATAAAGGCAGTAAATGTTCAGAGAAGGTAAAACCTCAGTGAGAATGAAAATAGTCAGGTTTGGCTATCTTAGAAGATGTTGGCTTTGAGTTTTGAGCAGCATGTAGGGCAGGGGTGAGTAGAAGATGAAAGAATCATTCCTAAAACAGGACATGTATAAGGAAGTAGAAAGATAAGACTATTTAAAATTGAGGGGAGAGAAGGACACAGTGTTTCACATATCATCAATGAAATTACTGGTGTAGGGAGGTTCCGTACTTTAGAAGGCCTTGAACAGTCAGAAAGGACTATATTTGATTTTAGAGTGATGCTGTAGGATTATTAATTTGCCAATGGGATTCAAGGGGTATTGGAAGAGAAAGAGTGTGGACTCTAAGAGGCTACTGGAGAGTGGCATTGAAGAGAGTTTGGTCTAGATTTATCAGCTTTACAACTTTTGACACAGGGCTACCTGTATTTAGACTGTGATGTCTCTGAAGAGCAGGTTTCTTGCAGAGGTAATTTAAATAACAGGATACTGCCAGTGGGAGCAGGGGTGGGCCATTGTACAGGGAACCTAATGACCATGAATGAATTGCTGTTGGAGGTTGCTGATCATTTTGCTCACTAGGTCTCAGACATCTGAGAAAATGAATAGTCAATGTTCTTCTGTCCTCTGTTACTCAGAGTATTTCTGCTATTGGGTTTTGGTACCAAAAACTAGAGCTCATCATCAGTCTGTAATTCAGGTTAATTCAGTGATCAAGGCCTGGAGTGGCTGGCCAGCTGGGACACAAAGAATAAGGGGAGGAGTTTGAGAAACAATCTGTAGCAAACACAAAAGACTGAAAGAGCTGGGAAGGTGGCTCAGTGGTAGAGCACTTGTCTAGCATGCTTGAGGCCCTGGGTTCGTTTCCTCAGCACCACATAAGCAGAAAAAGCTGGAAGTGGCCCTGTGGCTGAAGTGGTAGAGTGCTTGCCTTGAGCTGAAGAGCTGAGGGACAGTGCCCGGGCCCAGAGTTCAGGCCCCATGACCAGCCAAAAAAAAAAAAAAGACTGAAAATTCTAGTTTGGGGAAGAGAGAGAGAACCAGAAGGCTGTGAGGAACCCAGCATGGTGTGTGGGAAACTGTGGTCTGGACCTATCTCCCTCGTGAGGTTCCTCTCTATTTCAGGATGCCCTCCTGCCACTCAGGTGGAAGCTATCATCTGACCTATTAAATGGAAGACCAGTGGAGTTAATGTACTGAAGCTTGTGGCAACAGAAACAAACATACAATAAGCAGGCAGAGCAGCCACAAAAATTTGTTCTCATTCTGGTCTTTGGCTTAAAGTTGAGTTACATTCTTTCACAAACTAGTAAGTGCCCAGTGTGATTTATTGCTGAATCTTTGGCTTCTGGAAGCAGAGCTATTAGAAGCCAAACTTGTTTGGTCTAGAAGGTTCTGCTGAAAGCTCTGTCTGTAAGAGGTGCTTAAAAGCTGTTTTTTTTCTCTGAGAAATATTGACTTCTTACTTGGACCCATGACTTAACTAGATGCAAGATAAAGGATAGTCAACCTAGTCTCCTCTCATTTTGTTATCTATACCATTCTGGACTGTAGTCACTGGGCAGCCATCTTGTAAGCCAGGAAGAGACAGACAGGAGCCTGACCACCTGACAGGCATCATGGACTCTCACTGTAAACTGTCACGCCACCTCTGGCCACCTCTGAACACACTTTGACTTGGGGATGTTTTAACATTGCATACCTTTGTCACTCCTCCACCCTGTACCCTCAACTCTCCCTTTAGCTTTCTTCTCCCTGAAGATAGCTAAAGATTGAACATATATGAACATGCTATTTTCCTATGGCAGCCACATAATAATTCTTTCTTTGCCCTTCACCATGTCTCTTTATTTGGCATAGAGGGGTAAGGAGACAAACCTACTGAGAGTATGGAATCCCTGGAGTTTGGTCTTGGGTGCTAAAATCTCCAGTTTCATGCCCAGCAGTAACATCCAGCCCCAATTCTTCCTATCCATTTTGTTTCCCCTTCTCTCATAGAGACCTTTACCCTCTGCCCCAGGTTTTGTCCTCAGTTTTACAACCTTTTTTTGGAACAAATAAACAAACATCTGGAATCATGTGGTATTTTTAATTAAAAAGTTTGTGTTTGGCTAGAAATAGGAAAATCATGAAAAATGGCCTGTCGGGGAGCTCAGGAAGGCCAAACGGATGACGTCGCTGGCTGTAAGTGGGTTGAAATTGAGGGAAGTGAACACCTGTTCAGTACAGCCTGCGTCCTCTAGTGTCCCCCTCCCAGCCATTAATATTTACAGCTTTTGGTTGTTTTTTTTTATCCATTCTAATGAAATTTTTTAAAGTTTGGACTGATTGAGAGAGGGCTTTTGCTTTTCCAATAACCTTGGATTTGCTGGAATGTGTATATTTTATAAAAGGGTGTGGTATTAGGATTTTCAGGTTTTTCATTTCCCCTACTCAGAATTCCATATGCTTCAGGTCACTTCAGGGGCGTGTTCTGCTTCTTCCATCAGTCATAAGAACTGCTAACAAGTTGAGGCTGTGGGAGACAGGACAGCATGGAGGGGCTGGAGGCTCTGCCTTCAGGCATCCTGCAGTCTAATCAGAGACACTGGGACCCCTTATAGAAAGAAAGCTGAGGCCAGGCTAAATACATGCGCGAATGCTGGAAAGGAAGTACACGAGACAAAATTAGGATGAATTAATTTTAAAACACCTCACTTGGCTTCATTCATGATTCTACAGTAGCACAATCTTTTATTCTGTAAAATAGATAAATGTTCTAGTAAGCTGAAAAGAAGGGGTTGGTGTATTGACTGAGAAGGACTGAAGAGGACAGAAACAAAGACCAACAAGTGAGTGAGCATTTCTTTTTAAGGTAGTGATCAAATTAAAAAAACAAAGCATCTGGTTGGTTAATACCAGATTAGGATTTAAGTACAGAGAGATTCATTTTCATGCCAATTGAAATGAATATGTTTGGGAAATTCTCCCTCCTAATTTCCGGGAAGGTCCAGTCACTTGTTTCATTTTGGTGGATTTTAGTGTAATTGGCTCCATTTTGGTTTAAGCTTGACGTGTTGGGGACTCAGACCTCTTCTGGTGTTTAAGAGGAGAAATGAGTGGAAATATCCATGGATGGAAGTAAGAAACTGAGTTTAAAGCAACTTTCTCTGGGGGATTTCAGACCAAGAAAGAGAATTTGGAGAAGCCAAGTAGAGGTTCCTGTCTAATTGCAGACTGAAAATAGGTAGGAGTAGCGTTATTTTTGAAGAATCTAATTTGGTGTATGAGAAAAAGACATACCAAACTCCTAACTTCCCAGCCCATGCCTCAAATATGTTAATAGAACTGTAGGGCAGTTAAGTTGACCTTGGAAAGCAATGCTAGCATGTGGGCCCTTCTATAGAATAAAGCCAGGAACAGCAAAAAACAAAACAAAACAAAAAAACCTAAGCGGAAGAGAAGTTTTATTGGAAAGGGAAAGATAAAGCTGCCTAAGAAGCAGACAGAACTAAAGCTGGTGATCCAACCTCCAGTGTTTGGGAGTTCGCTTTAATCCCCTATTCAGGAATTTGGGAGCTAAGTGGGGAAGGGGTTTTTGTTTGTTTGTTTCGTTTTTATTTTTTCCCAGGAAGGCCAGTAGCATTTCAACTGGACCAGTATGGAATATATACTTTCAGTAATGCTGGATGATCTGGTCCCTGGAGGAGAGGACAGCACAATTGTCCTAAGGACACCAATGGAACACAGCTATTTGACCCTAGAGGCCACTTGTTATCTCCTATCCCTAGCAAGAGAAGATGTAAACATTGTATTGTGCTATCTTCCTGTCCCTAGCAAGATGCAAACATTGTAAAGGTGATAGGAAAGTTTATTAGAAAAGAAACTCAGCAGAGAAAGAGCACATGGCAAAGACAAGGTATAGGAAGACAACCCTTCAGTCCATCTCAGACATCTTGTTCTGTCTTCTTAACAGATCTTGGCCTTTGGCTAAACAGGAAGAACTGGAGTCTGTGGGAAGATAGCTTTCTGGTTGACAGTTCTTTCTGTTTCCTAAAAGGTTTTGACACCAGAGATTTACTTTCTTAGCCTTATTTCTCCATTCAGTTTTGTCCTTTTTTATTCTTTTGTAGCCCTGTCCCCATTGTCAGGAAAGCTTTGGTTTATCCAGTTATTCTGACATCTGCAGGTTTTATAGACTGAAATTCTCTGATTAGCTGATTTTTCTATTAATTCCTATCCATAGGATGTAGATAATCTTATCACAAAGGTTAGGTATGATTATTTTCTATTTCTGATTAACTTCTCTGCTAAGCATGTGATGTATTATAGAAGTTTTGTGTGTACTGCGATGAACACAAGAACACTGAGCAGTTGGGCTGTGCATAGTGTAGTTCTCTGATGTGTCTCTTTGAGGATTTACACTGGGCTGAGGGTTATTCAAAGAACAAAATGAGAAGAATCTTTTGCTCTTGTTGTTGTTATTGTTGTACCAAATTAGATGAGATATGTTCAGAGGCTGAAAATAAAGTGAAGGCCTTTACATTAAATCTGAGGAAAGGGCAAATATAGTTGAACTCTGGTGGCTACTGACAGAAGAAGATGACAAATTCCTTGGACTTGCTCATTTGCCTTTGAAGTGGCCTGAAGGAAGTGAAATATAACTATACAATGGTTAAAATCCTGACTGGATTGGATCAGGAGTTGTTTTAGGTCAAGGCTAGTTTAGCTTTTTGATCAAACGAAATCAGTGTTTTATCTCAACCCTTCTGTACTTCTGCAACAAAGCTATAAGATCATGCTGAACATAGCTCCAGTGTTGCCAGAGTTCCTCATCCTCAGCTCTTTATTGTTCTTGTGCATCTGTTTCCTTAAATAGTCTCAGCAGAAGCATTAGCATGAAAATGAAAGAGCACAGCAACTTGGAATTTTCCATTTGAAGCTTCCTTAGTCTATGGGGTCAAAGTTCTGTCCTTCGGGATGCTAATGCAAACTGTGTGCTGTTCCTGGGCAAACTGTTTCTCCACTAAATGACAAAGGAGATGGGAGCCAGAAAAATAATGCAATGCTAATTCCCAAACACAGACTTGCTCAGAGGAGGCCCCACTTTAGATTGTTGCTCCCCCTTCCCCATTTCTCTTCCCACCCTCCCCCCAAAGGGGAAAAATATCCTGTGTTTTTAGGACAGACATCTGTGGGAGAGTAATAAAACATCTCCCTTGTGGATTAGCTCTTTATTCCTTTATTTATCTTACTATAGCTCATCAGTTTCTTCCAAATCAAGGAGAATCCAAGAGGATAAGACACAGTCCTTTTTTGTTTTTGATTAAGGAAAGCCATACAACAGTCCTCCTCTGCAAGTTTTCTTTTCTCAAGGGACAGTGTTCTTACTTGTGTCTAATTTCTCCCTTTCTTCATCTGCTCTCCTGGAATCTCTCTGGAATTTTTACTTCACATAGTGCTGAAATCAAATAATCAATGTTCTCTTGAAGGAAGGGCAGGGCATACTGCTGTATCTGGGCCATTGTGAAGCACAGAGGAACTAGGAGAGCAGAATGAGCCTACTCTATCCACTCCTTTCTTCTATCAAATGCCTGGAAAAAAGTATTTTTTATCTAGCACACATCAACTGAGCATGTACTGTGTGGTAAGTCTCATTCAAAACAAGGGTAGAATGATGCATAAAGCAGTACTGAGCTCAGAATAGCATACTCGAAAGTACAGTGCTTTGGAACACTGAGCAACTCTCTCTGGAGGACCCTGGGAATCCTCAGAAGCAGCTCATAATTCATATCTCTCTGACCCCTCATCTTCCTATCTCCTGTCTCCCTTTGTCTCTATCACCCACCTCCAAATGTTATAAGGTGAATCATCCCAGAAGCCACATTTTAAAATATAGAATATTGGAGTCTTTATTAATATACAGTTAATAGGCTGCAGGCCGCCAGTTGTTACAAAGGCCTGCAGCATGGAAATACACATAACACAACTAGAAAACATGCTAAAGAAGAAAGAAATAACAAAAACAATACCAACAAGTCAATTCAGCTCCAATGGAGAGCTGAATTGGGATGCAATGATGACTGGAGACAAGACAGGAGAAGGACACAGGACAGGATCACAGAGACACATGTGGCATGGAGTCTACGGCTAGGCTGGTCTGGGCCTAAATAGGTCGGCACCGGGAACAGATCCTCAGGAAATTCCCAGTCTCAGGCACTAGACTGACAGATGCAGTAACCTATCAGCCAACTGCCTGCACCTGCCTTCCAGGTTTCCTTCCTCCAGCATGAAGACAAGATGCCAGACCCTACCATCTACCATGTGGCCAATATGGCACTGGCCAGACCTGGCCTCCTTACTTAAGAATTCTTCATCCCTATGGCAGGCCACAAAAACTAGAGCCTTCTTTCTCTAAAGCCAGGCAGGAAATTTGAGAATACTATTCTGTTCTTCTTCTGCCCTGTCTTTTCTGGTAGTGGCTTATAAAGTGTGCATTTCAGAAGGGGTCTTGGAAAATCCAGAAGAAAAAAAACACTACAGTGAGAAGACAAGAAAAACACAAAAAAGGGGCTGGGAAGGTGGCTCAGTGGTAGAGCGCGTGCCTTGCATGCATGAGGCCCTGGGTTCGATTCCTCAGCACCACATAAGCAAAAAGAAAAAAGCCAGAAGTGGTGCTGTGGCTCAAGTGGTAGAGCGTTAGCCTTGCGCTGAAGAGCTGAGGGACAGCACCCAGGCCCAGAGTTTAGGCCCCATGACCAGACCCAAAAAACAAAAAAGAAAAACACAAATAAGACTTGCTGTTTCCTCCTGTAATACAATGTATTTGGTCACACTTTCTGTGCAAATTCATTTCTACGTAGCTGACCATTTGTTATTGGATCTATGAATAAAAATAAGACTCTGTTCTGGGTCTTCATGTGAAGTCTTCACTTTCCCATAAAACTTTGATGACATAAATGTATTGAGCTTTTGTTAGCTTGTCTTTTGTTATAAGCATCAGCTATGACTATTAGGATCAGTAAGGAAAGATACCACAAGGAAAGGTATCTGTTCCTATACCAGACCAGTTTTTCTTCACTGAAAGCTTTTCACTTTGTGGTGTGAGAGAAAATTAAACAGTAAGGTAAAAACAAAAGCACTGTGTAATATGTTAGCTCTAAGTACTACTATGAAAATGGAAGTGGGTAAAAGAGATTGCAAATCAGAAAAAGCACTACCAAGAATGTGGTGTTGGAGTGATGACCTGGAGGGTTGAGGGATGGAACTCTGCCCAGGCAGAGGATGGGATCAATGCAAAGACCTGGGGTAGGTCAAGGTACATGAGGTATAGTCAAGAGATTGGATAAGAATCTGGTATTAGATGAAGTCAGAACAGTATTAAGGTCAAAAACTGTAGACCAACGTTGACAAAATGTTTGCACATTAAAATCTTAAAGGCTTTATTGGAGCAGATATTGATTCATAAACTGTACAGGACTGAATCACAAATGGTTTAAGGCTTTACTGAGAAGGTTTAAAGAGAAATGTATGTAAGATATTTACCAAAGTAAGTCAAAGAAATTATTTGATTGGCCAAAGTGGAAAGCAATTACATTTCACTTTCGATTGGAGGCTTCTAATTGGTTAAGCTTAATTTTAATTTTACTATTTGCATTGAATTTGGTTTTAGTTTGCTGAAGTAGAAGCCTTGGTATAGAGGCAATCTAACCTAAACAACTCCTAACTGATTATCTTAACACCATTACATGACTAAGACACAGAAGCCATTTCAAGGCTTAAGAAGAAATGCTCAAAATAACATGACCCTTCTCTTTATTAAAAAGTGACACCCTTAAATGAACAATTAATTGGAAAATAAATAAGGGACATTGTTGTTGATCAGAATCTAAGGCAAATCTAACTCTTTGCATTATAGAAAAGGTAAAAAACCACAAATTAACCTAGAAAATTGAAATAAAAGGGTGGATGAGCTGCTTGTAGAGGCACATGCTTGTAATTCCAGGTTTATGGGAAGCTTAGTTGTGAGTTTGAGGCCAGCCTCCAGCCTATGAGTCTCCATCTCAAGAAAAAGCAGAACATTCAAAAAATAAGGAGAAAATAGATGAATATGAACAAAAATAGATCAGGGGGTCATAGTATGTATATTGCATGGTAGAATTCAAGCAGAAAAACATAGGAGACAAAGACCAGTACTTTATATAATACTGAAGAGTAAAATGCATGTTAAATAAAACAGTTATGAGTAGCCATATAACAAAATGAAATGCCAATACTCACCAAGGAGTAACAACCATAGGCTGCAAAAGGAGAAAGAAAAGCATACTTTTCACAAAGGATTCTCCTCTACCTGTCTTACTTAATGAAAGATCAGTGGGAGAAAAAAGTATACATGACATCTAAATAGCAAAATTCTTATGAAACTCCAGCACCCTAATAATTCAGGGTATACTTTTTTCAAGTGCATATAAAATTTTATTGTTCTTTCAGTTCAAGTGGTTGCATAACAAATCAACCCCAAATTCAATGGCATTAGAAGCATTTTTATTGTGGTCCTAGACTGTGTAGGTCAGGAATTCCAAGATAGAACGATAGGAATGTCTTCTCTGTGTTCTGTAATGTCTGGATCTCAGTAGAAGAGTTGAAGATGCTCTGGGAGCTAGAGGCATCCAAAGACTCAAATGTCCAATGCTTTGTGGTTGCTGGTGGTGTTTGGCCAGGAATATCTCCTTTTCTTCTCCGTATGGATTTCTCCATATGGCTACCTTCATAGTCTAGTTTGGGCTTCCTTATAGCATAGTGGAAAGACAGAGAAAGATCCAGGCAGAAGTCCTATCACCTTTTAGGACTCACATCTCAGAAGTCTTACAGCATGAATTTGGCCATGCTTCATTCATCCAGGTAGTCACAGAAATCTTACTCAGGTACGAGGGAAAGAAAAACAGATTCTACCCCTTAATGGGATAGGATAGGGGTTCTCCAAGATTATGTGGGACTAGAAATATTGCTCTGCCCATTTTTGGTAAGCACAATTTTCTATAATAATACACTGCATTGCAGAAAAAGTTTCAACAATTTTTAGTAAATAGAACCTCTTAGGTAACTGTATAGCAGATTACAAAAAATTCATTCTACCCCGAGATTTTCTAGTAGTCTTTAATCTCAAGTGAAAGATACCATAAAAATCCATCTATAGAGCAACAGGGGAAACATAATCATGAAATTATTACCTCTCTGAACCTTTGGAAAAAAGGGCTTTCAGTTCACTTTAGTTTCAAAAATTAACAAAACGAAGTTTGTTTCTGATTTTTAAACAAGAAAAATCAAATCTCAATGAGAAATAAAAACAATAGCTTGGATATTCTGTGAAAGAGTTATGATAAGAAAAATTATTTTGAATTACAAGTATTATAAAATAAAAATGAAAATGATATGATAATGGCATACATGACACTAAATGAATGGAAAAGATTATGATGCCTAGAACAAGATTAGTATATAATAAAGGGGTTTCTATATGAAGCATGTAACTTAAACAATCAGTTATGCAAACCAAGTAAGAGTGAAAGGAATTTTTAAAGTTAAAATGATATTAATGAGGTAGAAAATAAAATGTGTATAAACAAATATATATATAAAATTGTTGTTAGTCAAGGAAAATTAAAATGCAAATAAAAAATAAGAAGCTACAGAGACAGGACAAAAGTAAAATGAATCCAATCAAGATCAGATTGATAATTTCCTAGAAAATAATTTCCCAAAACTGACAACAGATTGATTTCCACAGGCAAAAAAAAAAGTTATAAATACATCTCACTTATCCCTCAGACTTATAGGCAATGTTTATCAAACATTGAACACTCAGTAGTGTTGTGGTAAGTGTTTAACACTGGGTTTTGGAAGGGGTTCTCTTCACACATACATAAAGACACTACACACACTCACACACATACACACACACACACACACACACACGTACCTCCAGTAAAAAAATAATTAAATATCACTTTACGATACTGAATACAATACAGTAGTAAATAAAAGATTAACTATGGCACTAACAGAAAGATCTCTGAGACATATTTTTTGGGTGAAAACCAAGTTGACTATCAAAGACTATATTGTACATTAGAATTTATTCATTTAAGCATAAACTATACACACAGGTACTATAAAGCACAAAATTACAAATGCATGTTCCCCCACACTTGTGCCTCTAAAAAACAAAAAGCATAGAAGCAGTTGTGAAAGAATGCAATGAAAGCCCCTAACAATAGTTTCTTCTAGAGGAAGGAAGACCTGGATTATATGAGAAAGAGAAGACTCTGAAAAGAACTTCAGCTGCTTTCATATTTGAATATTTATAAAAATGTGTTTTATTTTAGCACTACTAGTAGTAATATTATACTAATACTAATAATGATAATGACTAATACTGATAAGAATGATCAGAAGGACAACCCCCAAAGAGAATGATTTATAACTATTTTGGAGACTTTGCAGATTTGTCTCCCCAAGGCCAAGTGATTAAGAAGTTCTTTCTGTGAAAACATTCCCTCTCTTCTTCACATTTAAATCTTTGTGTGTTGACAATCCACAGGCCACTTTCTGTACTCTATCACTGTTGAAGGTATTCACATGAATCAAACATTCTGGCAAAAGCAGAGATAGAGAGAAAAACAATAGAGGCCCTTGCATATATTGTATAGCTTACTGATTTATTAGCATGGGAAAGAAGACATCAGCATTAATAATGGTTACTGAATGATTCCTTAAAACCAGGCACTATGCTGGTGTCTTACATATGTTTGTAATCTACTTAATCCTAGAAACATCTCCTAAAGATGGATATTATCTATTTTTTAAATATGAGGAAATTGAAGCTTATAAAGATATTGTATTGTTTACCTGGAGTCCCAGTGCTAATAAGAATCCTTATTAGGAGCCAAGTCAGATCTATTACTGAAACCCATGTTCTCTCCTCTTTCCCCCATCAAATAAATGGGGCCATAGAACTAAGCTGAATACATTTTAATATGTTCCTTGATGACTTAAGAAAGCACTTCTGGGGGGCTGGGAAGGTGGCTCAGTGGTAGAGTGCTTGCCTTGCATGCATGAGGCCCTCGGTTCGATTCCTCAGCACCACATAAGCAGAAAAAGCCGGAAGTGGGGCTGAGGCTCAGGTGGTAGAGCACTGGTCTACAGCTGAAGAGCTGGGGGACAGCGCCCAGGCCCAGAGTTCAGGCCCCACAACTGACAAAAAAAAAAAAAGGAAGCATTTCTGTTTTTTCCAGAGTTTCAGGAATCCTATTATGAACATCAATCATCAGAGTAATAGTGAAGCATGGAACTAATGGTTAATTAGTGATAGCCACTTTGAAAGAAGCAGATTCGTGCTGAGTTGACTAAATTCAGTGCTTTGGTACACTTTAAGGTGAGCAAAATCACTGGTGTGAGGTTTTTGTTTTTTTTTCATAGACATTTAATTGTCTTTTCTTAATGGACCAAATATTCCAAAGGTCTTTTAGATTAATTCTAAGTATTCTGTCTTTACTAGTACTTATTTAAATCCTTTAAAATAAAGGATTTAAATAAGTTCTACAAGTATTACATACATGACTCACTTTCCCCCTACACTGAAATCTATAGCAAAAGATCTCTTATCTCTACAATCTGAATGAACATGAGCAGAAAGCAGGTGTCCTACACTGAAGGC
Source organism: Dipodomys ordii (assembly GCF_000151885.1). Classification (NCBI taxonomy): domain Eukaryota; kingdom Metazoa; phylum Chordata; class Mammalia; order Rodentia; family Heteromyidae; genus Dipodomys; species Dipodomys ordii. The sequence goes on from NW_012267302.1 coordinate 4,732,060, forward strand.
TTATTAGACAACCCCTTGGTTATAGAAGATAAATGGCATTTAAAGAAAGCACAAGATGTCTCCTGAGTGTCTGGTAAACTTCAACAATCACCTGAGAGATACCTCCATGTGGCTGCATAAAAATGGAAATAAAAGAATGGCAAATAACCCATTGACTATGCACTTTCTCACCTGCTGAGAGCAAAACGCAATCCAGTGCAATTTTAGTACTTACATGCCTCTAGGAAAATAGACCCCCAAAAATCACCAATGCAAGCTGGAAAAAAAGTCCTTAAATGTGTGCAATGCTTGATGTTATAAAACCATAGAAGCTTGGTTGTTGTCCTGGAATAAAATGGACTAGTAATTTTGTTTTTTTATATTATCTACCAAGTATAATGATAATGGGTCACATGCAATTTAGGAAAGAATTAAGTCTAATAAGAAAAATCTCTAATAAATACTAACAGCATCATATTGGTTTTGCCATTGGTCTCACCTTCTATTAGCAATTTTTTAACATATTAAATGATCTGTAATATGTTGAAAATTAAGAAGGCAGTAAAAAAATTAAACATTCCAGTGCTATAAGCACTGTAGAAATGTTGGCATGCCTCTTCCATGAGACATGTACTAGAAGATATGACACATGCAAGTGTACGGCTAGAAGTCTTGATATAGTTATACTGAGCACTAAAGAGGTTCCGTGTAGGGGGCTAGCCCCTTTATTAACTGAGAGTGTGATCAAGTCAGTGAAAAGCAAGAGAAGTAGATACAATATCACCTCTTTCGGGTTTCTTGGTGACTGGAGAAGGAGAGTGAACAAGGTCTAGAACTCAAGCAAAGAATTTGGGGAGTTCTGTCTGTCCATCTAGGAAAATGTAGGGTGGGATAGACATGGAGAGATGTAACCAAGATGTTGTGAAAGCATATAGTAGAGTATACCTTCTAAGTAAATGTGTTTCAGTATCCCTTCCCATGGATTCAGATTCAGCAGTGGGTAGTGAACCTTTGACTTTATTGTTTTCGTGATTCTTATGCACATAAAAATTGGAAAGGACCACACTAAATACTATTATCAAGGGTCTATTGCCCTTAGTCCTCTCAGACATGAGACTTAGGAGGGTGGAAACTATTACTAGATCATGAAAACAGTGGAGGTCTTTGAGAGGGACTGAGAAAACTTCTGGAGTTTTTATTGTCAAATATTTCTTGAGCAAGACATTGTGCTATGCGAAGAGACGGCAAAGTGCCTTGAGAACATAGGAGCTTTGGAAGAAAGAGAAGACAGACATGCAAGCACAAAATGGTGTTACATATGCTGTGAAGCACCTTTTGCATGGAAGAGTGAAGACAAATGGGACTTGGTCATTGGATGGAGATTTGCATACGCGAGTAGAAAGCTTGCTTGACCTTGAAAAAGTGGCAGTGGGTATAGAGAAGATCTAGAAGGTCAAATACTTGCTTAGCATCCTGGTGTTGGTGGTAAATGGTGAATAGAAGAGAAGGACGTAAGCTGACTCCCAGGTTTTTGGCCTGAGCACTGTTTTGAAAGATGGAGCAATTTTATGAGGAATTTTGAAGGGAAAGATTTGGGGGAAGGAAGTCATGTTGAACTTGGAGTAACCACCTCTACAAATGGAGATGTGCTAAATCATAGCCTAATGAACATTTACTTTAAAAGGCTAGAGAGTAAGCATTTTGGGCTTTGAAGGCTAGTTGGACTTGGCTAAGATTTCAACTCCTCTGTCATGCAGTGTGAAAACTATTCAGATGTGAAAGTGAATGAGTATGGCTGTGTTCCCATAAAACCTTATTCAGAAAAACAGGTGGTTAGACAGATTTGGCTCATGGGACCTTGCTTACCACTGCTGCGGGGCCATGTAAAGAAGGCTGGGTAACAGAGGGAGGGATGATTGTGGGTAAACTAACATCACTATAGCACTGCAACTAGTATGGGAATACTAGGATCTTTCTCCATACAAGTACTGCACTGAATGAAGAGTTGTATTTCAGTGATTGTCTATAAAGAAATAAATATGGAAATATAAACTAAAATGACATTTTAAAAACTCAGTGGTTCAGCAAAATCTTAAAAATATGGCAATACCATGTGCTGAGAAAGTGTAGCATGTACAGAAAGTGACAAAGATACTTCTAAGGCAGTGTGAGCTACTGTATCTAGGTTGGAAAACTATTATTTTCTATTCAGTTTGAGTTCGTACCTACTCAAAAGATCTTAGTATTGCATTCCTAGAACTCTAGCCTAGAAAAAGATCAATATAAACAACTAGTCATGGTTTAGTTTATAATAGCAAACAAACTCAAAAACATGAAAACAAGAAAAAAGAAACTGCAAAGTTCCAAATGATTCTTTAAATAACTACCATTCAACATGAAGGAATCTACAAAATTGAAAGAAAAGGATATTCACTGGATGATTTTGTAGAATATCGTCCTTAAAGTTTAAAATACAGGGACTGGGAAGGTAGCTCAGTGGTAGAGCACTTGCCTTGCATGCATGAGGCCCTGGGTTCGATTCCTCAGCACCACATAAGCAAAAAGAAAAAAGTCAGAAGCGGCACTGTGGCTCAAGTGGTAGAGCGTTAGCCTTGAGCTAAAGAGCTGAGGGACAGCGCCCAGGCCCAGAGTTCAGGCCCCACCACCGAACCCCCCCTCAAAAAAATTAAAATACAAAATAAAACAACATTTTAAAGGATCCTTTTCTCTGTGGCAGGACTATAAAGAAAAATGCAGGAATGAAAACGTACAATTCAAAGTAAATTTACTATTGTTAGTAAATTGAGGCAAAGAAATCTAGTCTTGTAGGAGTAATTAAAGGGCTTATTTCTTTCTAAGCCTGGTGATGCACATACAGGTATTGTGAAAATTAGTGTTCTTAGTACATTACCTATGTTGTACTTTGTCACGATGATTTTACTTTGATTTTATTTTGCCCCTCCCCCACCAGAGCAAGCTTTGTATAGTGAGAAATAAGACAACACCAATACTAATTGCATATATTTTTGAGAGATAACTGAAATTATCCTTGAAAAATTCATTTTAGGGACTTTTAGTCTGATTCAGTTTCTTTTAGTCATGTTGTCTCTCCTGGAGACTGACAGCTGGCTTCCGTGTTTTATTTGGGCAGTAGATAGAGGAGACAGATTCAGCAGATACAAGGGAGGACCAGCAAAAGAGGCTGACATGGCCAGTGCAGGGGTCATTTGAGTTTCCTGACTTTGGGGGAACAAGCCTTGTCTTGGCATAGGACAAATGCCATCAAATTCTTCCCCATCACTCAGCAAGTATTCCCACTGCAGATTTGATATTACTCCAGTCATCTGGGCTGTAGGGACACTGTGTAGTGGTTTTGTGGTGTGGAAGCTATTACCTACATAACTTTTTCCTTCTTGTGGATCACTTTGTAGTGTCATGATTACAAGGCTTGGAAGAAGATAAACTCTCTGTCCATTCCTAGTATAAATGGGCACTTGAGATGAAACCACCTCATTAATTTCTCCCTGTTGCTGAAGTAGAACCTGAATCCAAACCACAGCAACAAACTGGCCCCTAAATCTCTATTAAAAACCACCTAGGGTAGTCTTGTAAAGCTTTCTTTAAACTCAGCAGAGAATTATAAAGTCAAAAGTGAAAAATGGTACAACAAGAAAGAATCATAAAAAAATACTAGATCAGTTAAATGTAGTCAAAGGCAATTTAGTGTGAACTGGCACCAGCCCTTATTGATGTGAAGAATGTGATGTGTCAGGGGTTGGCCAGAGCCTGAGAAGAATGCGGAAGGAAAGGAGGCAGCTTCCTGTTTCTCTGCAGAGCAGGCATATGGCTAGAAGGACATATCCTTGCCTTGCTTTTGTATCAGGATTTTCAGGAAGATTATTCTAATTTTTCCACCTTGGGTCTCTCTCTCTCTCTGTGTCTCTGTCTCTCTGTCTGTCTCTCTCTCTGTCTCCCTCCTTAGCTAATACTGGTGAAGGTGCACATTAATCACTAAGGCTGCCATGATTATGCTTCTACCCTTTGTAGGCACCCTTGGTATCTTGCTTCACTAATTCTCAAAAATTATAAGATAGGTCTTATGATAATGCCCCAGAGACCAGCTGAGACTTAGACACTTGAACTCCTTTGGGTTTATACATTGAATAGTAGGATTCAGCAACCTGACCCCCAGCAGGTGTTATGCTAGAAGAGTAGTTTCTCTAATTCAGCAGCAGAGTGTACCTGCCAGTGGCTCTAGAGGAAACCATGGCTGTCCAGTGTAGCATTGAACACAAGACAGACCTGTGTTAATTCCTGGTCTTTCCACTATGTGGCTTCATGATTCTGGACAAGTAATGTGTCTACTTGTATCTCCCTGTCCCTAAACTGGGAAGAATAGTGACACCTGTCCTAATAGAGTTGATGTGAGGATTAAATTCAGATGCTTTTAAAAAGAACAGTTATAATTGCCATCACTATTTTTTTTTCTTTTTTGCTGGTCCTAGGGCGTGAACTCTGGGCCTGGGCGCTGTCCCTGAGCCCTTTTGCTCAAGGCTAGCACTCTATCACTTTGAGCCACAACTCCACTTTCAGTTTTCTGGTGGTTAATTGGAGGTAAGAGTCTCACAGACTTTCCTGCTCGGGCTGTATTAGAACCACATTCCTTATACTCAGCAACTGCTAGTGCCTGGCTTCCATCTCTATTTTTATGATTTATTATTATTAATTATTATTATATCTTTTTCACAAATGCCCTAAAAGAAAATACCTTTACTGAGAAGAATAGTAGTGAATGGAACTAACCAGGGTAGAGGAATTGGCTATTGTGCAGGTCAGTGGTGGGATGCTTTTAGACACGGCTGCTCAGAATCCGTTAATTCCAGCCTGGTGAAGGCCCTGTCCACTCTTTATTTTTGTTGTTTGTTTTGTTTTTGTTTGTTTGGGGATTGAGCTGCAGCTCCACTTTGGCTTTTTTTTTTTATATGGTTAATCAGAGATAAGTCTCATGGACATTCTTGCCCAGGCTGGTTTCGACCTGCAATCCTCAGATCTAAGCCTCCTGAGTAACTAGGATTACATGCCTGAGCCACTGGTGCCTGGCCATATGTACTCTTGATAGACCAGTTTATACCAAATGAAGCAGTTTTAGATGAAACCAGGAAATTGAATTCCTTGAGGATTCCCCCACCCTTGGTGGAAATCATTTTCACAGTCAGGCTGTAAGATTTCAGCCTTCCCCCTACCACACCATCTATCAGCAAGAGAAAGGGAAAGCTGTTTTGAAACTTCCTTTGGTTCTAGCAGATCTTCTCAGCATCTTTAGATTCTAAAGATTCTAAAAGGAGTGACTGGTTTAATGTAAATGCTTTAGAAGATCTGAAAGAGATTAGAGAAACCTATTCTAAAGGATAAAGGCAGGACAGGAGGGAGCCATTAATCTCATAGACATTCAATTCCCTTAGAACTTTTTTTTTGAGGAGGGAAGGGATGGGATGACCAGAAACAAGCCAGGCCATATGCTGTCCATTTGCAATCCTCTGAGATGTGGATTTTCCCCCCTTTCCTGACAGATCGAGGCCAATGTGGTTGCCTCATTTAAGATGGTTCTTGAACTTGAAAAGGAACTGAAAGGTTGAGACATGCATGCAGAGTAAATACAGATGATTTGACTAAAGTAGTCCTGACAAACACCAGAGCCCTCTTGATTGTCAGAAACACTCAGATGATGACATGTTGGAGGCTTCCCAGAATGGACTGTATTTTGGTAAATATGTCCACTCAGGGAACACAGAGTTAGACTGTGGAGAGTTCTAGAATGCAGAGGGAACAAGTTAATTATTCAGCCTCAACTGAGTCCTTTCACTCAAGTCATTAATCACAGTGCACAGTCTGGATGCTTGGCCCAAAGTTGGATTCTTTTTTTTTTTTTTTATGCTGCTCTCCTTCTCCAGATGAAGGCGCCTTCCAGGTGCCGGCCATTTGTGCTTTTCTCCAACCGGGTTGATTTATGGACCAGGAGATGTTGCCTGTTTTGTTTTTTTTTTTCTTCGCCTAAATTCTTCGTAATAAAGTGGATGTGTGATTTCTGGCTTTTTGCAGATCCTCAAGTTTTAACATCCGTAATACCAAAGATTTTTAAAATTAGTCTGAGGTCGGTTCTCTGTGATCTGAAGAGGAGAAATGCTGTTCTGGTTTTGAATATCAAAACTTCAGGCTTTAGGGACTCTTTATTTCTTTCCCCTCTGGTTGCAAAACTTGGAAAAGAGACTTTGTTCTGGCATTCAATCTCCCCATGCAAATGAAGGCTTGGGAACCTTGGTGGACAATCGGCTGCAGGTGTTGGACTCATCTTCCCACCCTGACACGTGTTATTCAGGGTATTATATTAAAAGGCCTTTCACATTTCAGCCAAGGCTCCAGTGACAGTGTAAGCCAATACTGAAGACTTCAAAAGAGCATCTGAGTGTGAAAGGAGGACACTGTCACACTGAGGTTGATCAGGTGCTGCGGAGCATTACCTGTTTGACTGAAAGGTAAGCCGGATCTGAGCTGATAGGAGGCAATAGATCCCTTGGGAGTTTCCCAAGTGGTAGAAGGTGTCACAGGAGAGTAATTGGAAATTGATATTTGGCATATTGCTAGGTTACTTTTTTATCCTGATCACACCAAAGGGTTTGCCCAAGAGTAACTTGTGACTAATCTATCAACTCCCACAATTCATTGCTGAAATACAACTGGCTCTTTGTTGAAAGGAATCAGCTGCTTTCTGACTGTCTGATTTCTCACTAGCATTTCAAGTGTAAAAGCCTGTGGGCTTATTTTGGGAGAAGGGAGTTGGGGAAATAGCCAGTTGTGTTTGTTGATATTTCTCTAAAACAAATCCATCCCTCACATTGGAATACTGTCCTTAAAATTCAACTCAATTCAACAGGTATGAGTCCAGAGCCTGCTGTAGGTTTTATATTATGTTGTGCATCTTGGGACATAGAAAATAAATATCAACCATGGTCTTTGCCCTTGAGGAGGCTTATGGGCTCCTAGGAAGGATGATGTGTTTATGAAACACATTTTACATGGCACGATAAGGTATCATGTATGTGCCAAAGTAAGTGGAACTGGGAATAAGTACAACAGAGAGCCAGAAAAATGAGAGCAGAGTGGACTGGAGTTGTCAGGGAAGGCTTTATGGATGAGGTGGGACAAAGACACCAATATCCTACGCCCAGAATTCTCCCTTAAAGAAATTGTAAGCAGTACAGTATCAGGTTACTAAGAGATTATAGATCCTTATAAATGAACAAAATTTGTTCAATATGAGAGTGGACTGACTTTGTTAGCTAAAAATTGAGTACATGTTATATGCCAACAGTGTGTGTGAGGAGGTAGGAAAAATGTGCACAAAGAAAAAGGATCATGTTGTGGTTCTCCAATGCTCTCTTACATAGGTATTTAACGTTACTTCAAAGTAAATGTTCTACTTTCAGTTCTCTAATTGTTCTACCTCTGAAAAGATCTTCCCATCCAAAATTTACATTAGTTGATGAGCTGAGTCTACTGTTCTATATAGTGGAAGAATGGCACATCCATCTTTGTAAGTTTTATTCACCATAAATGAGGAGAGAGGTGATGTTGATCAAGATGAATTATAGTCACAAACAAACATGTTGAGATGAAGCTCCTTTATACAACTCCTTAAAGATGGTAAAAACAATAAAAATAATAGATTGTACGTTGATTATACAAAGAAGTTATGTTGAATTAGTGTTAGGTGCTAGTCTGAATTACTGAGTTACGAATATTTGGATTAGCATTTGGAAAGTCTGAATCTGACCCAAATTTAAGGATGTAAGTGAAGCCTGACCTCTGCGGATGGAACCTTTCTTGGAATTTCCATCATTCCCCTCATCATTAGGCACTTGAGAATTAGCACCAGCTATATTTCAAAGTCACTACAATCTACAATAGTTGTATTACTCCTACAAAATGAAGAACGCCTTGTTAACTTCTGAATGAGTAGATAAAACTCAGCCATTGAAAATTGTTCTAGAAACAAAAGTCAGGATGGTAATTGTGGTGATAGTTGGTGATGGTGGCCCTTAGGAACATCACAGTCATTATTCCAAATGCCCACATAAGTTTTAAATAATATAACCACAGAATACTGGTAAGCTCAGGGAAGAATATAAGATGCCAAGCAGTGAGGGACTGAGGTGTCAGAGTTTATTTAGCTAAGTAATACCAGAAGAGGACTAGAAAATCCCCCTTTCTAGCTAGCAATCATTTTCATACCACAATGAGACCCCTGCTTAGTAACCCTTGCATTTTTACCACCAGTGTGACTGCTTTCTGAAGCTAATTTAGGTATCAAATTCAAGTAGAATTCAGTGAAACATTTTCTTTTCTCTTTTTTAAATCCAGAGGGATTGGTAGAATGAAAAGCTAAAAGAAACCTGAAATCACTCTTGGTTCCTTAAACATCAATGATGTTCTTCATCTGCAAGGTCTGTCTTGGCCCCCATGGGTGTCATGCACATGTGGTCATCACCCATCCGCATGCATGTCTGTGAATAGTGATAGGCATTCCACTCCATCATCTGTAGGCATTTTACTAATAATGGTTTGTGGGGGGTGTGCTTTTTATCATCTCATTTTGTAAATGAAAATGACAACTTGAAAATGTTTTGCAGGAAAAGTTCTTTTGTACAGCAAAGACATTCCAGTGTCTATGCCAGGGTCATCTTTGGGTTAGGTAATTCAGTGGAAGAGTTGCCATGAGAAGGAGACAAAGAATGGTTTAGGACATTTTATCTTTGCATTCTGCGGTAAGTAAGTTAATTTGATAACGAAAGGAGATTAGTGAAATTGGCAGGTTGAAAGGGTAGCACAGTTTAGAGTATGGGCAAGACCAATCAGCAAGTCCAAAAAAGAGTAAAAGAGAGATGGGCACCCTCCACCTTCTTCTAGCCTCCTCCTCCCTGTGAGGCCATGGCTGGGTTGGTGGGGAAGGGGGGAATGAAGAGAGCTTCAATGTTTGGGTTGATATTCTAGCTTTTGATGAAGCTATCTTGAAACCTTTCTTTTTCAACAGAGACAGGAAAATCAGAATGAGACCCCCCCAAAAAAGGAGAGAAATCAGGCTTGCTCCAAGTTTTGGGGTTAGGGGTGACAAAATATTACAGGATTTCTAAGTAGGATTCAAGTGAGCAGCAGGACATGTGGCCCAGGCTCTGTATCCATGCAGAGGGGTAGCCTGTTCATCCAGACCAGTGTTACCCTGAGGTAGAAGAGTTTAAGATGCTTTTTGGGGAAAGGAAGCAAAGGTTCAAAGCTGAGATTCCTGAACCAACATTCACATGGTACTTTCTGTTCTGGGGGCTGGTATACAGCCACCCAGGAAACATGGTGGCTCATGGTGCCTCTTCTACAGTGCCTAGAGTAAGTATAAAAGGAATCTCACCAAAACTCCATATTTTCACACTAGAGGATGAAACCAGGAACCAATGTCCTAGAGATACAAAGGCCCAGTTTTCTAACCACCAATCTTCCTTAGGAAGGCTTTGAGTCTGCCAGGCTTCTTCCTATACTGCTTGAAAACTCCTTATAATTATACTTGCTCTGGATACTGAGGGATGGGAGGCCTCAGGAAGAACCTCTTGATGTTAGGAAGCTCACAGCCATTGTTAAAACAGGAAAAACGAGTATAATCACAGCAGCTGCCATGTGTACGAAGCTTGTGTGACAACAGCCAAGGGAACTTGGACAATGGCAGACACCACCACAAGTATTCACCTGATTTTTTTTTTCTCATTGAAGTATAAAAACAGTAAATGGCCTCAAGCAAGCTAAAAGCAAATCCCTTGGCTTTATTCAATTCATGACTGCAGAATGTGGTGGCGGGATTAGTAAGGGCCCCAGCAGTCCTCATGAGAGACAAAATAATCATGTTCATTCACCTGCTTTAGGTGCTTTCAGAAATGACATGGTTTGTGAAAGAATATGGAATCATAACCGCCAGCCTAGTTGTCATTTTAACTTTAGGATGTCCAGGTACAAAGGGAGAGTCTATCCTTTGTTCCTATAGTACTGTAGGGGCCATCTTGTGCAGGAGATTCCCTCTTGGCATTGAGTGCTTGAGAGCCTGGGGGCACCCAAACACTAGCTTCAGAAAGTTGCTTTCACTGTTGGTGTGGTGACTTGGATTTCCCCCTGAGATGATGGGGTAGTGTGGGTCCTCCAGCTCCTTGCATTGGATAGGAGCCAGGAGGTATGGCTACCTTAGAAATGACTGAAAGCTCAGGAAAAGGGTTCATGAGCCTCTACAAGGATCAGAACAGAGTCCCATGAAAATGCTGTTGAAATAATTCATAACTTTGTTTTTGTTTTGTATATGTACAAATTACACCAGCAGATGCTCACTTCCAAACACAAATATCTGATACTATAACATCAAGCAGCTGACATAGAGAATAGTAGAATGTAGGGGGTGGTATTGAAAAAGACTCAAGTATTATTTGTCTAATCACAGGAGGATGGATGAACACAGTAGGCATTGAGAATATCAGCTTATTAGGTTTGGTTTGATTTGAAATTTTCTTTTTTTTTATTGTGAAAATACCGTAAGATTTGAAATTTTCTATTGCTTGGTTTTGACTCCAGATATTTGGCCTCTAACCTTACTGTGCATTCTGCCTTCTGTCATTGGTCATATCACCATGACCAAAGTTTGGCTAGTGATAGCATTGCTTCGGGGAATGTTGTGAGATCTGGTCTTGCTTCTCTCTGCCCTTCTACTCTGGCTCTTATGGCTATAGGCCCCAGAATACATTGCATTGTAGTCCATGGGACTAGCAAGGTGGACAAATTCCTCCACACTTGTATTTTGTCCTGTGACTGCGTTTAATGGCAGAAAACTTTGAAAGCTCAGCATGGTATAGATCAATGCTGGTGACAAATTGAAAAAGGATCTATTTGTTCATGGCACAGCCTTGAAACCTGAGGAACTCTTCTATTTAGGAATAGAACAGATCCTCATTTTCTCCTAGTTTAGTTTAGCTCCAGAAACATAAAACTGAGTACTTTCCAAAATGAGGAGATGTATAATAATTAAAGGGTCCTAGGAAGAAAAGGTTGTAAAAGAAGAAGACATAAACAGATACATTAGTATTTTGGCTAGAAGATAATAGCATTTGAAAATTCTGCAAACCTCATTTGGGATGGTAGAGTTGTTAAGGCTGGGGGGTAGATCTCTGGTTCAAAGTAAGGAAAAAGTTTTATCCTTTTCCATGTAGATTGTTCTTGATTCAATTGCCTGTCTTAAGTCTAAAAGCATTTTTTTCTTTTTACCTTGAGTTGGTCCGGTGGTATTGCTTGACTTCTTTGGGTTACAATATTAATATGACAATCTGTGAGGGGGAACCAAGGCTGCCAGTGTTAAAGATGGTTTCTTATTAGCTCACCCAAGAATCAGGAGCTATACTTTTGTGAATAGTTGAAAAGTCGAAATGAGATGATTATTCTATTGTGGGATGGATTAAGTATAGTTCCTTGTCCCAGTAAGCCATGTAAGTAGGTCAGATTACCTCTGTGAGCACATAAGTTTTAAGATTATCTGCATAAAAAAGCAAAAGCACAGAAGTCACTTCTGCATAGTAGAATGTAGTTTTCTGAAAGATTAATAATTACTAACCAACTTAGTTATCACAATTGTGTAATATTATTATTAGGAGTAATGCAAGTGACAAGGTAGAGGTATGCATGTGTCAGTAAGGCTAGCGTATAGAACCAGTTTGATGGATACTAGGAAGAGTTTGTACTCTGAAACAGCCCACCCCCCACCTTCCCTTACTTGTCACAACTGAACTCAATCTCTAAGTCAAGGCATCCCTGACTCTGGATTTCTTAAAATAAAATACAAATACCCCTGGAGAGAAGTCATATCAAGTCTGCTGCTGCTTACATAATTGTCCAAGTGATTTTTTATTTTTTTAAATTGTGAATATACTGTACAGAGGGGTTACAATCACATAAGCAAGGTAATGAGTACATTTCTTATCAAGCATTGTTGCCTCCTCCTTTGTTTCCCCTTCCCATCCCTTTCCACATAAACAGAAAAAGCCAGAAGTGGTACAGTGGCTCAAGTGGTAGAGCGCAAGCCTTGAGCAAAAGAAGCTCAGAACAGTGCCTAGGCCCCGAGTCAAGCCCAGGACTGGCCAACAAACAAACAAACATTGAGGTCAATGTTGGGCTAAGTAATACAAATGATTTTGTGAATTGTCTGGTTTCTTTCTGTTTTTGAGACTTACGCAGATTTACTATTCATCAAGAACAGTAAGTATACATTCAAAAGAGTACAGAAGGGCAACTGAAGCATTGTCCCCCTTCAGGAGGGCATGTGTGTAAACAATGTGGGGCTATATTCTGGGGATTGGGGTCTATATTGATATTTGTTGTCCTGACTATCTGGCTAGTCCCTTTTTTCCTTTTCTTTTCCTTTATATGTTTTTTTTATTGTAACAATACCATACAGAGGGGTTACAGTTACGTGAGTAAAGTAATGAATACATTTCCTATCGAGCATTGTTGCCCCCTCCTTTGTTTTTCCCCTACCATCCCTTCCTTCCCCACCTCCCCAGTTCTTCTCCCCCCTCCCCTAGTTGTAATGATCGTTTTCAACATAGTGTCTTGTACATCTCATTGTTACAATGGGTCATCCTGTATCCTTATTTCAGCATTTTATTATTTAACTTCCCCTCCCCCAATTAGAAAAATGTATACACAAGACACAGGGCACCAGAATCAAATACAGTGAAAAGAACATACAAGAGAAACAAAAAACATCACATAGTACATTTTAAATATATGTTAAAAACAATAGCAAGAAAGTAAAAACCACTTGTGTCCCTATCTTGGGGTTCATTTCACTTAACATCTTCTTATATGGTCATATATACATAGCTTTTGACCTTTTCTGCTTGTCCTAGACTTATACTAGTTATTGTAAATAAGGGAAACCATGGGACCTATGTTTCTTTGGGCCTGGCTTACTTCACTTAATATAATTTTTTCCAAGTCTTTGTATTTCCTAACAAATGGGGAGATGTCATTCCTTTTCCCTTTCTTTCTTTCTTTCTTTCTTTCTTTCTTTCTTTCTTTCTTTCTTTCTTTCTTTCTTTCTTTCTTTCTTTCTTTCTCTTTTCTTTCTTTCTTTCTCTCTTTCTTTCTTTTTTCTATTATCATAGTCTTGTCTGAGGATTCCAGTTGGTGATCTTATCTAATATTTCCTATTTAAAAAAAATCTATTGTAAAGATGATATACAAAGGGGTTACAATTATATAAGTCAGGTAAAGAGTACATTTCTTTATGGACAATGTTACCCATTCCCTCATTTTTTGTCTGTGATAGTTTATCACAGAACACTAACATTGAGATGATAATGTAGCTGAAGATGATGATAGATTTGATTTGGGAGATTTGATTTGGCCTTCTTGATGGGGATGTAATCATGGAGAACTCAGGGCTCCAATTATGAATGAAGGGCTTTCCAAGTAGGTTATGGTCATGCAGAATATGGGGTAAGAAGGAAATCCAGACAGAATTGGTATTTATTCCTATTTCTAACTTGGTAGGCTATTTCTCTTAGACAACCCTCCCTCCTCCGCTCCCCAGAGAATGGGCAGGCTATGATGAATGAGGTCAAATCCATCTGCCAGTACTTGCCACACACCTGGTTTAGGACATAAGTCCATTTGCTCTACCTGCTTGTCTTGCTAAATACTTAAAGGCAGAAAAATCATTCCTCTATTCACCTATAATATGTGGCAGTTGAAAGCAAAAGCCTCCTACTGAACAAATGTACCAGAGAACACTCTATAAACTTAATGAGGGAGATAGAAAGAGATGTGCCAGAAACCCAGAAAAATTAACACTGATGAAGTTATGACTGTTATGTGTTTAGTTAAATTGTTGACACAGGCAGGATTTGGCTGTGGAAATCTAGCATCCATTTTCTCCTTGTATCAACGATCATGGTTCCTCCCTGTGCTCTTCTCAGTTAACAAAACATTCCTGAAAGTTAAATGCAAGGAAAAGAAGTGGCACAGAAACACAGTTATTATTTCCTCTCTTCTGGAAGTTCTGTCCAGGAACATTATTTAAATCCAGACTGTTCAGATGGCAGCTGGGTTAGAAAGGAAGAACTGGCTAGAGGGTTCCACGTTCCAGGTGCATATGACCTTTCCTGACCACAGTGTGGAAGACTTTCTGGACAGATCCATGAAGCTGTAGCTTAGAAGCTGTAGCTTTTCAGAAACACCCTGTTCTTCCCCTGGAGAGCTGACAAAGGTTCACCCTCATCTAGTGAATAAAATCTCAATTCCTATAAGTGGCATTTAAGGCCCAAATGTGATCATGATTCTTTTAAATGGTGAAGTTGATGCTTTATTGGGGTATAAACATTAGCTATTTGAACAGACATAGGATAGTGGAAAGAGTATTACCTTTGGAGTCAGTACACCAGGGTTTGAATCTTGTGCTGAGGAGTCATCTTGAAAATGCCACTTAAACTTTCTGAATTTCATTCTTTTCTTTATGTGTGAGTTGTTGTGATAAGTAAATTAATTGAAAGTGAAACAGTAGTTGGCAAAGAGTGGCCATTCGGTAATGAAGAAGTGGAACTGAAGGTAGTTTAATATAGCACTCAAGTACCACAGCTGTGGAGGCACAAGCTACTGACCTTCTTTGGGTTCTCTACCTGTAATATGGAGGGAACTTGGAAGAGACAAATGAGTTACTATAAATCAGAGATTTGCACTGGTACCCAGCTTGTAGTCTACTGCTGTTTTTATTATTCAGTGATTCATTTGGCCTTATTATTTCAGCTCTGCTTATCAGCAGGCAGAGCTCCTGCATCAAGACATGGTAGAATTCTTACTCACCTTTAACTCTGACAGGCTTTATTTGATGCCTGTAAAATCATCTTTTGTTATTATACAAGTGTTTAAAAGATGGTGACATGGTGGTACATCCTTGTCATCTCCGTCACTTAGGAAGTTGAGGCAGGCAAGATTTTAAGTTTGAGGCCAGGCTAACAGAAATGAGACCCCTGTCAAAATAGAGGGGAGGAAGGGGAGGAGTAGAAAGGGAGGGCAGCGAGGGAGGAGAAGGAAGAAGAGAGGAGAGGGGGAAAGAAGGAGGAGAAAGAGGAGAGGAATAGGGCAAGAAAAGAGGGGAAGGGTGGGGAAGGGGAGGGAGAAAGCACCATATGTGCTTTAATCTGGATGTTTAAGCCAGGGAAGGAAGGTTAAAAAAAAAAAGAAAGCCAACCAGATTGGATAGGAAAAGATAAAACGTTTCATTCACAGATAAAATGATCATCTATATACAAACCGATAGAATCTGAAAAAGCTACTTAGAAGTACTAAGTGAACTCAATAAGGTGCAGGATATGAGATTAATGGTCAAGTCAATGTTTAAAGTTCCTTTCCCAATAGAGCCACAGGAGACTGGTTCTACAGGAATGTAGGGTAAGCCAGGGTAACGATAGCATGTTGAAAAGCAGGTCTTGTTAACATGAAGTATTTTTGCTTGTACGCTTAGTGTTCTTTCTTATACTCTTCCCTCCCCAGTTCCCTCCCCACCGACCTCTCCTTCCCCACTCTTTTTCTCTCATTGCCCTCTTATTTCTTTTTTTTTTAATTGTGAAAATACCATACAGAGGGGTTGCAATCACATGAGCAAGGTAATGAGTACATTTCTTATCAAGCATTGTTGCCTCCTCCTTTGTTTCCCCTTCCCATCACTTCCCATCTCCCCCCCCCACCTCCAGAGCCCCCTCCTCCCCCGGGCCAAAATTGTAAAGTTTGTTTTTTGACATAACATCTTGTACATCTCATTGTTGCAATGGGTCCACCCGTATCTCTATTTAAATAATTTGTTTTTTTCCTTTACCCTCCACAAAGTATACCAATATCAAATACAATGAAAATGGGTTATACCATGGGAGAGGGACATACAAAGCAACAAAGAAATCATCTTATAAATGTGTTAGAAACAATCACATGAAAGAAAAACCATTTGAGTCCTTATCTTGGGGTTCCTTTCGCCTAACATCAACTTATCTGACCATTTCTACTTGTCTCAGACATATACTAGTCATTGCAAATAAGGGAAACCATGGGACCTATATTTCTTTGGGCTGGCTTACTTCACTTAATATAATTTTTTCCAAGTCTTTCCATTTCCTAACAAATGGGACAATGTCATTCTTTCTGATGGAAGCATAGAATTCCATTGTGTATATATTCCATATTTTCTTGACACATTCATCTACTGAGGGGCATCTGGGTTGGTTCCAAATCTTAGCTATGGTGAATAATGCTACAATAAACATAGTTGTGCAGGTAGCTTTAGTATGGTCTTGTTTGTGATCATTTGGGTAAATGCCGCTCTATGTGGAGTCTTTTGAGGAACCTCCATACTACTTTCCAAAGTGGTTGAACAGTTTACACTCCCACCAACAATGAAATAAGGTTCCCTTCTGTCCACATCCCCTCCAGCATCTGTTGTTATTAGAGTTCTTGATTTTTGCCATTCTAACTGGGGTGAGGTGGTATCTTAATGTTGTTTTGATTTGCATTTCTTTTATGGCTAGAGAGACTGAGCATTTCTTCATGTGTCTATTGGCCATCCTTCTTTCCTCTTCAGAGAAGTTTCTTCTTTCTTTCTCTCCTTCCTTCTCTCTCTCTCCTTTCTTCTCTTTCTCTCTCCTCTTCCCCTGCTTCTTTCACTTGCTCTCCTCTCTTACTCATTGACATGGTATCTTTATTTTTCTATTTAAGGCAGAATTTGTTTCTTTATAAGAGCTTTTTTATCCATTGGCAAGTAAAATTAAATGGCCAGAGCCAGGGGCCAGTGGCTTATGCCTATAATCCTAGCTACTCAGGAGGCTGAGATCTGAAGATTGTGGTTGGAAGCCAGCCTGGACAGAAAAGTCCTTGAAACTCTTATCACCAATAAACCACTCAGAAAAGCTGGAAGAGGCACTGTGGCTCAAGTGATAGAGCATTAGCCTTGAGCACAAAGAGGTTCAGGAACAGCACCCAGGCCCTGAGTTCAAGCCAGGACTGCCAAAAATAAAAAAATATTAAATAAAAAATAATAAATGAGCATATCCATATTGTTTTGAGCCTATAGTGAACCTTCTCCTTAAGGTGCTACCAAAGATAGGGTACAGCAGCAGCATACATACACTAGAATTTAGGTGTTCAAGTTCAGATCTTCTCTTAACTAGCTTTATGACTTTGAGAAGATCACTCCATTTTTGAGGCCTGTTGCTTTGTCTTAAAAACTGGATAATGATAAGATGACCTCCTTCTCTATAGGGTTTTTGTTGGTACAATTCAACAAGATATTTTAAGTAATGTAATAGACACTCAACCAGGACATAGAGGTGGAAAATCTTTACTGAAGATACTTGCAAACCTAATTCTAGTGATATAGAATAGGTAATCAATCAATTACTTAATGAACTGATTTATTTTTGGTGCCTATACTGGGGCTTGAACTCAGAAGTTTCGTGCTATTCCTTAACTTTCTTGCTCAAAGTCATCACTTGAGCCACAGCTCCACTTCCAGATTTTGGTTGGTTACTTGAAGATAAGAGTTTTCCTGCAGGGGCTAGCTTCAAAGCACAATCCTCAAATCACAGCCTTCTTAGCTAGGATTACAGTAGCTGCTAGCACTCAGCTAGGATAGACCATTTATAAATGAAGACTTGGTTAGTACAAATAAAGGGTTAATTAACTCATGAGGTTGGAGAAAATTTCCCTTAGTGGGATTTCTGTCAGAGAAACAGGTAATTTTAAGGTAATAATGGAAATAAAATCTCATGCTTATTCTTTGCTTGAATAAGCCAGGATGCCAAAAGTAAACTATCTATACAGGTTACACTAGGGGTGTGCTCATTGATATTTTAAACTACTCTTTGGACAAGACTAAAGAAAATATGACCCCAAATTTACAGCATCCTAGACAGGTTTGTATCCTTAACCCCAGGAATGGTTCCAATGTTGGCTCTGATTAGGGCCAAGTCAGAGCTAAGTTGACAACAATTAGGAAAATGGTAATAAGGAGAGAAAAATGGAATTAAGCAAATGTTTTCAAAAGTACACTCATTTTTTATCATTATGCTATAATAATTAAAATAATTAGAAACATGCAAATACAGAAACCTGGATTTAAAATACAAGTCAAAGGCCTTGCTCTTTGAGAAATGTTGTAGCCTGGGAGTTTCCCTCATGGTTTTGATGGACACACCTGCTTTTCCTGAGTGCATATGGGGCTCACAGTTGTGGGTTAAATTACTGGGTCCATAGAGACCGGCCTGGCTCAGACATCACCCATCAGAAGTTGAATGTTTGATTGAGGAAGTGTATTGAAGAATATTTGGGAATAAAGCAAGAGGAAAAAAAAAGTATCAAGCTTACAGCACAGTAGGCAATAGAGCCAAGAATGTACCTATAATTTAGGGTAAAGAGCAATAATGAGGTCCCATAAAAATAAATAACCATGATGTTAAATAGACTGCAGATCATTTGCACCTTGAGGCTTTTCTTAGATTTTGTGCCAGTAAAAAAAAAAATGTGGTAATAGGCCTTGTGCTTTATGCCAAAAGTATTCTTTGTACATATGATTTTATTTGTTTTTATGCAATCAAAGGGAGCCCCTCTCCTAAAATTTTTAATGGGGAAAAAACAAAATTCATCCAACTATAAAGAGCAGCCGGCGTGGGTTTGGAGCATGGCTTTCTTCCACTGTGCCTGGGGTCCTACCATTTTATGCTGCTCTTGACTTCATTTCAAGGCTGATGTTGCTATCTAAAAACCCTGCCTAACAGCTGTAATTATTTCAGTTTTATTTACTAAGAAGTCATTTCCAATCATGTTAGAGAAATGGATGCTAGTGTTTATAGGGACCTCTCATTGCATCCTGTAAAAACCCTAGGAAAGTTCTGACCGAGGCTTTTGGGTAACAGAAATGCTGAAACTTGAATTTGCCAGAGTCCCAAGTTTTTAAACATAGATAAATCAAGTCATTTTTTCCTTTATTTTGCTGGTACTGGATTTGAACTCAGATCCTTGTGCTTTCTCAGCTTGCTTGTTTGGCTCGTACTCCACTACTTAAGCCATGCCTTTTGCCTGGTTTTGTCCTGGTTAATCTGGAGATAAAGTCTTCTAGACTTTTCTGCCCTGGCCAATTTCAAACCATAATCCTCAGAATGTGTGCTCCTGAGCAGCTGGCATAGATAGGAATAGTTACACCTACCCAGCTATACTGGAAGGGTCATGACAGTGGAAATGATAAACCTGGAAGTACCATGGAAACTGATGGCAGTGACTTATATCCTTGTGGTGTCTTTCTGGGTCACAAAAGGACAAGATTGTCTTTGGTCTTAGGCAAGCCTTAATGTTTTGTATAAAACATTAATATAGTGTTACACTTCAGGATTATAATAGACTGTTTTTTCTCCTTCAGTTACTTCTGTGAATGCCATATGTAGGGTTAAATTTTCTTCTATCAGAGTCTAGTGAATGCCACTCCTTTATAGATGACTGGTCAGTCCAGAGTAGGAAGCAAAACTGAAATTCACCCATGAATAATGAAGCGTCTGGTGCCATCTGAATCTTGCCACACTCTGGCAAGAGTAGTATCTTTCAGTAGTATCTTTCCTTGTTCTTCCATTTCTTCTTGATCCCCAACATTAGGGGAATTTGGTGGGCAGGGAGGAGAAGCAGAGTAGGATCGTATGTGCTTGGCCATTCTCAGTATGGCCCTATTTTATTCTTCTAGTGGCATGGGTTTTAGCTTGGTCTTTTTCTCTGCAGGGTATTTCGTGAATACTTTGGGCATTCCCATTACTGGGCTTGTCTTGATGATGAGGAATGAAGTTCCTGAGATTTTTCACTTCTGATTCCTTCTGAAGTTTTGGACGTCAGGGAACTTTTCTCTCAGATCTCCCTGTTCCTAACAGGGCAGCATTCAAGAAGAAGGCATGGTGGCTTGTCTTGGACTTAGTGTTCACTCCTCCTGGAACATGGACCTCTGTGCCATTAACAGTGAAGTAGAACCACATCCTCCAATTATACTTCTTTAGATCAGTAACCTAGCAAGCAGCTCTGACCACAATCTCTCTTGCAAAAAAACCTTCTCAGGCTAAAATCAGACATCACTGTATACTCACCCTCAAAAACATAGAGAGTACCTTGACAAGCATAATAGGTTGATACAGTTAAGTGTCCCTCACAGTTCCATGTATTGACATTTAAAAGGGTAAAGAATTAGAAGAGTAGATAATATTGAACTATAATATTTGGAGCTGTACTTTGGGAAGTGGTTAGAATTAGCTGGGTTGAGCAGGATGGAGCCCTAAGATTGAATCTTTGTGATTTTAGAAAGAGAGAGTGAGAAACCACACAGGTACTCATACACACTTCCTCCTTGTTTGTTGCTATGTGATATCCTAAGCCAGCCACCTAAGTTTTTCCCAGCAAGAAGTCATGACTAGGTGTGACCTCTCAGTATTAAAGTTCTAGACAGGTGAGTGATTTCCTTTGAAATTGCCCAGTCTTGGGCATTTTGCTGTGGGAACAAAAAGTGAAGTCAAGTATCAAGCTCTCAAGGTAGGACACCAAGTTCCTCTCTGCATAGATACCTGGAGTGACCCTGCCCCTTATCCATGAGAGGAAGTATTGCACATGCACACATTAAAATTCTCTTTGAAGAAATAAATCCCCAGTTCCAATCTCTAAACCCTGCTCTCAACTCTTGTCTCAGAGTGCCCAGCTCATTATATTTGTATTAATTAATTAATTTTAGGTACTGGTGTTTGGGCTCAGAGCTTGATGGGTGGGTAGGAGCTCACTTCCCCAAGTCATGCCCCAGTCTTTTTAACTCTGCTTATTTTGAAATAAGGGTCTTGCTTTTCTGCCTGGGTTAGCCTGGACCACGATCCTCCTATTTATGTTTCCCACTGTAGCTGGAATGATAGCCATATAGCAACCATTCCCAGCATTTTCTGTTGAGATGGGGATATCATGAACATTTTGGCTTGGACTGGTGTGGAAACACTATCTTCTTGATCTCAGTCTTCCACATAGCTAGAATACTGTAAATTGAAGTTTTAAAGGCTTTTCCTGAGGTTCTGCTCTGGTTTTTGTCACCTCATTCTACAATGGAAGACTACTTGATTTCTATTGTCTTGTGACTTCAACTGAACATAAAAGAATCCCATGTGGACATTTATTATATTTATATCTGTGTATCTAAAATGTAGTCTCTCAGACAAAGCTTTAGAGAAGTATTCCAAAACTGTAATGCAAATAAATAAAAAGGTTCTTTGTCAAGTACATTTAAGCAACATAGGCAAGAATTCCAGTTCTCCAGGAGCTCATTGCATATAAGCCCACCAGATACTGTGGAATCCATAAGGAGTCCCACTTCACACTTTTTAAACCATCCAGTCCTCAAATATGTTTAACCACCCCCCTATTAAGGCAGTATATCTTTGCTTTCATTGTGGAAAATACAATTTGTGAGTCCTTGGAGACTTTCTGATGAATAAATGAGCATGATTGCTTATGATGTTTTCACTGGGTTTAGCTAAGTAAGTTTGTCTATTTTCCAGTCTCCCTAAGTACAAAGCTTTGGGTTTTATTAGAACTGTTACCTACTTTCTTGGAAATGGGCTCATTTCCAGATGACTATCTATTTTGGAAACAGCTACTTACCCTTGGCTGTGTTTGCATAGGAAGAATAATTAAAATTGTTACTCTACTTATTATAAACAACAAAGAAAATAAAAGAATCAATAACCCACTGTAATAGGGTTTTGGAGTATCTAGACTTCTGTCTGGGCTTTCAGAGGTTAGTTTCAGAGAACTAAAGATGCAGTTATTTGTACCAGAAGCAGAGTTTGTTCTTACTACCCTGTTTTTGTTGTTGTTTCAGTACTGGGAGTTCAATTCAGGGCTTAGATGCTGGCCCTTAGGTTTTTCACTCATGGCTTACTATCTACCACTTGAGCTGCAGTTTCCCTCCCATGTTTTTGGTGGTTAATTAGAGATTAGAATCTCTTTTGTCACTGTTTTTTATTTCTGTACCCTTTGTTTTGTATATAACTTTATCTGATTTGGGGAGAGGACAGGGAAGCACAGAAATGATGGGATAAAGGGTGAACCAATTCAACAGTGATACTCACTAGACACTATGTTGGAAATGAAGTATACAACTTGTGTGGGGAGGGAAGTTGGGAGGAGAAAAACTGGGAAAGAATGAGGGAGAAGGTGACACTGTTCAAAAAGAAAGGTACTCTTGTAACCCCTCTGTACAGTAAGTTCACAAAAAAAAAACCCAGAAAAAAAGAAAGGTACTCATTACCTTCCTTATGTAGCTGTAATTCCTCTGTATATCACCTTTATAATAAAATTTAAAATATTAAAAAAATAAAAGAATCTCGGGGACTTTTTTGCTTAGGCTAGGGTTACAGTCATGAGGCACTGGTGTACAACATTTTCTTTCTACATTTAAAAACCATATCCATGAACTATTTTGATTTTGCAAATGTCTATACCTTTGGGAAAGCCCAGCCTGTCAATTCTTTGACATCGTTTTCTACACAACCCATTTTCAAATGCGGTTCATCGTCTCCCTGGTGCATTTCTGGAGAGACACCCTGCTTCACCTACTGCCAGATTTTGTCTTAATAAGCCGTTTGGTTATCTACCTCTTTTCTGTTTCAAACAGTGGCCAAGTTTAGGCTGAGTAACATTGGGCTCTTGTTAGCATGAATAACAGTTTTTCTGGGACTGTTCTGGGTTTTGGATCTTGCATATTGAAGGTAGAAAGGTTTTAATTTTGGTGGTAGATAATGCAGCTGGAGAAAAAAAATATCCCAAATCTCATATAGCAGTGCCACAATATGGTGTTGGAAGCCATGCAGTTTCTCGGTACAAACCATCCACCTTCCAGTTTCTGTTACAGCTTTCCTTTTATGTTGACAAACACAGTTGGCAGTTCACATTTATGAGCCGTCCATCCTTGGCTGGTTCACTTCAGTTAGTAGGACTTAAAGCACATACCAGCACAATGTGGCCATCAGAGTCATGCCATCAATCTGCCTTTGACTCTATTAATGCTTGTGCTTTGTATCAATGTCAGTTTAATTTTTAACATTACAAATATCATGACCCATTCTAAACAGGATGATCATTATACTAAGGCTGGCATCCCAGAAAAAAAATAAGACTGCTACTGTCATAACAAGTAGAAGAATTTATCTAACTGCATTGTGAAGATTAATAGCCCAAAAAGGGTATATTGCACAAGATTCAGGAAAGAATGGAAAGTTGAGGAAGAGAATGAAAAGGCATCTAGACTTAGTTTCATCATTCTAGCATGAAACAGACAAGTACTTCTAAGCCAATGAAAGCTTTCCTTGTAAGGCTGATTGTGTTGGCTCATGCCTGTAATCCTAGTTATTCTGTACGCAGAGACTGAGAGGATTATCATTCATGGTCAGTGTGGCATAAAGTTAGTGAGACCTCATTTCAACAAAACGGGCATGATATTCACATCTGTAATCTGACCTATATGGGAGACACAAGTAAGAGTATTGCTGTCTGAGGCCAGGTTCAGGCAGAAAACCTAACACCCTATTTGAAAAACAACCTAAAGCAAAAAGGGCCGAGGACTGCCTTGCCAACCCAGAATTGCTCCCCACCCCCAAAATGTAGAGCTTTCCTACACCACACTTTCAAAGTATAGAACAAGAAGCTTAACCTTACCTAATCCTGAAAATTTTTGAGACCAAAAATACAGAACAGGATTACAGTCAAATGGAAATGAGTTTCTCCAAAACTCATTGGGTTTGCAGTGGCCATAAGGAGTGTAGAAAAGGAAAACTGACTTGTGTCCAACTTGCCCTTGGTTATGTGCAGGCACTGACAAAAGTAATGTGGGAAGAAGGAAAGAAAGCCAGCACTGATGAGGAAGAATGAGCATCAGCAGGGCAGCCAAGTGCAACAGGTCTTAGTGTATTCACTAAATTTGCTTGTAATCCAACTCTGGTTTCCCAAGTTTGAATTACATTTGTGCTTCAGAACTCTTTCCCCCAAGAAGAACTTTTATGTATAATGACATCCAGTAGGCTTCATAGTGTTTCAAAAATGGTGGCTGTATTTGTCATGATTTGCTATCATGCTGAGTTTATAGATGCAGTAGTCTGATTGACATAGCATTTGCCTGTTCAATACAGCCATGTAGGACTGAAGGAGATGGTTTGCAGGGCTGGAAATTAAGACTCCCAAGTCTAAATTCTTCTTCTTTTTTTTTTGGTTGGTCGTGGGGCTTGAACTCTGGGCTTGGGTGCTGTCCCTGCGCTCTTCAGCTCAAGGCGAGCACTCTACTGCTTGAACCACAGCGCCACTTTCAGTTTTCTGAGTGGTTTATTGGAGATAAGAGTCTCATGGACTTTCCTGCCCTGCCTGGGTTTGAACTGTGATCCTCAGATCTCAGCCTCCTGAGTACCTAGGATTACAGGCATGAGCCACCAGCACCAGCATCCCAAGTTTAAAATCTTATGTTGATAGAAGGGAACTCTCAAATATCCCATGCTATAGTTTCCTAGGCTGGTGTCCTACTGCTTGAGTCATGTTTCTAACCTAAGTTTTTGCTGATGGAGTCAGTGAACTTTTCTGTCCAGACTGGCTGGCCATGAACTGTGATCTTTCGGGTCTCTGCCTTCTGATAGATACTGAGTTAAGAGGGTGTTTGGCTTCTTGTCAGCTTACTGGGGTAAGAGCACAAAAGGACAGAGACAGAAGTCCAATTGAGTCTTATATTAAACTAATTCTGCTTTAGCCTTATATAACAGAGGGGAAGGGTTCTTGAGGATTGCAGACAGCTCACAGTTATATTTCTAGAAAAGGTAAAATACCCCAACATATCATAGACCAACAATACACTGTTTTTATTATCCATAAATAGTAATGTTTCCATTGCATTTTCATTCTCTTTTTTAGAAAGTCATGGATCTCTGCACCTTGAGAATACATAGTAAGATAGTCCATGAGGTTTAAGTATCCAATGAAAAGTTTTAAAAGAGGAAGAAGAAATGACTGGACAGAAGCACTAGAAAATACTGTTATACTCTCCTCACTTTCATTTAGTTAATCCTGTAATTACTACTAATCACCACTGTTGATCTCTCCTACCTTTTAAATAATACAATCTATATGACTGAAAGTTAATTAATACAGGTTAATATATAATTTCACATAAATGGTATTTATTATTTTGTTAATAACGTATATAATTATGTATCATGTATCATATTAATGTGCATGTTTGCTGGTTTGGGTTGGGTGGCTAAATTTTGAGTGGGTTCTCAAAAAACTTAGGTGTCTTTCTTTCCTCCAATGTGCTTTGTGTGAGTTGGGGGTGTTCTGAGTCAGAAAGTAAAGCCTCTCTCTCTCTTTCTCTCTCTCCCTTCCTTCCTTCCTTCTTTTCTTCCCTTCTCTTCCTTCCTTCCTTCCTTCCTTTCTTTCTTTCTTTTCTTTCTTTCTTTCTTCTTTTTCTCCTGGCCCTGGGGCTTGAACTCAGGACCTAAGTACTATCCCTGAGATTTTTTTTTTGTTTTGTTCAAGTCTGGCTTGCTATCACTTGGGTCACAGCTAGGTTTACTTTTTATTGGAGAGGAGTCTTACCAACCTTCTTGCCAGGGCATTAAAGGCACTGAGCTGCCAGTGTCTGTATAGTCATTCTCTTTGTTTATTTATGTTTTTCTTTTGGTAGTACTCAATTTGAACTAAGGGCCTCCAATTTCCTAGGCTGGCACTCTACCACTTGAGCCATACTTCTAGCCTGTCCTTTTGCTGGTTTATTTTGGAAATGGAGTTTAGTAAACTTTTCTGCCCAGGCTGGCCTTGAACTGCAATCTTCCAGATTTTACCCTCCTGAGTGGCTAAGATTATGGGTGACATGATTGCCTCCTGACTGATACAAATGGTCCCCCAGCCCATACTGGTCACAAATTGTGAAAGAAATTGCTTTTCCATCATGCTTTCTGATAGCATGGGACTGGAATTGATGCATCTCCAAACAGTTCTGTATCATTTAGGAATCTTAGATTGTTTTAAAATTTGAGATTTGTTATCTGAATTTTTGTTACTACTAGTCAAAAAATGAAGACACCAAGCTTCTAATTTGCTAATGAGAAGCTAAAGTAGAATCCAATTACCAGTAATATACTTAGGTCATCTATCATCACCTTCTGACTATATCCAGAAGTTGGCTAGAGGCTGAAACTCCTTTTAAAATCTATTTCAAGGAGTTAGAAAATAAGTTTATTTTCATTATTCCGTTTCAAACTCTTAATAACCCTTAAGGGTGTTTTCTTCTGTGTATTCTGAGTCTTCATGATGTCTTTCTCCATTACTACCTACTTGTAATATGGAAAGCATTCCTTCCTTCCCCACCCTCTCCTCACAAGCACCTCCATGCTTATAGTAAAGTATCCCCCCCCAACACACTGTAACTCTTAGAATTCTGCCTTTCTCCTACTTGTATTCAAAGCTTAGTGAAATCCTCCTTCACTTCACAAAGCCTTCTTCAAACCATTTTCTAACCATATACTTCTGTGTTTGTTCCCCATTCTTTTTTACTTAGCTATCCCTTTGCAGGTATCTTGTGACATTTCATGGGTAAAGTACTGATCATGTCTCCTTTTTCCCTTGAATGACCCCTCCTAATACCTATGACAAAGTTAAACAGATAGCAATTCTTTGAGACAGATAATGGATTGTTAAGATATGAAGTGGAGAAGTCTCATGGCGACATTGTCCGTAATGTTCTTGAATGGACCATGTACCAAGGCAGGAAATTTAGATAGGACAACAAATATGATCTAATCCTAAAATCTAACTCCTCCCTAGTAAGTTAGTCAGTGCCATATTGCCTCTTGGTAGGAATTCCAGATTGTGTCAAACAAGGTCACACCCATGCCCACACAGTATATATAAACACAGACTCTTGCACCACCCCCCACGCATATGTATGCCAGCACATGCGTACTTCCAAACATGCATGCAAAGAATGGGGCTTTGGCCTTGACAGACTTTCAAAGAAATTGATGCCAGTACTTTGGAACTGCCTCAAGTTGGAAAAACAGCCAGTCAGTGTCTAGTTGAAGGATGAGTAGAGAATGAATTTCACAACAAACCTCAGTGATTTTCCACTCACTCTACCAACCCAAAGACAATTTCTAATCACTTGGTGGCCATCGTATTGCAAAAGCAGCAGAGCCCAGACATGCTGTCTGTTTTGCTTAACTTTATGAAAAGCCGCTGAAAGGGAACGTGGAAAGGAAAGGAGCCGCGGTGAGACATTGTGAATGAAAGGAGAGGTGCTGTGGTTAGCCTGCTTTCTCAATCCCTCAGATTCTCAAAGCCAAGAGAAAATTTATCCTCTTCCAACTGAGACATAAACGAAACTCCTTTTGGTCATTAATCTGCAAAGCTGATGCCTGCCATGGTAATTCATCAAACATTTTTGTGGGGTGAGTCTGGTAGGGCCTGTGGGTATCTGCCTTTGAAATTCAAAGCACAGTTTTGTCCCCTGAGGACAGAGCGACTTTCTGCTTGCTGCACATCTGGAAGAGGGGTTTCTGTCCTGGCCTGCATAGAATCAGACCTGGAGAAAGCAGCCATCTTTGAATGTGTGTGCTCACGACTGCCTAGTAGCTCCTGTACCCTACCCAAATTTGGTCAAGGAAAAGAATGGCGGTCACATTGTTCCCAAGGGACATTTCTTATCTTCAAGTTCAGCACCAAAACGGACAATTACTGTTTTCAGTGATTATCTTCAACCATGGTGAAAGATTAGAGTCCTTAAACTACTACAGGCCTTTGTCCCCATCTGCACATCCATTAGAGAAGAATTCTTTATGTCTGATCTGAATTTACAACTGTGTTCCTACACCTAGAAACGGGCGTATCTTCGGAGAACAGAAGTTCTTATGGAGAGCTGGCTCTCCCAACAGTGCCAGTGCAGGCTCCTCTGTTGCCCCTCAGGTAACTGCACTTCGTTGCTTAGCAGAAGATTGCCTCCAATTTACCATCCTTGTGTGGATTGGCTCTGCTCCCACTGCAGCAGGCTTTGGATGCAGCCCTCTGCATCCAGGCCGGTCACCTCTCCACATCTTGACACCCTCCCACACAGAGCTATGGATCCTACTAGAAATCCTTGCCTTAAAACCCTTTTGAAGTTGGCTTCGTTTGTCAGTGACATTTCTTTTCCAGTCAGGTCTGGGACCACACATGTAAAGGAGCCAATTCCATCTACACTCTAACCACATTCCATCCATTGTTAGTATGTCTTCAGAACAGTTACTGATTTCTGACATCCTTTCTGTCTTTCCTCTCCTCTCCCCTTTCCCCTTTTCCTCCTCCTCCTCCTATTTCCTTTCCTTCTCCCTTACTCCTTCTATCCTTTCCTCCTTCCTTTTCTTCCCTCTTTTTTCCTTCTTTCTCTTCCCATTCTTCCTTCCTTCTCTTTTTCTCCTCTTCCTTCTTTCTCTTTTCCCCTCTGTTTTTCTTCATTTTTTCTTTCCATCCTACCCAACACAATGTATGTCTTCAGTAATATCTTCAGTAATTCTTATTGAGTGATTATTTACCTTATTTTTTCAGTGTTCAGCTGACACCTATAATAACATTTATATTATTTGAATATTAATATGCTCAGATCCATGTATTTTAGGTATAATTCACTCTTACATACTTATCATCTTATTTATTCAGCTGTCGTTTCTTAAGTAACTACTGTAAGTAAAATACCTTGGCAAAATAGTACAGATGTCAGAGAAGTTTGCCATGTAAATAATACCACAAAATGGACAGGCAAACACTTGAATACAATTTTCATGTTTTGTATTATGTCTAATTCTGTTAGACATTATTATTTTCTCTAGCAGAGCCAATATCTTTCTGCCCTAACTATATGCCTTCCAGAAAGACCCATTAGAGAACTCTCTCCCTCTGCTTATTTTCCTGTTCATTCTTTGGGGCTGGCTCAGGACTAAGGTGTCCATAGCCTCATTGGCTCCCATTGGCTCCTGAGCTTTTCCCTTAGCTTGCAGTCTCAACCCTGTGAATTTTCTCTGGCTAACGATTTTTTTTGGATATACATTTCTTCCACATATATTAATATTGAAAACTCACTTCTGACTTCTCAGAGAAAGAGAAGATACTTTATAATTCTTCTAGGTCTCTGCCAGTATCCTAGGCAGTGTGGGGAACATAAAGCAGTCAATAAATTCTTAGTGATTGATTGGTGTCGAAATCAAGTTGTCATTTCCAGATGGGGCATTGAGCAAGAACAGATCTGGTAAAAGACTTCAGCATTTAGTCTCCTTGCAGATCAAGTGCAAGCAAAGCTTACAGAGGAAGGTGGTGAAAGGTAAAATTCCAATAGTATGAGTATTATTAATCTACTTAAAACATTAAATGCTGTCCACTATTAGATTGGACTGGAAATCCTGGTTTTCAACTCTCCCATTTGAATACCCAAGAGGCTGTCAGCAAGTAAAAGGAAATACAGAATTGGCTTTTAGTTGCCCAAGGAGAGGAGCTTAAATTTCTAGATTTATGGCCTTGCTTTACCTGAAACTTTTGTTTTTATTTTTACATAGCAATTGAGTGTATTGTATTGCGTTGATGTTTTATAAGCAAGAAAGGGAGATTTAACAATAACTACCAACCCCTAGAATGTTGACAGTGGTCTTTATTGAATGCTTTGTCACAGGCCAGAGTCCTGGGAGAGCTTAGAATGTGTCTGGTTCTTTCAGAAAAGGCCTTAAAGTGACGGAAGTGTAGTTTGTAGTATCACTAGCCTGTCTGTAATCTCTGAACTCAATTATTCTAGCTTTCTAACTGATTATTCTAGTGGCTGTGAAAGAGGCAGGCAGAGGAGTAGGCATGTGTGTAATGTATTTTCCTAACTACGGTGCCATCTTACTATTTTGTGTTTCTTTGGCTTAAGTTTCCTTGATATGTTGTTTCCTCTTTTAGGCCTAGTTTCCTTTCTCTAAAGTAAGTGAACTAAATGGTTCCATCCATTACCTTGTCATTCATGTGTATCAAAGGCTATTCAGGCCATAAAAGTGAATGTGGACATCTTAAGATAATTTGGCAAATGTACGAACCATGTTTCATACTTCCTAATATCTTTAGCGTGCCCAGAGAAGGTACCCAGGAAATACTGGCTGCTAATGACATATTTTAGCCAATTCATTTTGACTCTAGTGAATTTTATTATAACAAATGTCTGACAAAGGGTACAAACCTTAAAAGGACTTTAAACACTTGATTAGAACTCTAAAAATAGGGAATTTCTTCCCAGTTCAATGTTGGTCAAAAAGTAGAACCTTGACCTAAGACAAAGAATAGGGAATACTTGAGCCTTAACCTAGGACAGGAAGTAGGTAGCCAGTCAAGAAAAGCTTTCTAGAAATGATATCTAAACTGAGTCATGAAGGATTACTGGAGTTTAATTGGAGACTTGAAAGACTGCTAGAGTGTAGTTAGCTAGGCTGTGGGTGAATGGATAGGATAGGAAAATGCTGTGTCCAATGATGAACTCCTGTGATGAGCATCACATCCTGGGAAAGGGTTTGATCACCAAGTTGGTAGGTTATATAACTTAAATTGATCTTCTGTTTTTCTCCTATCAGTTAGCCATCCATTTATTTTAAAATTTGCCTATTATTGTAGCATTTGTCATTTTAATCACTTCAATTGAATAGTTCAGTGGCATTGAGTACATTCATTTTGCTGTACAATCATTACTACTACCGTTGTTCAGAAATTTTCATCTTGCAAAACTGAAATTTCATAGAAGTTAAACAATTGTTTCACATTTATCCTTTACCTGAGAACCAGTAGTGTAACCCTGCAAATTTGATTGTTTTAGGTAAGTCATATAAGTAGAATCATAGGACACTATGCCATTTCACTTAGCATAATGTTACCAGGGCTCATGCATGGGTCAGAATTTCCTTCCTTTTTTTTGTGCCTTTGTATATGCTACATCATCTGCTTATCTACTGATACCATTTGGGTTTAGCTATTACACATCATACTGCCCTAACATGGAAGCACAAATATTATCACTCTCCTTTCGAAGCTTTTGAGTACGTAGCCAGAATTGGTAATGCTGGATTATATGGTAATTCTGAGGGTTTTTTTTTTTTTTTGTCGGTCGTGTGGCTTGAACTCTGGGCCTGGGCGCTGTCCCTCAGCTCTTCAGCTCAAGGCGAGCGCTCTACCACTTGAGCTACAGCGCCACTTCCGGTTTTC